>NW_026522053.1:1800000-2308976 GCF_021234435.1 Artibeus jamaicensis | reverse complement strand
TTGGTGTGCCCCTCCTTGGGTCCAACTTCTTTGGGACTCTCTGAGCTTCCTGGATTTCCTGAAAGTCTATTTCCTTTGCCAGATTGGGGAAATTCTCCTTTATTATTTGTTCAAATAAGTTTTCCACTCATGGAGTTCATCTTTTGGGTACAACTCCTCACAGCAAGGGGCAACCAAAGCCAGACTCAATCACTTGGGAGGCCATCATGGAAGGACTTGGGAGCAGGGTCTGCGATAAAGAGGGAGCAATGGACCCTTGCCCCCCAGCTATGTGACATAGCCCGAGTCCCCAAGTCCTCTGGGAGAAGCACTTCCTGGTTCTAATCCACTTAAGCCTGAAAATCTGATGGGGAGGGGTGCAGCTCCTTGCCTTGCTAGAGCAGTATCCAGGGTAATCTGGCATAAGAAAGAATTCCTAAAAATCCTGTGAAACCTGCTTTTTGCTAAGAGTCCTTTCATTCATATGTTAAGGGTCCAAGCAGGAAATGACTATGTCTCCCAAAATTTCTTCAAACCCCTTTCCTGACAGACACTGACTCAGACTAAGCCCTCAGATTTCTTTGAAATGTTATCTATTTGATCCTTGCCACCCTGTATTCCTGTGTATTACAACCCAATAAAAGCCCCTGGAGGAAGGGGCTCCAGGCCTTTTTCCTATGAGAAACTGGCTACCTCTTCTCCCCAAGCAGATCATGTTTAGGTCGTGTTTACTTTCATCTGTGGTGGATAGGGGGACTTGAGGGCAAAGTTGCCCCCACAATCTTGGGAAATAAAAGCCCCTTGGGGACAAGAGGTGGAGAGAAACTTGCAAATAGTGCCCTGGGTGATTGGGAGATGGCCCCCAATCTTAAAGGTGACATATCCAGGGCCAGCAGACTGTGAAATTCTTCTTCATGGCACCTTTGTGACTTCCCTGTGGCCCATTATGAGTTCTCCACTCTTGTTGCAAGCAGATGCTGAAGGTGTGAAAGGTATGGTATTTGCACCCAGGGAGGCCCCCTCTGCCAGCCACTGTCTTATTGGCTGACCAGAAACTTGCCTGTATATTGCCTGAGTGTTGTACTTTTCCATTGTTAGTGGCTGTAACTGCTCTGTCTTTCTGTCCTTAGGGTGCAAAGTAACTAACACCTTAGTGGACTAGGTTCATACCTACGTCTCAGTGGCTGACCAGTCAGCATACTGAGTCTGCACTGAACTTACGCTGAGTACGTCTATTGGCCTCCCATGGTGCATCTCTCCTGCTTCTGTCTCAAATTGGACTTGGTTACAAAACCAGTGGAACAGTGCACATCCCTTGTAGAATGCAACCTGGACTGACATCTACACTGAGGCAAAGCAGCAGTTTGACCACCCCTTCATTAGGCAGCTACTCCATGAGATGGCTCATGGCGGCTCATGGCTGAAACTGTGAAGCTATCCAGACCAGCTCCCCTTTACATTGAGAACCTTGAAGGACAAGCCCAGGTGGGCTGGACTCTGACAGGTCTGTATCAGACTTGGACTTTAAAGTATTTCTGGGAGGTGTGGAATGATGTGTGGGCTGCAGTTCCCACTAGGGTCCTCTGGGTGTATGGTTCACATGAGTACCCTTACCTGCCCTGAAACTGGACTGGCCATTGTACCTGGGGATGGCCCTTCGCCTGCTTGAGTTTAGAAAATTTTGGCAACTCGGCCATCCAGTTGAGAAGTGATTAAAGCACGATGCCGAATAAAGCATACTCCCTGGTAGTATTACACATTAGCTATTTTTTCTCCTCAAGCTGTGTCTATAGTCACTGAGACTGAGCTAACTGCTTTGACTTTGCACACTGCTCATGCACTGAATGCAACACATGATTCTTTAAGCTTCTTAAATGAGGCAGTGTATCAATTTAAAAAAGTAGCCTTACAAAATCGTATGGCCTTAGATGTGCTTACTGCATAACAGGGTGGGGTATGTGCCCTAGATGGGGCTGAATCCTGTGCGTACATTCCAGATGCTCATCACAATGTTACCTAAGCTCTACCAGCATTAGCTTCTGAGACACATGCTATCTAACACCTGACAGGTTAAGGGATCGTGGGAATCCCTAACTACTGAGTGGTGGTGGATCCTTGCTGTCTTCAGTGGCAGCACTTGTATTCTGGTTGTGTACTATTGTAGTTTGTACTGCTGTTGCAGCAATTGAGTGCAGGACTCTGCCATACTTGCAAGGGACCCTCATGGAAGACACCCTCACATAGATTGTATGGTGAGGAACCCCAAAGGGGAGGATTGCAGGGGAAATGGAGTCAGTCCAACTCCCTCACCAGGCCTGATCAGCAGCACTCCCATACCTTGAGAATGGGCCCATATGCACAGAATCACACTTTGTTATATAATATCTTAGCACCCTGCCAGCTTTGTGTGCACTTAGTATATAAAGGAGTTGGGACTACCTGCTGGTGCAACACATGGGTTGCAGCGTGCATGGACCACCCCACCCTTGAATAAAGGCATGTCAGACACCTCCACGGCTCCATGAATTTTCTTCCCTCTGCCCAAATCCCATGAAAACCTGTCCAGCCTTGAATGGTAGCAATATAGAAGCCTTCATTTCTTGACTTATGCTTTTGCCATACTCAGTAAGCTCTCTGAGCATCCTTCTCACCAGTGTTTTGAACTCTGCATCTGATGGATTGGCTGTCTCCATTTTGTTTAGTTCTATTTCTGGGGTTTTGTTCTGTTCTTTCATTTGGGCCATATTTCTTTGTCTCCTCAGTTTGGCAGCCTCCCTGTGTTTGTTTCTGTGTATTAAGTAGAGTTGCTTTGACTCCTTCTGTTGGTGCACCTGTTAAGTTGTATGGGGCAGAATCTTAGGTATTTGCCAGGGCAGGGCAACCCACTTCACCACTTGTGTGTGTGTGGTGGTAGGGGGCAGGGGGGAGTCAGAGAGGGGACAGTGCTGCTGTGTGGCTTCTGGAGGTTTTCCCAGAATTTGCCTAATTTTCGGTCACTTCACCTACTCCCCATATGCAACAGGCACTCTTTTAGCTGTTGCCCTGGTGGTGGTTCCCAGAGTGTGTGGGTTTGCATATGTTCCAGGACTGTGCAAGCCCTTTAAATGAACTCTCATGAGAGACAAGCAGTTTCTTCTGCTACCCTAACCGCTACTGGTTTTTTACAGCCAGAAGTTATCAGGCTTTATTTCCTTGGATCTGGAACCCTAGACTGCATGATCTGGCCTGGGCCTGGATTTGCTGCCTCCCAAGGTATCCCTCCCAATTTTTATCCTCCACACATGAATGTGGGACCATATGTTCCACCAGCTGCCACCACCACTACCACCTCATCACTGCCACTTCTCTGGTGCCATACTGCTACCACTATGCCCTGGCTCCCCATCTCCAACCCTCATACACAACTGAATGAACATAGCTTCTTGAAATCCTTGGTTGTTGGACTTCCATGCAGTGTGAATTTCTGGCAGTTTTTGGTGTTTTTTCCTTTGAGGTTAGTTGTGATCCTTCTTATGGTTGTGCAAGGAGGTGAACATGTCTACCTATGCCTCCATCTTGACCAGAAGTTGTATACTTTTTCAATTCTATCTTCTGCAGTACACGATGATGGGGAGGGTAAAAGTCGGGTTCCAAACACATGCAAAGTTCTAACTGGTACCTATTTCTAGATCTTTTAGCTCTTTATTTCCAAGGCCTCTAGTGGTCAAAAACATTAATAAGCAAATTCACAATAAGCATTTCAGCAAAATCTACAGGATGATATAGATAGAATTGTTACTTAGAAAGAACAAACCCACCAGCACCAAATATAATACATAAGACTAGCTCATTTCTAGTCTAGGTAACCTATTCTTTAACACTGAATAAAACCTCCAATTTAGTCCTAATATGAACCAGAAGTCATTAAACAAGCATAAGAGATGCTTGCCTAAGAATTTCCAAGCTCTCACTATAGTAAATCTCTATGGAAAATACTTATCTTCAATGATTAATGATTAACTACATATAACTAAACACCAAGAATATTTTCATTACTTAAATAGCCTTAAGGTTATATTTTTTCAACTATTCAATAATTGACAAGCCCTTAAACAATTTATTTCGAATATGCTTCTTTATTGGAATTCAATACAGTATTGCTTACCATGTCATTAAGAGAAAAGTCACTTTCTAAACTTTTGTTGCACGTATAATTTTGAAGGTATCTATTGTGAGGGTTTCAGACAAAAGCAAAATGAAAGCTGCATGCATAAATTTTAAAAACACATATTTATAGCAGATTGAGGTAGAAGAATATTTTTTTAAGTAATGGCTTTTATTTATGTTTCCTGAAAAGTATCCACATGTGATGCTGTAATCCAACAAATAAATATTTTGACCCCTGGAAAAAGTGTAAAAGCAGGAATTCAGCCAGGACTGCAAGGCAGTGCTGCCACATGGGGTCACTGCAGTGCCCTACATCCATAACAAGCAGCTTAGCAAGTAGCTGGTGGTCCTCTTGCTCTTTGTGCTTATTTCTACCCCTGGCCTTAGCTTGTTGTACAGGACTTTCCAGCTGCCCCACCCATAAATGCCAGGTAAGCTTCCAGGGCATCTTGGCATATGACGTTGCATATCCATTCCCAGCTAGGTGCTAACACCCAGTAGATACTCCATAAATGAGTGCTGAAAAAAAAAATAAGTCAAGCAAGCTTTGTTGGCCAAATAGGAGGGGTAGCTCCTTTTCTATAGTATACTACAATTCCATTGTCACTGTTTCTTTCTTTTGTGAAAAGTATAGAGTTTGTTGCCATTTTTATTTATTTTTAGTTATTTTTAATATATTTTGTTGATTATGTTATTACATTTGTCCCATTTTTTTTCTCCCCTTTATTAACCTGTGCCCTGTACCCTCCCCTTCCCACCATCATTCCCCCATGTTAGTTCATGTCCATGGGTCACACATATAAGTTCTTTGGCTGCTCCATTTCCTGTACTATTCTTAACCTATCCCTGTCTATTTTGTACCTATCATTTATGCTTCTTATCCCCTGTACCTTTCCCCCCATTCTTTCCTCACCCACTCCCTGATGATATTCCTCAATATGATCTCCATTTCTGTGAATCTGTTCTTGCTCAAGTTGTTTGCTTAGTTTCTTCTTGGTTTTGGTTTTAGGTTTTTTTTTTTTTTTTTAGGTTCAGTTGTTGATAGTTGTGAGTTTGTTGCCATTTAACTGTTCATATTCTTTATC
Organism: Artibeus jamaicensis; assembly: GCF_021234435.1. Classification (NCBI taxonomy): domain Eukaryota; kingdom Metazoa; phylum Chordata; class Mammalia; order Chiroptera; family Phyllostomidae; genus Artibeus; species Artibeus jamaicensis. The sequence continues at coordinate 2,303,766 of NW_026522053.1, read as the reverse complement.
TTCCTCTTTTTCTTAGATAAGTCCCTTTAACATTTCATATAATAAGGGCTTGGTGATGATAAACTCCTTGAACTTGACCTTATCTGGGAAGCACTTTTTCTGCCCTTCCATTCTAAATTATAGCTTTGCTGGATAGACTAATATGGGGTATAGGTCCTTGCCTTTCATGACTTCAAATACTTCTTTCCAGCCCTTCCTTTCCTGCAAGGTTTCTTTTGAGAAATCAGCTGATAGTCTTTTGGGGACTCTTTTGTCAGTAACTCTTCTTTTCTCTTGCTGCTTTTAAGATTCTCTCCTTATCTTTAATCTTGGGTAATGTAATTATGGTGTGCTTTGGTGTGTTTTTCCTTGGGTCCAACTTTTTTGGGACTCTCTGAGCCTCCTGGACTTCCTGCATGTCTATTTTTTTTGCCAGATTAGGGAAGTTCTCTTTCATTAAATTTTTTAATAAGTTTTCAATTTCTTACTCTTCCTCTCTCCTTCTGGCACCCCTATGATTTAGAGGTTGGAACATTTAAAGTTGTTCCAGAGGTTCCTGAGCCTCTCCTCATTGTTTTGAATTCTTGTTTCTTCATTCCGTTACAGTTGGATGCTTATTTCTTCCTTTTGTTCCAAACCATTGATTTGAGTCCTGGATTACTTCCTTTTGTTGTTGATTCCCTGTATATGGGGGAGCTCCACCCACAGGGCCCCTCACCCCCAACCACCATGGATGAGGATAAGTCTACCAAGACATGATTTGCTTAGGGAGAAAAGGTGGTTGATCTCTTAAAGGAGAGAGACAGAAGCCTGTTCTTCAATGGGCTTTTACTGAGTTCAATTTGCACAGAAATACAGGTAAAGTTCACCAGTCATTGTCAGGTAATAAGGATCAAACAATAGATAACATTCAAAGAACTGTGAGGGCTTATTCTGAGTCAGGGTCAGATAGCTAAAGGGCCATAAAACTTTGGGTGAACAAAGTCAATCTATGCTTGGACTGTTATAATTTAAAATGAGGGTATTAGAAAAGCAAGTTTCACAGAATTTTATGCATTCTTTCTTAGGCCTGATCACCCTGGGGAACCCACCCTTTCCAGTGTTGGGCTGCTTCCACCTCTGGCAATGTTTCAGGCTTAAGTCAGGTAGGGAATTAAGGCAGCCAAGAGATTAGGAGACAGAATGAGGACTCAAGCTATGTCAAAGCCAAGGGGTGTGGATCTACCACCCCCTGTTTTTAAAAATATATTCTATTGATTACACTATTACAGTTATCCCATTTCTCCCCTACACTCCCCTCCACCCTGAATACCCTCTGCCACCCACATTCCCCCCCTTTAGTTCATGTCCATGTGTCTAAAGTTCATTAGCTTCTACATTTCCCATACTATTCTTGCCCTCCCCCTGTCTATTTTCTACCTACTGTCTATGCTACTTATTCTCTTCCCCTTTTCTCCCTCTCTTTTCCCACTCCCATGTTGCAAACCCTCCATGTGATCGCCATTTCTGTGGTTCTGTTCCAGTTCTAGCTTTTTGCTTAGTTTGTTTTTGTTTTAGGTGTGGTTGTTAATTATTGTGACTTTGCTGTCATTTTACCATATGTTTTTTATCTTCTTTTACTTAGATGAGTCCCTTTAACATTTCATAAAATAAAGGCTTGGTGATGATGAACTCCTTTAATTTCACCTTATATGAGAAGCACTTTATCTGCCCTTCCATTCTAAATGAAAGCTTTGCTGGATAGAGTAACCTTGGATGTAGGTCGTTGCCTTTAATGACTTGGAATACCTCTTTCCAGCCCCTTCTTGCCTGTAAGGTCTCTTTTGAGAAATCAGCTGACAGTCTCATGGGAACTCATTTATAGGTAACTGTCTCCTTATCTCATGCTGCTTCTAGGATTCTCTCCTTCATGTTAATCTTGAGGAATCATAATTATGATGTGCTTTGGTGTGTTTCTCCTTGGGCCCAACTTGTTTGGGACTCTCTGAGCTTCCTGGACTTCCTGGAAGTCTATTTCCTTTGCCAGATTGGGGAAGTTCTCCTTTATTATTTGTTCAAATAACTTTTCCACTTGTTGCTCTTCTTCTTTGGATGTAGGAACTGTAATTTGGATGTTGGAACATTTACAAATGTCCTGGAGGTTCCTAAGCCTCTCCTCATTTTTTCTGAATTCTTGTTTCTTCACTCTTTTCTGTTTGGTTGTTTGTTTCTTCTTTCTGGTCTACTCCATTGATTTGAGCCCACGTTTTCTTCCCATCACTGTTGGTTCCCTGTGCATTTTCCTTCATTTCACTTAGTGTAGCCTTCTTTTTTTTTTCCATCTAATTTGCAACCAAATTCAACCAATTCTGTGAGCATCCTGATCACCAGTGCTTTGAACCGTGTGTCTGATAGCTTGGCTATCTCTTGGTCACTTAATTGTATTTGCTGTGCAGTTTTGATCTGTTCTTTCCTTTGGGCCATTTTTTTTTGTCTTGTCACTCCTGTTATTTAGTGAGGGGGCAGAGCCTTAGGTGTTTACCAGGGTGGGGCAACCCAGTTGTGGGGGCGACTACTTCATGAGATGTCCCCCCGGTGCCACAGACATGCGTGAATGAATAAATATGGCCGAGACATGCTGGATCTGTTTGGAGAGTAGGAGTGGGCTGTGGCCAGTTTCTCAGGGGAGACAAAGGCCAGCAGCGGCCAGTTTCTCCGAGGAGAAAAAGGCCCAGAGCACCCTCTTTCATAGTCTTTTATTGGGTTGTAATACACAGGAATACAGGACGACAAGGATCAAACACTAGATAACATTACAAAGAAATCTGAGGGCTTAGTGTCTGTCAGGAAGAGAGTTGAAGAAACTTTGGGAGACATACCCATTTCCTCTTAGACCCTTATCATATGAATGAAAGTACTCTTAGCAGAGCAGATTTCACAGGTTTATCAGCAAGTCTTTGTGATGCCAGATTTTTCCCCAGGGCACGCTCTGGCCAGGCAAGGAGCTGCACCTCTCCCCAACGGGTATTCAGGCTTTAGGGGATTAGAGCCAGGAAGTGCTTCTCTCAGAGAACATGGGGACTCAGGCTTTGACAGAGCTAGGGGGTGAGAGTCCATTGCTCTTTGTTGTGGCCCGTGGAGTCCTTCCATGATGGCCTCCCAAGTGATCGAGTCTGGCTTAGGTTGCCCCCTGCTGTGAGGGGTCCTACCTGTCATTGACTTCCGACCAAGCTTTGGGGAAAGGGAGAGGAACTGAGGCAGCATTTGCTACCAGAGACAGGCTTTGTCTCCTGCAGGTGGCATTCCAGAGGTCGTCTCTTGCCCTTAGCCACAAGGGGTAGAGATACAATTCCTTAAACTAGGCAGAGTGGTCTACAACACCCAGTAGCTGGGTTGTAATACTGTATGTGAGGGTGGGGTCTGAGAGAAAACAATGGCACTTGCTCCACTCTTTGTCAGACCTCAATCCCTTCCTCCACTTCCCCCAAGCAAACTGGGCCTTTCTGGTGCTGATTCCTGTGTGGGTGGGCTTGTGTAAGTTCTAGGACCCTGTTGGTCTCTCCAGTGACCTCTCCTAAGAGGCCTGGAGTCTCTCTCTGCACCTCAACCCCCACAGGTGTTTTCAATTGGTGTTTTGAGGCTTTATTTCCCCACACTGGAACCCTGGGCTGCACAGTCTGTCTCACTCCCAGTTTCACTTGTTTTATCTGCACGCAAATGTGGGACTGCTGCCCAGTCAGCTAGCCACCTTGCGCGCAGTGCCTCGCTTCACAGTTGCCACCTTGCTGGGTCTGCCCATTGACACCCTAGGCCCAGGTTCTGCTAGCTGCCACCTATGTGCCCAGCGTCCACCCACTGCCATCTTGCGCACCCCTGGTGCCTTGTGTGCCTGGTATCACCGCTTCTTGCGACATGACCCCTCTTCACTCAGCCACCTAATTCCTCCCCACCTACCAGTCTGGATGAATGTGTCTATTTCAACTCCTTGGCTCTCCGACTTCCATACAGTTCAATTTTCTGTCAGTTCTGGTTGTTATTTTGTTTCTAAATTGTTGTTGTCCTCATTTTGGTTGTGCAAGGAGGCACAGTGTGTCTACCTACCCCTCCATGTTGGCCAGACCACCACCCCCTTTTTCTATAGCCCCCTTAAGTCCTTCCCCTCAGGGCCCCTTCACAGTGTGCCTGTCTTAGGTCATTCCTCCCTTGAGGAATCTTACCTGTCATTGGCTAACCAGTCATCTGCCTGGGGCCAAGCATGATAAAGTAAAGGAGGCAGAGATGGCACCCCTGCCAGGAAGATAAGCTTATCTCCTTGGTGTTTTATGGTCCCAAAGTCTCTCTACTCAGCCTTAGCTGTGGGGAGGTTATAGTTTCTGAAACCAGGCAGGGCAGTTTCTAACATCTGTACATTTTTCTTTATTTGACTTTTGGTAGCCTTCACTTTTTCCTCTATTTTGCAACCAAACTCAACCATTCTGTGAGCATCCTGATTACCAGTGTTTTGAACTGTGCATCTGATAGGTTTGCTATCTCTTCGTCCCTTGGTTGTATTTTTTCTGGGGCTTTGATGTGTTCTTTCATTTGTGCCATATTTTTTTTTGTCTTGGCATGCCTGTTACATAGTAAGGGGCAAAGCCCTAGGTATTCACCAGGGCTAGGCAACCCACATCACTGCATTGTGGCACTATATATAGTGGAGGGGTCCAAGAAGGAACAATGCCACTTGCTCAGCTCTCAGTCAATATTTCAGTCACTTCCTCCTCTACCCACAAGCAAATTGGGCCCTTTTGGTGCTGATTTTCAGGGAGGTGGTTTTGTGTACATTCTAGGACCCTGTGGGTCTCTCCAATGATGTCTCCTGTGAGGCTGGGAGTTTCTCCTCCTGCCCCAACCCCCATGGGTTTTTTTTTTTAATCGGGGGCTTTGAGGCTTTATTTCTCCTCACTGGAAGCATCAGTTGCACATCTGTCTTGCTCCCCAGTTGTTCCTCTAGGTTTATCTGCATGCAAGTGTGGGACCACCCACTCTGCCAGCTGCTGCCTTGCTGTGAGTTCTCTCCACCCCAGCTGTCCATCTCTGTCCCTCCTACTGGTCTGGATGAATGTTTCTTCTTGAACTACTTGGTTGTCAGCCTTCCATACAGTTTGATTTTCTGGCAATTCTGGTTATTTTTTGTTTTCTAGTTTGTTGTTGTCTTTTTGGTTGTGTAGAAGGCAAAGTATATCTACCTATACCTTCATCTTGGCTGAAAGTCAATATTGTTGCAATTTTTAAATAGGAGATACCTGTATAAAACAACTAAGCTAATCAGTTTGTAATATTACTACACGAAGAACCTTATTACTTATAATTAAAAGAGTGCACATTGATTTTGTTGACCAAGCACCTCAGTTGTGAATCTCCATTAACAAAAAAAAACTTAATTTAACCATTACATTTACAGGCTGGTGAGTAGTATTTCCTTGGGTCAATTAAAAATATAGATTTATTTTTTTTTTTAGAGGGGGAAGGAAGAAGAGCCCCGGGTGGCCCAGGGAGGTTCTTGCCCGCCCGGTTGGCAAACTTAGTAAAATGATTCATACTGTTAGAACAATATATCTCAACTGTATCAAGTAATAACAAACCATCTTTCCAAAGTGGCAGGAAGAAGGGCAATATCCCTGAACTATACAGTCTTCCATGTCATAATCTAATAAGTTAATCAGTTACTAGAAAACTCACTGACGAGTATGAAATCTATTTCAAACAGACATTTGTGCTAAATTTGTCATGCTGGTAAACCTCAAAGCACTCTCTAATAATCTGACCATAACCTGCTGAGTGTACACTTGGCCTCTGGACTTCAGACAGACACTTAAGATTAGCATTAGTTATGTGAGGCCACCTGATACCGGACATCAAAGTATCAAAGAGAAATGATACTTGCATGCCCTGATTAAGTTGATACCTCTAAAAATGCTTACAGTTTCATGAGACTAGATTGCCAACGTGTGTGATTGTCCACGTATCTGTGCTCAAGTCAACAAGAATTAGTCTCTAGACCTTTGTTTCCAAGGAAGTAAATCTTGATGTTCTCCACACTAGCTGCACAGTAGAATAAGCTGGGGAGCTTTACAAATACTGACACCTGGATCTAACCTCCAGAGACTGATTTAATTGGTCCAGTGTGTGGCCTGGGCATCAAGACTCTTTTGAGCTCCAAGAAATTTTGATGCAGAACAAGGTTGAGTACCATTCCTTAAGGGCCTCTGTTCTCAAAGAAAATTTTCAGAAGCACAAGTGCACCCTTGCTTCCTCCATTGCCCTCACATCAATTAGTGAGTGAGCTTTGATTCCTTCCCACCCCAGAATGTGTTCCTCTCCCCTTTCTGGCACTAGGGTTTGCCTCCACAGCATGGTTTAAGGCTTTTTTATGTCACTCGAATTTCAAGCAACTTCCTCAGTGCAGGTAGGAAACACTCACTTAGTAAATGGAGAGTTACTTCAAATTCTACAGAAAAAAAAAATGCTGTCCAAAATAGTCCAAAGTCACTTCCTTCATACACTCACATTATTTCTTAACACACAATTACCCAATTGTGACTCATGTCTCCATAACCAAATATCAGCAAGTTCTATTGATTCTGATTCCTTACTCTCTCTTGTTATCAGTCTCCTCCCTAACTTCCATGTTATACTGCTGTAGATCAGGCCCACCATAGCATTTCTCATATAAAATTAACTCATCTGCAAAAACTGCTCTTTCACTGCAATTCATGTAGCCTCCATTCAAACCACTCTCCACTCTACAAGCAGATCTTTTCAAAGGCAAATCTGATATTATTAGCCCTCAGTTTAGTAATAATAATATTCCATTCCTTTCAGGACCAAATCCACACATCTCAAACTCCACTAAACCATTTGCAGTGCCTACAGGCATGTCACCTGATCTCATGCAGCCTGTACCTGTACAGACTTGGCCACATTTCCACAATTCATCTGATAGATTATCTCTTTACCATACAGTGTGAATTACAGGCTCAGTAGTATGCAGTCCCACACTCATTTGTATTAATAACACCAACCACACAGCACTATGATTTTCACTGTAATTAACTGTGAGCTTATTCAGAGTTAGGACTGCATCTTTAGTCCCTTTGTTCTCTGAGCTCAGCACAGGACCTGGTCTATCGTAAGTGTTCAGTCCATGTTTGTTGAATGAATGCCCATCATTTCATGTGTCCATGCTTTACTCATACTGTTTCTCTTTCTTAAGTACCTCTGATCTTCATTCATAGGACTAACACCTTCACTGAAACCTGGCTGAAGCATCTTTTCCTGGACTTGACTTCTGGGGCAGTGTTGATTATGCCTGCCTTTGGGCCATATAAGATAATCCTAATAATAGTACCTTCTACTTCATGCTGCAATTTTCTGTCCTCATGTTTGTCTCCCTTACTAGACTGTAAGTTCCTTAGTGGTATCAACCTATTTCATTTATCTCTATTCTGAGCACTTGTTGCATAAGAGGTGGTGAGTAAGCTTTTATTTCCCTCCCCTACAATCTGTTTCATACTACTGCCAGAATGTTCTAAACAAAATTTTGATTATTTCTTTCCCTGGATTAAAAATCTTCAATGACTTCCTTTACCTACAGAGCTCCTTCCCAAAGTATAGCATGTGTACTTTTGGTAGTACACATGATGATTTTCAGATGATACACAATATTTCTTTTTGTTAATGGTTAGGTGCTTTAATTGTGTTAGAAAAAAATGAAACCCACCAAATGAATGATTTCATGTATACTTTTGCTTATGACACTTAAGGTGTTTGTAAGTTAGTGATTTAAAATAAATTTAGAAAAAAATAAAAAGTAGCACATAAAGTATTCATACTTGGGAAATCCTGATACATAGGATTAAGAAAATTGAAATGTGCTCTGACTGGTGTGGCTTAGTGGATTGAGCACCAGCCTGTGAACCAAAGGGTGGCTGGTTTGATTCCCAGTCAGGGCACATGCCTGGGTTATGGGCCAGATCCCTGGTTGTGGGGGAGGGGTGTGAGAGGTAACTGGTTGATATATCTCTCACACATTGCAGTTTCTCTCCCTCTCTTTTTCCCTCCTTCCCCATCTCTTGAAAAATAAATAAATAAAATCTTTAAAAAAATAAAAAGTCAAAAAGTAACATAAAGGTCTTTTTCATTGGCTATTGGGAACCGTTCTGCCTGGTTTCAGAAGTTGTAACTGGCCCCCATTGCTAAGGCTGAGTGAGCCACCTCCGGAATGCGAGCCACTAAGGAGACAAAGCTTATCTCTGGCAGCAATGCTGCTTCTGCTTCATCCTCTGCTCCTAACACTCGGTTACTTAGTCAGAGATGGGTAAGACCCCTCAGAGGGGGGCAACCTAAGCCAGACATGATCACTTGGGAGGCCCTCAAGGAAGGACTTGGAGCGCTGCAACAAAGAGGGAGTGATGGACCCTCACCCCCTGGCTGTTCTTACATAGCCTGAGTCCCCATTTCCATCTGGGAGAATTGCTTCCTGGCTCTAATCCACTTAAGCCTAAAAACCTATGACTGGGAAGGCAGTGCTGCCCCTTGCCGGCTAGAGTGGGTTTTGGGGTGATGGGGCATAAGAAAGGGTTTCGAAAGTCCTGTGAAGCCTGCTTTGCTAAGAGTGTTTTGATTCATATGATAAGGGTCCAAGCAGGAAATGAGTATGTCTCCCAAAGTTTTTGCAACCCCCTTACCTGACAGACACGGACTCAGACTAAGTTCTCAGATTTCTTTGAAATGTTATCTATTGTTTGATCCTTGCCGCCTGACATTGATTGATGAGCTTTACCTGTACACCTGTGTATTATAACCTAATTAAAGCCATTGAAGAAGAGGTTCTTGGTCCTTCTTCTGTGATTGACTACCTCTCCTTCCCAAGCAGATCATGTCTTGGCAGTTTTATTTTCATCCGTGACAGACAGGGAGACTTGTGGGCAAAGTTGCCCCCACAGTTAGCCCTGATTACTTTTCTAACCTCACCTCCCTCTAGCTGTCAACAAGCACAATAAACCTAAATAATAGGTTTCCCCTGTCTCACTCCCTTCATTGAATCAATTCTCTCATAGAAGCCAGAGGGATGCTGTTAAAAGGTAAGTTAACCCTGACCAATGTGGCTCAGGTGGTTGGGCATTCCTCCACAAAGTAAAGGTTTGCTGGTTCCATTCCCAGTCAGGTGACAGGCCTAGGCTGTGGGGTTTGGTCCCCAGTTGGGGCACATATAAGATGTTTCTCTCACATTGATGTTTCTTGCCCTCTCTTTCTCCCTCACTTCCTCTTTCTCTCTAAAATACATACATACGTAAATTTTTAAATGGTAAGTTAAATTAAGTCGTTACTCTGCTCAAAACTGATGCATGCACTGGCCAGCAGTGTCTGCGTCTTTATGAATGGAATTCAAGACAAATTCACATGGACTACCAAGTCCTGTGAAGAAAAAGGGGCAGGCTGCTCTCTTGAGGGCAGAGTACCACACATCCTTGCCTAGACAGGCTTTTACTGAATTTTTTTGCAGAGGAATTCAGGTACAACTTATTAATCATAGTCAGGCAGTAAGGATCAAACAGTAGATAGCATACAAAGAACTATTAGGGCCTCTTCTGAGTCAGGATCTATCAGCTAATAGGCTACAAAACTTTGGGAAACAAACTCATTTCTTGCTCGGACCTTTATCATTTAAATAAGAGCATTCTTAGCAAAGCAGGCTTCACAGGATTTTACATATCCTTTCTCAGGCCTGATCACCTGGGGAGCCCACCCTTTCCTGCACAGGGCTGTACTGCCCTGCCCTCTGTCATTGTTTCAGGCTTAAGTCAGGCAGAGGAGGCAGATAGCCAAGAAATTCTCAGAGACTTCTCTCGGACTCAGGGGAGTCAGGCTTCATCAAAGCCAAGGGGCAAGTGTCCAACACCTCCTTTCTCCATAGCCCCCCAAGTCCTTCCCTGGGGCCTCCACATGATCATGCCTGTCTTAGGTCATTCCCCCCTTGGGGAATCTTACCTGTCATTGGCTAACTGATCAAGCATTGGAGGCCAGTTATGGAAAAAGGAGCAGAAGCAGTGCTCCTGCCAGGGAGATAAGCTTTGTCTCCTTAGTGGCTTATGGTCTGAAGGTCCCTCACTCAGCCTTAGCCATGGGGGTAGGGGGTTTACAGCTCCTGAAACCAGGCAGGGCAGTTCCCAACAAAAACTCTCCAGTCAGAAAGTGTTTTATTTCTAAGAGATGTAAACTAAACTATAAGCATATATAGACCATAAGGTCTATGATATGCCACTATATCTGCAACTTAACCTTTTTCTTTTTCTTATTATTTGTTTTGCAATTTAACCTTTAAATGGTTCAGAGAACAAAATACACATGAATATACATAAAGCCAACATGGCACAATGTTAACAATTATTGAGTCTAAGGAGTGATTATAAATTTTCTGTGTACTTTTCTTCCAACTTTTATGTGTTTGAATATTTTCATAACAAAAACTTAGGAGGATAGAAAGCAAATACATACAATGGGTTAAAGAGAGTTTATTCAATAAACGGTACTTAGAAAATTGGACAGATATCCACAAAAAAATGAAACCAAACCACCTTTTTTACACCACACACAAGAATAAATTCAAAATGGATTAAAGACTTAAATATTAGACCCCCAAACCATAAAAATCCTAGAAGAAAACACAGGCAGCAAAATCTTGAACATTGCTCACGACAATATTTTTACTAATATATCCCCTAAGGGATGGGGAAAAAAATAAACACATGGGACTACATCAAATTAAATACCTTTTTCACAGCAAAGGAAGCCATCAACAAAATAAAAAGACAACCCACTGAATGGGAAAACATATTCACCATATATCTGATAAGGGGTTAGTATCCAAAATTTATAAAGAAACATATAAAAGTCAACATCAAAAAACAAACAATTCAATTTAAAAATGGGCAAAGGACCTGAATAGACACTTCTCCAAAGAGGACATACAGATGGCCAACAGACATGTGAAAAGATGTTCAATGTCACTAGTCATCAGAGAAATGCACATTAAAACCACAATGAGATAACACCTCACACCTGTCAGAATGGCCATCATTAATAAATAAACAAACAAGTGCTGGCAAGGATGTGGAGAAAGAGGAACCCTTTTGCACTGTTGGTAGGAATGCCAATTGGTGCAGGTACTGTGCAAAGCAGTATGGAGATACCTCAAAAAATTAAAAATGGATCTGCCTCTTGATCCAGTGATCTCACTCCTGGGAATTTATCTGAAGAAACCCAAAACACTAATTCAAAAGAATGTAAACACCCCTATGTTCACTGCAGCATTATTTACAATCACCAACATATGGAAGCAGCCCAAGTGTCCATCAATAGGTGAGTGGCTAAAACAACTATGGGACATTTACACAATGGAATACTACTCAGCCATAAAAAAAGAAAAGAAAACTTTTACCCTTTGTGACAGCATGGATGAACCTGGAGAACATTATGTTAAGTGAAATAAACCAGTCAGAGAAAGACAAATACCACATCATTTCAGTCACATGTGGAACCCAATAAACAAACTTAGCTAATAAGCAGAATAGAGACAGACTCATAGATGGACAGCAGATGACAGGCAGTGGAGGGGGTGTGGTTTAGGGGGTATAGGGATCAAGCAAAAAGGTAAAAGGACTCATGGATATGGACAACAGTGTGATGATTTCAGGCAGGGGTGGGGGGTGAGTAGGGGAGTATAAGGGGCCTAAATGGCAATGGAAAAATAGAATTAAAAAATTGGGAGGAAATATAAGATGGTTTGACATATAGATAGCAAGATGAAGATATTGATCAATATATGCTAAAACCAATATAACCAGATATAAATAGTTGAATCTAGGTGGTAAGTATATGGGTCTTCACTGTACAACTTTTTGGATTTTTTGTATATTTGAAAATATTCATAATAAAATGGGTGTAGTTATAAGTAGAATATTAAAAAGTAAATCCCTGTCAATGTAGACAATCCAACAGAATCAACAACCAAAGAACATCCTGGAACTAATAAACAATTATAGTAAGGTTGAAGAATACAAGGTTAATACACAAAAGTCAATTGCTTTCCTAAAATGAACAAGTAGAACTTGAAATTAAAAACATTTTAATTTACATTACCATATAATACCATTTATATCAGCACCTCCAAATGAAATACTTAGGCATAAATCTAGCAAAATATGTACAAAATCTACTATAAAACACTGGTGAAAGAAAAAATTAACTAAATAAATGAAGAGATGTTCCATGTTCATGGATAAGAAGACTTAATATTGTCAAAATTTTAGTTCTTCCTAACTTGATATGTTGATTCAATGCAATCCAAATCAAATTCCCAGCAAGTTATTTTGTGGGTATCCATGAACTGATTCTAAAGGGTATATGGAGAGGCAAATATAAAAAATAACCAACACAGTATTGAAGAAGGACAAAGTCAGTGGACTGACATTACCTGATATCAAAACTTACTACAAAGCTACAGTAATCAAGACAGTGTGGTATTGGCAAACAAATAGACAAATAGATCAATGGAACAGAATGGAGAGGCCAGAAGCAGTGTCACATAAATATAGTCAACTAAGTGAATACAGAGATCCAACAGAGAAAGGATAGTCTTTTCAACAAATGGTGTTGGAATGATTGGACAGCTACATGTCAGAAAATGAATCTAGACTCAGACCTTATAGCCTTTACAAAAATTAACTCAGAATGGATCACAGAACTAAACGTTAAACACAAACTATAAAACTCGCAGAAGATAACATAGGAGAAAATCAAGGTAACCTTGGGTATTGCAATGACTATTCAGATACAACACCAAAGTCACAATTCATGAAAGAAATGATTGATAAGTTAGACTTCATTAAAATTAAAAACTTCTGCTCTGCTAAAGACACTGTCAGGAGAATAAAAAGATAAGCCACGGACTGGGAGAAAATATTTGCAAAAGACATATCTAACAAATGACCATAATTCAAAATATAAAAAGAAATCTTAAAACTCAACAATAAGAAAATGAACCACCTAATTTAACTATAGGAAAAGACATAACACACACCTGATCAAAGACATACACATAGATGGAATAGGCATATGAAAAGATGTTCCATTTGAATTGAATTTATGAAACATGCCTGTAGTATTGTTAAATTTATTATATAATTTAACTATTGTTTTTGGCTATTGTACAACCCCATAATTATGTGGTAGTGACTTGAGTACATTACTTTACAGATTTTATGAGTGGCAATATCTCTGAAAGAATTTTTCCCTATTAAGAAGCTAAGTGAGTTAAAATGTATGCAGATACTTATTTTAAATACCCAAGAAAGCAAAAATTTTCTTTTTGGTGAGTTTTTAAATGTAACTGTAAGTTTTATCTTACTAGTTTATACTACTTAGGCAAGGACAAATGTGTTAAGGTAGAATTTATATAACTGTGGAAGAGACATCAATAGGAGTTTTACTCTCCAGGGACTATTGAATGAGGAGAAGAATACCTCACACCATTTAAATATGTTCTAAGCTCCACTTTCAAAAATAAATGCATTAAACAGTAAAAAAAAAAGATGTTCCATATCACGTGTCATTGGGCAACTGCAATTTAAAATGAGATACCACTGCACACCTATCAGAATGGCCAAAATCCAGAACACTGAAAACACCAAATGCTGGTGAGTATATTGAGCAACAAGGACTCTCATTTCTTTGCTGGTGGGAATTCAAAATGCTAGAGTCAATTTAGATGGAAGATTGGTAGCTTCATGCAAAATTAAAATAATACTTTTCATGTGATCTGTTAATTGCACTTCTTGGTGCTTACCCAAAGGAGTTGAAAACTTATGTCCACACAAAAACTAGCATAGGGATGTTTATGCCAGCTTCATTCAGAGTTGCCAAAAATGCAAAGAAACCAAGATGTCCTTCATTAGGTGAATGGATAAATACTGTGGTACGTCCAGACAGTGGAATATATTCTAAAAAGAAAGCAGCTATCAAGGCATGAAAAGACATAAAAGAACCTGAAATGAATATGACTAAGTGAAGGAAACCTATTTAAAAAGGCTACATACTATGTGATTCCAACTATGTGATGTTCTGGAAGAAGCAAAGCTATGGAATCAGTAAAAGGATCAGTTGTTGCCAGGAGCTGGGGGAAGGAGGGATAATTCAGCCATGTGCAGAGGATGTTTAGGACAGAAAATACTTGTATTTTCTAACTTGTATTTCTAAAATACTACAATGTATGTCATTATACATTTGTCCAAACCCACAGAGTATACACCACCTAGAGTGGACTCGGTTGTAAACTATGAACTTTGGTTATGGTGATGTGTCAGTGTGGGCTCATGAGTCATAAGAAATATGCTGCTCTGATCAAGGGATGCTAATAGTGGGGGAGCTGTGCATTTGGAAGGGCTGGGAATATATAGGAGCTCTGTGTACTTGATGCTCAATTTTGCTGTGACCCTACAACTGCTCTAAAAATAAAATCAAACAAACAAATCATCCACTGCCTCACTATTGCTATTTACATCACCACAAAGCTAAAACAATAACAGAGCAGGGTTGCAAAGATCTATGAAATCTGGCCTCCCTCCTTTTCACCCTGTTCCAGCCACATTGCCTATCCTTGTCAGACCTAGAATGCTAGGCACACTGCATCTCAGTGCCTTTGTACTTGCTGTGCTTTCTGCCAGGAAATTTGATCCCCCACAGGGAGCTGCCATGGATCCCTCTCATCTTTCTTCCATCCTTCAATCAAATGTCACCTCCTCAACAGGCCTTTGCCATCATCTAGTTTAGAAATACACTCTTTCAAACCCTTCCTATTCTCTTTCTTGTTTTATTTTTCACCAGAGGACTTATCACCATTTAATACAGTATGTATTACACTTATTTAATTTCTTGTCTGTCCCCCTCTCACTAGAACATAAGCTCTGTGAGAGCTGAGATTTCACTGCTGCTCACAGCCCTGTCACAGAACCTGGGACATGGAAGGCTCTGAATAACATCTGTCAAGTGAATAAATGAATAGCTTATTGAGAGTTCTCTCCCACTTCCGGATATTCTCCATAATGTTTCCTCTACTGGAATGACATTCCTCCATGATCAGGAGGAGAAACCAACTCAGCTTCCAACACTCAGCCCAAGAACCCTCTTCTGCAATGTGCTCCCTGGCCCTGGGCAGGTCAAAGTAGGATCTCTTCTCTGGATTGCCACAATGCCCCATTATGCTTCTGCTAAAAAAATAGCAGGCCTTCAGAAACATTTACAGAATAAAATAAGAACTGAATGAAAGACTTGAATAAAGCCACCAATATGTAGTTTAGTGTGAATTACATAGACATTTATAGTATACATAATTTAGAGAATAGCCTTAGATATATTCTAATTAAAGTTCCTTTGACATTAATACTTTTTAATATAACTTACTCAAGAGCTATGAGTTAATGACTACCAATACCCAAAGTGCAAAACAATTGCTTATTAATCCATATAAAAGACTGAGTTTGCACTCACATTTCTTTTACATTATGTAAAGGTTTCTTTACCTTTTGTTTGGGTTTCCATATTCATACTGGTTTGGCCAAGAGAGTATCACTATGGGAGCTAAAGAATGAGCAGGTTTGGCAAACAAATCATTGATGCCAAAAACCATTGAGGAAAGGAGTGACCTGGAACAGAAAAAGTAGCAAAGGTCTATAGCACACACAAATGACATGTATGCATGAACATATACATGTATCAAGCACTTTTTGTCTATTAAGCATAACTTGACTCTATACTATTTCTATTATTGTCTTGTTATACTCAAGGAGGACTCAAGTCTATATTATATAGACTTGAGTCTTAATTATATATTTATTATCTATTCATTATACATTTATTAACCCCTTAGTCATAAGAGGTTATAGAACTAGAAGAAACTGAGTTCTTCTAGTGAAGAAGAACTAGTGTTTAAGTGAAGAAACTAAGATCTAAACAGGAGACACAGCTAATTGCTTAAATACTCACTGAGAGCTACCTGTACCCTGTACTGCAGTAACAGTACATTACTGGATTGCCATGTATATTACTGGATTGGTCAAAAAGTCCATTAGAGATAACTGTACTTGAGCAACATTAAAATTTTTTAAAGTTTTTAAAGGAAAAAAAGTCCATTAGGTTTTTTTCTGTAAAATAAGACACATTTTTTTAAATTTTCACCAATAACTTTATTGATTTGGAAATTTTGAGTATGCTGGCTATCTCCTGCTACTGGCTTCTAGTGAGTAGAGGCCAGAGGTGCTGCCAAACATCTTCCAATGCAGAAGACAGCCCCACAGCAAAGAATTATTTGGCTAAAATATCAGTAGTACCAAGAAACTTTGAAAACCACTTTGGACACATTTGATCAGTAATATCACTTTCTCCCTACACTGCACAAATCTTTTTTGCATGTGTTTTGGTTGTGTTTTTACCTTTCTTAAAATAATAAAGCATAATATGCTGAAAATGTTGTATATCTTTTTCTATCTACAATATTAAAATGGCTACACAAAAATTCACCAGTTTTGATTTTTTTAAATGCACACTGACAGATGTCACAATGCAATCTAACAAAATTGTTTTTAATTAAGTTAAAGACAACTAAGCACTACTAGAGCCATCGTATGAAAAAAATTGGGGGGCACTTTTTGGGCAGCCCAGTACTTCATTATGCCCCACAACAAGCCCACTAGAAAGATAGTATTAGTCTTATTTTAAAGATGGGAAAACAGATTAACATGCCCATGGTCACGCAGCTAGTCAGGAGCAGAACTGGATTCATATCCAAGGCTTTTTGACCCGCTTTCATCAAGGATTACTTGAATGTGTTATAAGAATCCTTCCATATCATTTTTTGATAATTAAGTTATATAAAATAAATCAAATGTACTGACTGAATAAACTGAAATCTTGTCATAATTCAACTAATAATGGAAAACCTTGCAACTAAGGAGCAAAAAGAAGAATAAATGGAAGAAAAACATAAAGAAAAAATGAAGCCAGATAATGGGAAGAAGTTTGACTTGAAGGTAAGAGCTTGAGAATAATCCTCAGTTCTTCGATCTGCTGGTTATACTGCCTCAGGAAAGTTAACCCCTAAAGAGTTTTATTTTCCTGATGAAAGGGGCTAATTATGATTACATGATGATATAATGTAATTGCTGTCTCTCTCCCCACCAGATTGCCAATGTCACAAGGACAAGAGCTATATCCGTTCTTGCTCACTGTATTGAGTTCTTACCTGACATGACCAGGATGACAGTTGGCCAAAGCAAATAAATCACTCATCAATCTTTTCTCTGGGTTTTTGTCCTTGAGTACAGGTCCACTAATGAAAGCTTGTACCATCCTTCTGGGGTGTATAGTGTTCATATCACATGATTTACAATTTTTACCATCAATAATTGGAGAAACTAAAGTTCTTTAGACCCCAGAAGGATGTAATCTGGACACAGAAAACCTTTACCGCAAAATATTTAAAGTTCTCATCATCAGATTTGATGCTAGTTCATTTTTCAACTTATCTTTATCAAGCCTTTCTAAAGCATTCCACTTAGTGTTCATCAAAGTAACTTCCTTTTTAAACTATATTTTATTGATTATGCTATTACAATTGTCTAAAATTTTCCCTTTTTTGTGCCCTCCACCCAGCACCCACCACTCCCTCAGGCAATTTCCGCACCATTGTTTGTGTCCATAGGTCATTTCTATAAGTTCTTTGACTACTCCATTTCCTATACTGTACTTTACATTTACATAGCTATTCTGTAACTACCTATTTGTATTTCTTCATCCCCTCAGCTCTTCACCTTTCCCCCACAACCCCCTCCCAACTGGCAACCATCAAAACGCTCTCTGTATCCATAATTCTGACTCTGTTCTTCTTCTTCTTTCATATGTTTTTTTAGATTCAATTGTTTTTATAATATATTTTATTGACTATGCTATTACAATTGTCCCATTTTCCCTCCTTTATTTCCCTGCACCCTGTGCACCCCTCCTACCCTCATTCCCCCCACAACTTAATTTGTGTCCAAGGGTGTACAACCTAATTTGCTTTCTAAATTTCCTGTACTATTCTTAACCTTCCCCTGTCTATTTTCTACTTGCCATTTATGCTATTTATTCCCTGTACCTTTTCCTCCATTCCTCCCTCCTCTTCCCTGCTGGTAAACCTCCAGGTGATCTCAATTTCTGAGATTCTGTTCCTGTTCTAGTTGTTTGCTCAGATAATTTTTGTTTTTGTTTTTGTTTTAGGTTCAATTGCTGATAGTTGTGAGTTTCTTGTCATTTTACTGTTCATAGTTTTCGATCTTCTTCAATTTCTTATATAAATCCCTTTAACATTTCATATAATAAGAGCTCCATGATGATGAACTCCTTCAACTTGACCTTATCTGAGAAGCACTTTATCTGTCCTTCCATTCTATATGATAATTTTGTTGCATATAGTACACTTGGACTTAGGTCCTTGACTTTCATGACTTAGAATATTTGTTTCCAACCCCTTCTTTTCTGCAAGGTTTCTTTTGAGAAATCAGCCAATAGTTTTATGAGAACACCTTTGTAGGTAACTCTCTCCTTTTCTCTTGCTGCTTTTAAGATTATCTCCTTATCTTTAATCTTGGCTAATATAATTATGATGTGCCTTGGTGTATGCTTCCTTGGGTCCAACTTCTTTAGGACTCTCTGAGCTTCCTGGACTTCCTGAAAGTCTGTTTCCTTTGCCAAACTAGGGAAGTTCTCCTTCATTATTTAGTCAAGTAACTTTTCAATTTATTGCACTTCCTCTTCTTCTGGCACCCCTATGACTCAAATGCTGGAGTGTTTCAAGTTTTCCCATGGGTACCTAAGCCTCTCCTAATTTTTCTGAATTCTTGTTTCTTCATTCTGTTCTGGTAGAATGCTTATTTCTTCCTTCTGCTCCAAACTACTGATTTGAATCCCAGTTTCCTTCCCTTCACTGTTGGTTCCCTGTATATTTTCCTTTATTTCACTTAGCATAGCCTTCATTTTTTGTGTGTAATTTGCAACCATACTCAACCAAACCTGTGAGCAACCTAATTATCAGTAGTTTGAATTCTGCCTCTGATAGGTTGGCTATCTCTTCAATGTTTGGTTGAATTTTTTTTCTGGAGCTTTGAACTGTTCTTTCATTTAGGCCATTTTCTTTTTTGTCTCAGTGTGCCTGTTATGTAGTAAATGACAGAGCCTTAAGTATTTGCCAGGGGTAGGCAACCCACATTATTGCCTCATGGTGCTATATGTGGGGGAGGGTCCAAGAGAGAACAATGCTGCTTGCTCAGCTCTCTGACAACTTTCAGTCACTTCTCCACTACCCACAAGTAAATTGAGCCCTTCTGGTACTAATTCCCAGGTGGGTGGGTTTGTGTATGTTTTAGGACCCTGTGGATCTCTCCAACTAACTCTCTTGGGAGGGTGGGAATTTCTCCTACTGCCTCAATTCCCACAGATTTTTCTAGTCAGAGGTTTTGATGATTTATTTTCCCACACTGGCACCCTTGGCTGCATGGTCTGTCTCACTCCCCAGTTGTTCCTTCCAGTTTATCCACACACAAATGTGGGACTGCCCAATCCGCCAGCTGCCACCTTGCCCACCCTGGTCCTCCAGCAGCCACCTCACTATGATTACTCTCCATCCTGGCTGCTTGTCTCCACCTTCCTACCAGTATGGATAACTGTTTCTTCTTTAACTACTTGGTTGTCAGACTTTCATACAGTTCAATTTTCTGTCAGTTCTGGTTGTTTGTTGTTTTTAAATTTGTTGTCCTCCTTTTAGTTGTATGAGGAGGCACAATGTATCTACCTACTCCTCCATCTTGGCTGGAAGTTTCTAGACTCAAATGTTGATAAATACATATTTAAATACATGTTTATTTATTGTTCATAGTTTAAATTTTCTACTATTTCTTAAATAAGTCCCTTTAACATTTCATATACTAATGGCTTGGAAATGATGAACTTCTTTAGTTTTCTCTTGTTGAGGAATAGCTATGCTGGGTAGAGTAATCTTGGCTGTAGATACCTGCTTTTTTTTTTTTTACTTTGGTATTTCTTGCCAGTCCTTTCTAGCATACAAAGTTTCTCCTGAGAAATCAGCTGACAATCTTATGGGAATTTACCTGTAGGTAACTAACTCCTTTTCTCTTACTGCTTTTAAGATTTTCTCTTTGTCTTTAACCTTTGCCATTTTAATTATGACATGGCTTTGTGTGGGCCTCTTTGCACCCATTTTGTTTGGGACTCTCTGTGCTTCTTGGACTCACATGTTTATTTCCTTCACCAAATTAAACAAGTTTTATTTCATTATTTTTTCAAGTAGATTTCTAATTCCTTGCTCTTTCTCTTCCCCTTTGGGCACCCCTAGGATGCATATGTTGGAACACTTACAGTTGTCCTAGAGGCTGCCTACATTATTCTTGGTTTTTGTGGATTCCCTTTTCTTCTTCTTTTTTTTTAGATTTTGAGTTAAAATCATAATCATTTCTTACAGAAAAAATCTACAATTATTTTCGATAGTAGACCCTCTCCCCATGCTCACAGTGGGTTTAGAATTTGGGTAATATACAAAAATATCAAATTATACATGTGAAAAGTTTTTAAAAGTTCAACCTATTGCCCATCAGTAAATGAATGGATCAAAAAAACTGTGGTACATTTACATGACAGAATACTACGCAGCAGAAAGAAAGAACTCTTACCCTTTGTGACAGTATGGATGGGTCTGGAGAGCATTACGCTAAGTGAAATAAGCCAGGCAGTGAAAATCAAATATCATATGATCTCCACTATAAGTGGAACCTAATCAACAAAATAAACAAGCAAGCAAAATATAACCAGAGACATTGAAATTGAGAACAACCCCCTTTCTTCTTTTTGTTCTGTTTGGTTGTTTTTTGCTTCCTATGTTGTGAATTATTGATTTGATTCTTTGCTTCATCCCCTCTACTGTTGTTTCTCTGTAAACTGTTCTTTATTTCAATCACTGTAGTGTTCCTTTTTGACTAGATCTTTTCTATGCTGCAGAGGTCCTCATTAAGCTCCGTGAGCATTCTTACAACCAGTGTTTTGAACTCTGCATCTAATAGATTGCTTATCTCCATTTGGTTTAGTTCTTTCTATGGAGTTTTGATCTGTTCTTTCATCTGGACCATGTTTCTTTGTCTCCTCATTTTGGCAACTTTCCTGTGCTTGTTTCTATGTATGAGGTAGAGCTGCTTTGACTCTGTCTTGGTAGTGTAGCCTAATGTAGTAGTTGTCCTGCAGAGTCCAGTGGCACAGCCTCCCCTATCAGCTAAGCTGGTTCTCAAAATGTGTCCTTTTTATGAGCAGAGTACACCCTCCTTTTGTAGTTGAACCTTGACTGCTGTCGGTATGTCAATGGGAGCAATTTACCCCAGACAGCCAGCTACAAGGACAGGCTGTGACCACTGGCTACCAACCTCTGCCCTCTGTGGAGAATCAGTTGTGTAGGGGCTGGGTAGTGGTGCTCTGAAAGGGTCTGTAGCTGTCCACTGTGTATGCAGGCTCTGGGGTTCCCCAGCAGGTGCAGGCCAAGGTCATCCCCCACCTGTATTTAGCCTGGGGCCACCCTGCCTGAGCTGTAAAGCAATCTGAGATGTCTGCCTATTCTACTGAGCTTGGAGAATCCCAGGCAAAGCCAAGCTGTGAATCTAAACTGGCTATTGCCAGTGCCAGGCCAGGGACCACTTAGCAAGTTATACAGGAGCTGGTGGCTAGCTGAGGTCAGGTATTGTTTGTTTGAGAGGATTTAGGAAGTTGTAAACCATGAGCCAAGATGAGCCTTTAAAAAAATGTATTTATCTTTAGAGGGGAAGGGAAGGAGAGAAGGAGAGAAATATCATTGTATGGTTGCCTCTTGTGAGTCCCCTGCTGGGAACTGGCCTGCAACCCAGGCATGTGCCCTGACTGGGAATCAAACCATGATCATGTGGTTCACAGGCCTGCACTCAGTTCACTGAGCTACACCAGCCAGGGCCTAGATGAGCCATTTTTATGGAAGAGTCTTTTAACAGCTTGGGTGGGACTGTAAGTTTGGTAGGACACAGTCTCAGGGGATCTCCAGGGCAGGGAAAACAGTGTTAGCCAGGATGATGGAGTCTCAAATATGGCACCAGACTGCTGGCTCTGTGATTCTTTGAGGGGAGGGTTTAGAAAAGGGACAATATCCTCTGCCTGCCTTTATGTCTGGGAGAAAGCTGTCCCCCAGGTCTTGAGTTGATGCCAGACACTTCAGTTCCTCCCCTTATGCCACTGGTGCCTTTCAAGCTGCTGCCATGGTGCTGGAGCTTACAGGGTGTGAGTCTGTATAAGTCCATGTGTGGGTTCTAAGACAAACTGCTTGGGACTCAAGAAGTTTCTTCCACCAACTCAATCTCTGCTGGGTTTTGGAACCAGAATTTATGGGGACTTATCTTCCTGATACTGGAGACTGGTATGGGGCTGGGACTCCTCATTCCCAAAATATTCCTCCCGAATTTAATCCACCAAACATGGGTGTTAGATGTGCCTGTTCCACATCTCCACCCATCCTACCAGTCTGGATGAATGTGGATTCCCTAGTTGTCAGACTTCCATTAAACTCAATTTTTGAAAGTTTTGAGTGGTGCTTGTTCTATAATTTAGTTGTAATTTTGATGTGGTTGTGGGAGGAGGTGAGCTATGTTTACTTATGCCAACACCTTGACCAGAAATGTAGAAATAACTTTCACTCCACACTTATATTCCCTAACTTTATAAAATGTAAGTGCAAGTAAATGTAATTATAAGAACAAGGGCATCTGACATAAACAAATTTGAAACAAAAAGTGCTGCTTTGTGGTAAGAGTACAACTTATGGGATCAGAAAATGCTGGGTCCTCAAGAGTAGCCAGAGAGTCAGGAGTTTGCACATAGAGTATGGTTTAGAGGAATGAAGAACATCAGATGATCTGAAGACTATGAACAGGACCTGCTGTATTATATTCCTAACTTTTATCTCAGTATATGACAAATAGTGGGCAATCAAAGAATATTGTTGAGTCAATAATATTTACCAACAAGGCTGGTAATAAGCTTTGAATAAGCAATGCATTTGGTAAATTGTGCTCCTCCCTTTCTGTTTGAGACATTTTATTTATTTATACCCAGACACATTAAAAAATTATTTGAGAGTTATTTTATGTTTACCAAAGTTACTGCTTGTTAACTTATTCATTTTTTAAAAGTGACTTCAGCCAGTCACTTTTCTGGGCACTAGGGGCACAGACATGGTTCTGAACCATAAGGAACCATCTTGCTCATCATGGCAAATATGACTTAGTAATAACCCCCTGAAACAGGATAGAAATTTTATAAAGAGGAAATCAAGCAACTGGACTGACAGATCTTTCCTCCATGTAAGTTGCATTTAAAAAAAAAAAAAAAAAAGGAGCCCTGGTTAGTGTGGCTCAATGAATTGAGCACCAGCTTCTAAACCAAAACATTGCCAGTTTAATTCCCAGTCAGGGTACATGTCAGGCACAGGGTCCCTGGTTGGGGGTGTGTGAGAGGCAACAGATCAATGTTTCTCTCTCACTTCAATGTTTCTCTCCCTCTTCTTTTCCCTCCTTTCACCATCTCTCTCAAAATAAATAAATAAAATATTTAAAACAGAAAAAGGAGATTTTGGACAAGATGGTTGCATAGGTGGACATGGCTTACCTCCTGGCACAACCACATCAAAATTACAAGAGTGTGAAATAGCCATCACTCAAAACTGGGAGAAAGCAAGTGAATGGAGGTCTGATAACTACTGAATTAAAGAAACCATACCCATTCAGATTAGTAGGAGGGGTGGAGATGCAGAACAGGCTGGCCCACATCCATGCATGTTGGGTGTGGAGGGATTTAGGAGGGATATCCTGGGAATAAGGAGTCCCATCCCCACCCCATGCTCCCAGAAATATAAATCCCCACAGTTTATGGCAGCAAAAACCAGTAGGGAATGAGTCAGAGAAAGAGAATTCTGGAGTCTCAAGCAGTACCTCTTAAAGAACTCACACATGGACTTACTCAGATTCACTCCTAATGAGCTACAGCACCAGGGTAGCAGCTTGAAAGGCACCAGTGGCAAACAGGGAGAAACTGATGGATCTGTCTTCAAGGCAAGCAGAGGCCATTGCCCCTTTACTGAACTCTCCCCTTCCTCTGGCTCCTGCACAGAGTCACAGAGCAAGCAGGCTGGTATAGTCTCTGAGACTCCATTGACCTGGCTTACACTGTTTGCCCTGCCCTGGAGATCCCCTTAGACTCTGCCCCACCCAACTTACAGGCCCACCCAAGCTACTTTTCCATATGAATGACTCATCTTGGCTCTTGCCTCACAACTTCCTAAATCCTCTCAAATATGCAATAGTCAGCTTCAGTGAGCCCCAGGCCCCCATACCTCTTGCTGAGGGACCCCAGGCCTGGCACTAGCAAAAGCCAATTTACATTCACAGCTTGGCTTCACCTGAGAATCTTCAAGCCCAGCAGAACAAGCAGCCATCTCAGATTGCTTTATAGCTCAGGAAGCGTGGCCCCAGGCTAAAAACAGGTGGTGGATGACCTTGGCCAGCACCTCCTGGGAAACTCTTGGGTCAGTGCACCCACTGGATAGCTACAGGCCATTTCAGAGCACCACTATCCAGCCCCTGCACAGCTGACTCTCCATAGAGGGCAGAGGTTGGTGGCCATTGGTCGCAGCCAATCACTGATCTGACTGGCCAGTATAAATCCCTCCCATTGACCTGCCAACAGTAGTAAAGGCTAAATTACAAGAAGGGGCTGTACTAGGCCTACACAAAGGGTGCACCTGAGGTATCCAGCTTGGCTGATAGGGGAGGCTGTGCCACTGGGCTCTGCAGAATACCTACTACATTAGGTCACACTACCAAGACACAGTCATCACAGCTCTACCTCATACATAGAAACAAACACGAGGAGGCTCTAAAATGAGGAGACAAAGAAACATGGCCCAAATGAAAGAACAGATCAAAACTCTACAAAAATAACTAACAAAATGAAGATGAGATAACCTATTGGATGCAGGGTTTGAAACACTAGTTACAAGAATGCTCAAGGAGCTTAGCGAAGACCTCAGCAGAATAAAAAGATCTAGTGAGAAAGGAATACTACAGTAATTGAAATAAAGAACAGTTTACAGGGAAACAACAATAGAAGGGTTGAAGCAAAGAATCAAATCAATGATTTGGAACATAAGGAAGCAAAAAACAACCAATCAGAATGACAAGAAAAAGAAGAATCCAAAAAAAATTAGGATAGTTAGGCAGCATCTGGGACAACTTCAAGAGGTCCAACATTTATATCATAGGGGTGACAGAATGCTAAGAGAAAGAGCAAGAAAGTAGAAATCAGCTAGACAGTATTATGCTAAGTGAAATAAACCAGGCAGTGAAAGATAAATACCATATGATCTTACCTATAAGTGGATCCTAATCAACAAAACAAATAAAGAAGCAAAAGAGAAGCAGAGACATGGAAATAAACAACGTTTATTTACTTAAATGTGACCAGAGGGGTAAGAAGAGGAGAATTATGGGGGAATGAAGGAGAAGGGTCAAGTCAAGAAACATGTATAAAGGACCCATGGACATGAACAATGGGGTATGGATTGATTATTGGGGCAGGGGGCATGGGCGGGGCAGGAGAGAGCAATTGGGGGACAACTGAAACATCTGTAATTGAACAACAAATAAACAAACAAATACAATAATGAAAGAAAACATTCTCAATTTAGTGAAAGAAATAGATATGCAAGTCTATGAAACACAGAGTGTCCCAAGCAAGATGGATGCAAAGAGGCCCACTCTAAGATACATCATAATTAAAATGCCAAAGTTTAAAGATAAAGAAATAATGTTAAAACCAGCAAGAGAAAAGAAGTCAGTTACCTACAGGGGATTTCCCATAAGACTGTCAGCTGACTTCTCAAAAGAAACTTTGTGAGCTAGATGGGGTTAGCAAGAAATATTCAAAGTCATGAAAAGCAAGGACCTACAGCCAAGATTGCTCTACCCAGCAAAGGTATCATTTGGAATCGAAGAACAGATAAAGAGCTTCCCAGACAAAAGAAAACTAGAGGAGTTCATCATGACCGAACCATTGTTGCATGAAATGTTACAGGGACTATTTAAGAAAAAGAGATTAAAACTATGAAGAATAAAATGGCAATAAATATATATCTATCAACAATTGAATCTAAAAACATACAAAGCAAAGAAAAATAACAAAGACAGAATTATGGATACGGAAACCATTTTCATTGTTGCCAGATGGGAGGGGGTTGAGAGGGAATGTTGAAGAGGTGAAGGAGTTGGTAAGTACAAATGGGTAGTTACAGAATAGCCATGGGGATGTAAAGTACAGCATAGGAAGTGGAGTAGTCACAGAATTCTTACAAGTGATCGTGGTTATGAAAAATGTGGGGATTGCCTGAGGGAGTAGTGGTTGCTGTGTAGAGGAGGGCAAAGGATGAAAAATCAGGATAACTATAATATCGTAATCAGTAAAATATAATAATAAAAAAGCCATTTACTCTAAATTTTTCTGCACAGCTAATAATGTGCCCATCTTAAAATACATGCCTCTCTAACCCATGATATTAGGCACAGTATCAGAAAATTTTTGCCAGTAGAATCAATGGTATATATAGCTGACTTAAAACACTTATAGACCCACCAAAGAGCATAACCTCTCCTTATCAGGTTCTACTTTTTCAAGTAAAAAAGGAAAAAATGAAACTTAATTTTTAATTTTAACTCTTGCAATGTCACAAGCAAAGATCATTTTGTTTTATCCAGTGTAATAGTGCATATTGCAGTTACAGGACAAAACTATTTGAAATATTACTTTGGTTTCTGAGATTTATCACTGTTACAGCATTGGCTGTGTGAACCTGAGGGATAAAAAATCATGCCCTTTCATAAGCAGGGAGACAATTATGAATATCCTACTATGTTCTGCTCTCTGATTCCCTATGATGCTCTTATGATCATCTCTCAGATATGCAGTGGCAATATAACTGATATATAGACACTCTCATAGGTCCTACCTCCATGCAATATTTCTTGTAGCTAATATTTGAATAAATTACTCACTGTTGGTTGAACTTCAGTAAATCTTCATCAAACATATCAGCTAGTGACAGGTTAAACAAGTAAAAGGAAGCTTGCATAATCACCCTAGAAACTATTTTAAAATACACACATGAAAATTTTATAACTAGGAAGCACAGATTTTGTTTAAAACACAAACACCAAATGAAATTTAACACTGGCTTTGCAAAAAAGAAAAATGAAATACTATAAAATAAAGATATATTAGGCACATACTTCTATGCCCCCCAAATATTATATATTTATGAAAATGTAGTTCTTTAAATGATATTTTATTGATTATGCTAGTAGAGTTGTCCTGATTTTCCCCCTTTACCACCCCTTGACACTGCACCCCTCCATTCCCTCAGGCCCATTGGGCAGGACCACTCTTCATGTCCATGTGTCATGGGTATAAGTTCTTTGACTACTCCATTTCCTATACTGTACTTTACATCCTCATGGCTACTCTGTAACAACCAATTTGTACTCTTAATCCCCTCACCTCTTCACCCATTCCCCCCTCCCATCTGGCAACCATTAAAACACTCTCTGTATCCATGATCCTGTCTCTATTGTTGTTTGCTTAGTTTGATTTTTAGATTCAATTGATAGATTAGTATTTATTGCCATTTTATTGTTCATAGTTTTGATCTTCTTTTTCTTAAATAAGTCCCTTTAACATTTCATATAAATATGGTTTGGTGATGATGAACTCCTTTAACATTTTCTTGTCTGGGAAGCACTTTATCTGGGAGTCACTTAAATGATGACTTTGCTGGCTAGAACAATCTTGGCTATAGGTCCCTGCTTTTTCATGACTTTGAATATTTTTTGCCAATCCCTTCTAGCCTGCAAAGTTTCTTTTGGGAAATCAGCTGACAGTCTTATGGGGATTCCCCTGTAGGTGAATAACTTCTTTTATTTTGCTGCTCTTAAGATCCTCTCTTTAGTATATAATTCCAGCAGTGGAATTGCCAGGTCAAAAGGCAATACCATTTTTTAGTTTTTTGAGGAAATTCCATACTGTTTTTCATAGTGGCTATACCAGTCTCCATTCCCACCAACAGTACACTGGGGTTCCCTTTCTTCCTCATCCTCTCCAATACTTGTTGTTTGTTGATTTGTTTATGATATGGCCATTCTGATACAATGGAATACTATGCAGCAGAAAGAAAGAAGGAGCCCCTCCCCTTTGCAACAGCATGGATGGAACTGGAAAGCTTTACCCTAAGTGAAATACGCCAGGTGGTGAAAGACAAATACCATATGATCTTATCTATAAGTGGAACCTAAGAACAAAAGAAGTAAGCAAGCAAAATATAACCAGAGACATTGAAATTGAGATCGAAGTGACAGTAACCAGAGGGGAGGTGGGAGGGGATAATGGGGCAAAGGGGGAAAGGGTTTTCAGGAACAACTATAAAGAACACATGGACAAAACCAAGGGGAGATAGGATCAGGGATGGGAGGTGGGGATGGCTAGGGTGAGGGGGCAGGTAGGGAGTGCTGGAGACAACTGTACCTGAACAACAATTAAAAAAAAAAGATTCTGAGACATCTGGCCAAGATGGAGGTGTAGGTAGACACACCGGGCCTCCTCACACAAACAAAAGAAGGACAACAAAAATTTAAAAACAAAAAACGGACTTCCGCCAAGATGGAGGCATAGGTGGAGACGCCATGCTTTCTTATACAACCAAGTTTAGAGACAACTAGATATTAGCAACAGAAAACACAGCCAGAACACAGAAAATTGAACTTTTTGGAAGTCTGATAACAACAAATTCTTCAGTCTGATCGGTAAGAGGGGCGAAACCAGCAGCTAGTGGAGCAGGGTTGCACAGAAAAACTGTCAGAAAGACTCAGGCGCACAGAATCCAGGCTCAGGGTTGGACCTGGTGGGCAACTCAGTGAGTGACCGCGGGGAAACAGCGAGGGAGCAGGGCTGTGGGTTGACTGTGGTTGTGCATTCGTGCGTGGATAGATAAGCGAGGGAGTGGGCAATTGGACAGGAGCTAGCAGGCCCCAGTGGTGAGCGACAGCAGAGGGCACCGCCATTTCCCAGCTCTGACTACACCCCCACAGACAGCATCACAACCCAGCCACCTGGGAGTCCAAGGCTCCGCTCTTCATACTTAACGGGCGAGAACAGACCAAAAATGGCTCAAGAAGATCTCAAAGCCCCAGAGCCTATAAATCTAAGTGATGAAGAAATAGCAAAACTCTCAGACGCACAGTTTAAAACACTGGTCATCAGGATCCTCACAGAACTGGTTGATTATAGCCACAAATTAGAGAAACGTATGAAGGCACAACTAATTGAAATGAATGGAATTGCACAGGAAACCAATAGCGATGAAAAGGAAACTGGGACTCAAATCAATGGAGTGGACCAGAAGAAAGCAAATAATGGCCAAACAGAAAAGAGTCAAGAAGCAAGAATTCAAAAAAATGAGGAGAGTCTTAGGAACCTCAAGGACATCTTTAAACACTCCAACATCTGAATTATAGGGGTACCAGAAGGGGGAAAGGCACAGCCACCAGTGGAAAACTTATTTGAACAAATAATAAAGGAGAATTTCCCCAATCTGGCAAAGGAAATAGACTTCCAGGAAATCCAGGAAGCTCAGAGAGTCCCAAAGAAGTTGGACCCAAGGAGGAATACACCAAGGCACATCATCATTACATTAGCCAAGATTAAAATGAAGGAGAGAATCTAGAAGCAGCAAGAGCTAAGGGGACAGTCACCTACAAAGGAGTTCCCATCAGACTGTCAGCGGATTTCTTAAAAGAGACCTTACAGGCAAGAAGGGGCTGGAAAGAATTATTCCAAGTCGTGAAAGGCAAGGACCTATATCCAAGATTGCTCTATCCAGCAAAGCTTTCATGTAGAATGGAAGGACAGATAAAGTGCTTCTCAGAAAAGGTCAAGTTAAGGAAGGTGATCATCACCAAGTCCTTATTATATGAAATGTTAAAGGGATTTATCTAAGAAAAAGAAGATTAAAAATATGAGCAGTAAAATGACAGCAAACTCACAGTTATTAACAATGACACCTAAAACAAAAATAAAAGCAAACAACTAGAACAGGAAGAGAATCACAGAAATGGAGATCACATGGAGGGTTATCAACAGGGCAGTGGGTGAGGAGAGAGGGGGAAAAGGTATAGAAAATAGGTAGCATAAATGGTAGGTAGAAAATAGACAGGGGGAGGTTAAGAACAGTATAGAAAATTTAGATGCCAGAAAACTTATATATATGACCCATTGACATGAACTAAATGGGGGGAATGTGGGTGGGATGGGGTGTGAAGGGTGGAGGGGAATAAAGGAGGGAAAATGGGACAACTGTAATAGCATAATCAGTAAAATATACTTTTTAAAGATTCTTTATTTTAAGCTTTGGCATTTTAATTATGATGTGTCTTGGTGTGGGACTGTTTGCATCCATCTTGTTTGGGTCTCTGTGGTTCCTGCTCTTCCATGTTTATTTTCTTTACCTATTGGGAAGTTGTCTCTCATTATTTATTAATTTTTTATTGTTGCTCAATTACATGGTCCCAATTTTTTCCACTGTTGCTCTTTCTTGCTCTTCCCATTCCCTACTCTCAAAGACAATGCCCACCCCATTTCCTTGTCCATGGGTCCTTTATACACATTCCTTGACTTGACCCTTCCCCTTCTGTTCCTCATTATACTCCTTGCCTCCTCCCGTCTGGACATTGTCAGGTTGTTCTTTATTTCCACATCTCTGGTTGTATTTTGCTCATTTGTTTGTTTTCTTGATTAGGTTCCACTTATGGGTGAGATTATATGGTATTTGTCTTTTACTGCCTGGCTTACTTCACTTACCCTCCAGTTGATTCCTACTTTCTTGCTCTTTCTCTTCACCTCCTGGCACCCCTATAATGCAAATGTTGTACCACTTGAATTTGTGCCACAGGCTACTTATACAATTCTCATTTATTTTGGATTCTTTTTTCTTCTTGTTCTGATTGGTTGGTTTCTGCTTCATTATTTTCCAAATCATTGATTTGATTCTTGGCTTCATCCAGTCTATTGTTTCCCTGTAAATTTTTCTTTATTTCAATTAGCGTATCCATTTCTAACTACATCTTTTTTATGTTGCTGAGGTCCTCACTAAGCTCCTTGAGCACCTCTATAGCAAGTGTTTGGAACTTTGCATCTGATAGATTGCTTATCTGTATTTAGTTTAAGTCTTTTTCTGGAGTTTTTATCTGTTCTTTCATTTGGGCCATGTTTCTTTGTCTCCTCATTTTGGCAGCCTTTCTGTGTTTGCTTATGTATTAGGTAGGACTGCTTTGACTCTGTGTCTTGGTAGTGTGCCCTGATGTAGTAGGTGTCCTGTAGGGTATAGTGGTACAGCCTCTTCTATTGTTAAGGCGATCCATTATGCAGGCTGTGAGAGAATTCACAAAGAGAATAAAGTATAGACAATAAAGTTTTTATTCACTCGCCAAGATACGAGAGGGTCGTGGTGTGGAGAGATACACCAGCACTGAGAGGTGGTGACTTTGAGGTTTTATTGGATTATAAAAGGATTAAAAAAGGGTAGGGGATTGCTGTTGTATGGCCCCTGGGCTCTTGGGGCACTGTAACAGGAAGCTGCCGTTTGTTCCAATGTTATATTCTGTCTGTCGCTATAGGGTAGTTAGTTCTGTTCTTGCTTTCCAGTATTATCCAGTCCTAGGGACGAGCTCAGTAGAGTAAAATGGCAGTTATGTTTAACAAGGTCATAGGCCAGCTAGGCAAATGGTGCCACAATAGCAAATGGGGCTGACTTTATCCTTTCACCTATCACCTAAGTTGGGTACTTAAAATGTACCTTTTGTGTAGGCTGAGTACACCCTCCTCTTTTAGTTGAGCATGGGTTGCTGTCGACAGATCAATGGGAGGGATTTACCCAGGCCAGTCAGCTACAAAGATTGGCTGTGACCACTTACTGCCAACCTCCACCCACCGTAGAGGATCGGCTGTGCAGGGGTATGGTGGTTGTGCTCTTGTAACAGGGTACAGCCAGGGTGTACCATGGGCTGTACCCTGGGCTGTACCCTGGGCAAATGGGATTTTGTTCCCAAGGGAAAATGGGAATTTGTAATGGGGTCCAGAACTCAGGGTGTCCAGGAAATATTAGAAAAAATGTATATATATATATACGATGTCCTCACCCCCACAAGTCTGAGCTTGAGGATGGGATGCATGGAGCAGGGCCATTGAGAGTTGTTTTGAATAGCAATGGTTTTGCAGATAACCTCTATAACAGTCATTTAACATATCTATAACTGTTAACTAGTTTCATAAATATGTTATCAAGCTGTGGCCATGCTTTGAGCCAGGGGGATGGGAGTGACTTCAAGCCACGAATGTAACTGAGAGGTAACTCGCTTTGGGTACAGCACCTGTGTGAAAGCTTGCAGATGATTGGCTCCATGCCATGGGGCCATGCCTGTCCAGACTTACCATGGCAGCCCAGTAAAGCTGGAAGAATATGGGAATGCTGGCAGGTGTAAATGGTTGTGGAGGAGTCAGAAATGGGGCTGCAGAGGAAGACTGGGGCTGGGATTTAAACTCAGGCACAGCAGCTGAGCAGATTTTTGGGACCACACAGCTTTGGTGAAAGTTGGGACTGTGCAGCTTTGGGGTGCTCCCTTTTGCAACATGGCTTAGGAAGCAGAAGAGACCTTGCTGGCAAGAAAAAAGGGTGAAAGG
This sequence comes from Artibeus jamaicensis, assembly GCF_021234435.1. Taxonomy (NCBI): domain Eukaryota; kingdom Metazoa; phylum Chordata; class Mammalia; order Chiroptera; family Phyllostomidae; genus Artibeus; species Artibeus jamaicensis. The sequence continues at coordinate 2,270,820 of NW_026522053.1, read as the reverse complement.
ACTCTTGCTGGTGGGCCATGAGAAGGTGCCACATGGTTTTGGATTAACTGGAGATCACAGTGGAAACACAGCTGGTGGTGCCAGAACTGAGGAGCTGCCTGAACCACAGACTTGTACTTCTTTTCCTGAGATACAGTACCCAGGACTGGGCAGAGGGGGAAGGAAGGACTGTGTGTGTTCAAGGGTATTCTAAAGGACTTTAGTATTTTAATGAAGACATTAAGTCACTGCTCTAAGTCTGTATAACTTTTAAAATAATCCCTTTCCTTTTCACCAATCTCTGGCATTGAGAGATGTCTTTCCCTGGCAGCAGACAAGGCAAACCTAGGAAGGGGTGACCCCCAGAGCACAAAGGTAGGTCCATTCAGTAATAGTATGTCATTCACACCCATCTCCCAGGTCTGTTCTGTACTTTGAAATGGTCTGTAGCTGTCCACTGGGTGCACTGGCCCTGGAGTTTCCCAGGAGGTGCAGGCCAAGGTCATGCCCCACCTAGGTTTTGCCTAGGGTCACCCTGCCTGAGCTATAAAGCAATATGAGATGGTTGTTACTTGTGCTGGGCTTACAGAATCCCAGACGAAGCCAAGCTGTGAACCTAGGCTGCCTGCTGCTAGTGCTAGGCTTGGGGCTCACTGAGTCTGGCTATTGATTGATAGGATTTAGGAAGTTGTGAAAAAAGGGGCCTAGACCAGCCATTCATATCATTCATATGGAAAAGCAGGTTGGTTGGACCCATAAGTTGGGTGGGCTGAAGTCTCTGGGCATCTCCAAGGCAGGTCAAACTACGTAGCCAGGTTGATGGAATTTCCAATATGGCATCAGCTTGCTGACTCAGTCTGGATGGATGGATGTGGTTTATTTAATTCTGTAGTTGTCAGACTTCCATTCAACTCAATTTCTGACAGTTCCAAGTGGTGGTTCTTCTATGTTTTAGTTGTAATATCAATGTGGTTGTGCAAAGAGGCAAGCCACATCTGCCTACACCACCATCTTTGCTGGAAGTGAATATATAATTTTTTAAAAAATTAAATAGTGTTCCTTGGGATTTAAAAAATGGATTTTATGCTTTGTCCTCATTGCCAAATGACTACCTGCTTATTTAATTGCTTAAATTGTGGACACATTCTAAAGAACAAAACATGCCAGTAAATTCATCTGACATTTTCTTTCTTTTGTTAACTTTATTTTTATTTATTTTTAAGTATTTTTATTGATTATGCTATTACAGTTTTCACAATTTTCCCCCTTTATCCTCCCTCCACCCTGCCCTCCCAACCCTCCAGCATTCCCCCCGACCCTCTTAGTTCATGTCCATGGGTTGTACATATGGGTTCTTTGAGTCCTCTGTTTCCTATACCATTTTTATCTCTCCCCATCTATTTTATGTCTATTAATTATGCTCCTTCTTCCCTGTACCTTTCCCTCCAATTCCTCCCTTTCCCCTCTCTACTGAACTCCCTCTATATGATGTCCATTTCTTTGATTCTGTTCTGGTTCTGGTTGTTTGCTTAGTCTTTGTTTTCATTGTTTTTCTTTTCTTTTAGGTTCATTCATTGATAGTTGTGATTTCGTTGTCATTTTATTGTTCATTTTATTTGTATCGTTGTCATTTTATTGTATAGAGTAATCTTGGATGTAGGTCCTTGTCTTTCATGACTTGAAATACTTCTTTCCAGCCCCTTCTTGCCTGCAAGGTTTCTTTTGAGAAATCAGCTGATAGCCTTATGGGAACTCCTTTGTAGGTAACTGTCTCCTCTCCTGCTGCTTTTAGGATCTTCTCTTTGTCTTTAATCTTGGGTAACTTAATGATAATGTGCCTTGGTGTGTTCCTCTTTGGGTCCAACTTCTTTGGGACTCTCTGGGCTTCCTGGACTTCCTGGAAGTCTTATTTCCTTTGCCAGATTGGGGAAGTTTTCTTTCATTATTTGTTCAAAGAAGTTTTCAATTTCTTGATGTTGTTGTTCTCCTTCTGGCACCCCTATAATTCGAATATTGGAACATTTTGGGTTGTCCCAGAGAATCCTCAGCCTCTCTTCATTTTTTTTTTGATTCCTGTTTCTTCATTCTGATCCGGTTGGATGTTTATTTCTTCCTTTTGTTCCAAATTGTTGCTTTGAGTCCTGGTTTCCTTCTTGTCACTATTGGTTCCCTGAATATTTTGCTTTATTTCACTTTGGGTATCTTTCATTTGTTCTTTCATTTTTTGACCAAGCTCAATCAGTTCTGTGAGCATTTTGATGACCAGGGCTTCAAATTCTCTATCAGATAGGTTGGCAATCTCCTCATCACTTAGTTCTGAGGCTTTGCTTTGTTCTTTCATTTGGGCCATATTTCTTTGCCTTGGTGCAGCTCACAGGTTGTAAGGGGAGGGGCCTTAGGTATTCACCCAGGCAGGGCAACCCTCTTTGCTGCTTTGGGTTGCCTGGGGAGAGGGGCCAGAGAGGGAACAATGCAGCTTGCCTGCTGGTCTCTAGTGCACTTTCCAAGGGACTCTCCTGTCAGACTGGAAGTATCTTTCACTGCAACAACCCCAGCCTTAGTCCAGAGTCAGCTTTGAGTTTCAGTTTTCCCCTTAAGTCAGTCTCTCCTGCACAGTTCTGTCTGGCTTGCTGTGGTTTTTCTGAGTTGCCCAAATGGCCCACCTTACCAGTCTGGTTGATTTTTTTCTTTAATTCCTTGGTTGTTGGAGATTCATGCAGTTTGATTTTCTAGTACTTTTGGTTGTTTATTGGTTTTAGGTTGGTTGTTGTCCTCCTTTTGGTTGTATGATGAAGTGAAGGGTTTCTACCTACACCTCCATGTTGGCCAGAAGTCTGTTTTCATCTATTTTTATTTTTTAAACAGTTACTGATGTCCCTTTTTCCCCCCCTTTCCCACCTCCACCCAGTCCCCACTCCCATTCCCTCTGGCCATCACCACACTGTTGTTTGTGTCTATGCATTACTCACATATGTTCTTCGGCTAATTCATTTACCTTCTTTCATCCAGTTCCCTCTTCCCCTATGGCAGCTGTTAGTCTATTTCTTGTGCCCATGCCTCTGTTTCTATTTTGTTCACCAGTTTATTTTATTTATTATATTCCACATAAGTGAGGAATGGCTATAAAATAAAGAAGAAAATCTTACCTTTTGCAAAAGCATAAATGGACCTGGAGAGTACTATGCTAAGTGAAATAAGCCAATCAGAGAAAGGCAAATACCAAATGACATTTTCTCTGGATATTTAGAAAAGGATAAATTAAAAACTGTAAAAGGTTATGTATTTCAATTATGGTATGATAATGACAATGGAAGATAGCTTAAGTCTTTTAAAAAGCAAATTTTGTTCATTCTGAAAATTACTATAAAAATATCATTTTAAATTTGAGAGAGCCAAGACCACTATTATAGGCTTATAAAATTGTTATCTATGTGGGGTTCTAATGTCTTGACAAAGATCCAATCCTTTGAGCTAATCACTATACTCTCCACTACTAATTTGTTTTAAATACAAAGAAGTCTTTATGAAAATATTCTCAAATTATTCCAGTAAAGACCTGGAGTAGAACTTCTTAATTTATTCACCCAAAACACATTTAAAATTTTATGTTATTATTATTATTATTACTTTATCCTCACCCAAGGACATGCTTATTGATTTTAGAGAGAGGGAAAGCAAGGAAGACATAGAGGGAGTGAGAAACATTGATGTGAGAGAGAAACATCAGTCAGTTGCCTCAACTCCACCCCAACTGGGAACTGAACCTGCAACATTTCAGTTTACAAGACAATACTCCACCAACTGAGCCACACCAGACAGGGCCCCAGAACACCTTTTTTTTTAAGGACTAACTATTTGCAGAAACTGAGAAACCAGGCCCTAAATACCACAGCAGTTGTAAGAGAGGGCACTGGGTTCATGGAGGAAAGACACTTGACCCAGACAAGGAAGTCAAGGAAGCCTTTCCAGAGAAGAATATGTCTGAGCTGCACTCAGCCTAAGCAAGCACTAGGAGAAAGCAGTGCAAGAAATACTCATGAACTTTGTAGACACAAAATGTCGCAGGTTCTGTGCAATGTTACACCTGGAGGTGTTTGAACAAAAAACAACTAAGTATTTCTGTATGATATGGAGTACAGTGTGAATAATAAGAAATAATAGGAAATGGAATAATAGGAAATGAGGGTGAACAGGTGAATAGTGTCAGCATAACAAAGGACCTCACATGTCATCATCTGGAATGTATCCTGAAAGCAATGAGAAGCCACTTAAGATTGTTAGGCAAAGGAATGACATGTTATTTTAAAGTAACATGGAAGAAGAGATCAGAGGGGCTAGGAACAAGAGGCAAGGGTCCACGTTGGAAGCCATAGTAGTCCATGGAAGAGATGTGGAGGACTGAGCTAAAGGAATGACAATGGGAACAGAGAAGGAATGGACCCAAAGCATATTAGGGAGATAAAACTCCTGATAATTGGTAGTTTATTGGATGTAGGGAACAAAGAAGAAAGAGAACATAAAGACACTTCAAAGTGTCTGACTTGGGCAAATAGATAGATGGCAGAGCCATTTCCCAAGAGGGCTGATGGGGGCAAAGAATATGTTTTGGAGGCAAGATCCTTATCTAGTAGCAACATTTAATGAAATGATGCACCTCAACAGGTTAATAATGCACTTAATTTTACTACAAAGTCTAGTATATCAAATCTCTTCAAAACAGCTATTAACATTCAGATGATTAGGCAGAAAGGTACACTGACTCTGCTAGAAATAAATATTAAACACGGTTTAGACTGAAGAGGCTTCAGTGCTTGAAAGGATGGATGGTAAGGCCTGGTGTAAGTTTGGGACTGATGCTGCCATTTACTTACATGATAACAGTGAGATAAACAGCCAAAAAGTAATAATATCATTGTCCCAGAAGTAACATAACAAAGGAGGCTACTCCTTCCAGGTAGAAAGAAATTAAAATAATTTTATAGTAACCAAACTTCTTCAGCCAGGACTGGCTCATAAGTACAAGGCACTGAAATGGAAATACACTGACATCATGTTAAAATGGAACCCCATGAATTCTACTCATTCTTGCTGACAAAATAATTGTTCTCAGCAAAAAAATAAAATTGCTTCCGAATTATAACATCAGTTGAAACACAGAGCTAATACTGTCTATCATGGATAGAAATGCTATTACCCATAAACATTGAGCAAGGATAATAATATCCTATAAATAACAAAAATAGCTATTATTTCTTACAGTTTCTGACATTTTCATTTTCACACTAACATGAAGAGATTTTACTAAAACTGACCATATGAAACCTTCACTTTATGGTAATGTGAAGGGCCCAACTCAAATCTAAAATAAATCCAGATTTTAAATTTGAGATAAAAATTCAGAATCCAGCTAACACACAGGAGATAAAACAAACATTCATTGAATAAATGAACAAATATTTCACTATTCTTGTTACTATACTATAAGTCCAAAATGCAGTTTTCACCCTAAAATCAAGCACCAGAGATAATTAACAGTTTATGATTCTACCTACATTTCTTCTAGTTTTGTTGCTTACCTGATCTTACATATTTTCATAATTCTAACAGACTTGTTTGGAGAGCTCAAATACATTCTTTCTACATTTCTTGCTACCAGTAAAAAAGTTCATTATTCTAGACTGCAAAGTTTGTGCTAAATACACATATGTACATTATTAACAAAGATTAGAACACACTCTGTTTTCAATAAAAACTACATTGTTTAGCTCTGAAAAGTTTTTACTAACCAAATGTACATGTATTACAATTAGAAGAGAGTTCTGAATGATGTAACTAGAATACAAATGTTCCTTAATACACACAAGGGTTTTCTTCCCTTAGTGATTTTTTTTGGCTTATTTCCCTACTTTCAAGGAACAAGAGCTCTTTTTCTGGATTCTAAAAACAATGGCTCAGTGACCAATGTAATCAATGCATTTCTTAGAGTTTTGTAGGAGAAAGTACATAAAACACCCCACCAAGTCCCCTTGATATATAATAATATTGTACAATTACACATCTCACATACTGAAGTGAAGCTTCTTGTTCTCAATCTCTAATACATAAATAAATAGTACAAGAAGTTAATAATGTAAGAAATATGTGGCAGAGTGAAAAAAGCAAGATTTTGAAATCAGATATCCCTGAGTTTGAATGCCAGCTTTGCCATGTTATCAGTTGTGTGTTCAAATTACTTCACCTAAGACTCATTTTCTCCAAGGGAACCCTAGTGCACTGTTGGTGGGATTGCAGACTGGTACAACCACTATAGAAAACAGTATGGAATTTTCTCAGAAAACTAAAAATGGATCTGCCTTTTGACCCAGCAATTTCACTGCTAGGATTATATCCTAAGAGCCCTGAACCACCAATCCAAAAGAACCTATGCACCCCAATGTTCACAGCAGCACAATTTACAACAGCCAAGTGTTGGAAGCAACCTAGGTGCCCATCAGCAAATGAATAAATTTTAAAAACCACGGTACATTTACACAATGGAATTCTATGCAGCAGAAAGAAGGAACTCCTACCCTTTGCAACAGCATGGATGGAACTGGAAAGCATTATGCTGAGTGAAATAAGCCAGGCAATGAAAGACGAATACCATATGATCTCACCTTTAACAGGAAGCTAAACACCAAAACAAACAAACAATCAAAATACAACCAAAAACACTGAAATAGAGAACAGGCTAACAGTAACCAGAGGGGAGAGGGGAGGGAATTTTAGGGGAAAAGGGGAAGGGTTTGCAGGAACAAGTATAAAGGACACGTGAACAAAAACTAGGGGGGTGGAAATGGGAGGGAGGTGGGGAGGGCTGGTGGGGGTTGGCTGGGATGGAAGAAGACAAAAAACTGTACTTGAACAACAATTAAATTTTTTTAAAGTCATTTTCTCCATATCTCTTAGTCACATGCAAGTGCATGCTCTCTTATCTACCACATACTCAAACATAAGATACTTAATAATTGTTAGTTATTAGTTTTGTGTCCCATATGTAAAAAGATAAGAACAAATGATAAGTAACCTAACAAAACTCACGAAAGAGACTGCTTTTTCTTTTACTAAAATAAAGCCTTCTACAAACATGATTTTGGCTCTCCATTCATGTTTACTGAGAGGACTTCATGAATAGTGTGTTTTAGCATACATGTCAGAGAGCTTATGCCAAATAAGCCTAAATCAAGAGAGGCAGAGGCAGTTATGTTCACACAATGAGTCGAATCAATATTTGCTGCATTGAGTCTTAATAGTAAGGGTATTAACTTATGGTATTAACTTAATACTATTAAGTTTTTATTACTTAATAGTAATAAAAACACTTCTGGAGTGTTTCTTTTGTGCCAGGAATCATTTTGGGTACTTTTTATGTTTTAATTAATATAATCATCATCATAATTCCACTAGTTAGGCACTATTTTTATTCTCATTTTATAAATGAGGAAATTAAAGCACAGAGAGGTTGAATAATTTACCCAGGGTCTCCCAGCTAGTGAGAGGGGAGCCAGACTCCTCCCTCTCCAGCAGGCTCCATGCTCTTAACCCATTTACTAATCTGCCTCTCTGAGGAGAGTGGGATGTGGAAGAGTCACAAATGTATTGAAACAGTTATTAGAAAGAGCACTTGTTAATTTTTCTCCTTTAGTTTATTCAGCTCCTCCTAAAAAATGTCACTGAGAAGACAGCCTGAGAAAATGAAAATACAGTGCTTACCCTTCATTACTATTACCAACATTTTGAGTGACTTAGCCAATTACATAACATTAACAACAGATTTTATGTTATTTTTTACCCAATAGTTTATACAAGTTTCACTTCTCTAGAAGTTAAAAATGAACTTCAGACAACTTGGAATTTCTACTTTATAATGATTTTTAAATTGAGATAGACAGCTATCTGTATGTAAATGGAGGGCTTGAGAAAAAGGATGGTTGAAATCTTTTGGCCATACTTCCCTTAAAATTTAATAGCCAAGAGAGACTCAGAGAAAATATTTGCCGAACATACAATCAACAAAGGCCTGGTATCTAAAATATAAAAATAATTCTTAGCCCTGGCTGGTGTAGCGCAGTGGATTGAGTGTGGGCCTGTGAACCAGACAACCGTGGTTCGATTCCCAGTCAGGGCACATGCCTGGGTTGCAGGCCAGTTCCCAGCAGGGGACACACAGGAAGCAACCATACATTGATATTTCTCTCCCTCTCTCCTTTCCTTCCCCTCATAAGATAAATAAATAAAATCTTTAAAAAAAGAATTCTTACAATTCAAAAATATGAGGATGTACAACTCTGAAAAAATAGTCAAAAGATTTGAACAAACAATTCACAAAAAATATATGCATGGCAAATAAGCACATGAGAAGATGCTCAACATCATTAGTAATCATCAGGAAGATGCAAATCAAAACCACAGTAAAATACTACCTCTTCACATCTACTAGTATGCTAAAACTAAAAAGGTTGATCATAAGCACTGGTGAAAATGTGGAGCAACTGGAACACATATACTAATGGTAGGAATGTAAAATGTCTCAACCACTTTGGAAAACAATTTGGCATCATCTTTAAAAGTTAAACATATACCTACCATGTAATCCAGCCATTCCATTCTTAGGTATTTGTCTAAGGAAAGCATATGTCCTACAAAAACACAAATGTTCATAGCACCTTACTTTTCAATGGCTACGAAGCTAGAAACAATCCAAATGTCCATCACAAAGTGAATAGATAGCAAATTGTGTTATATCCATACAATGACATACTATTCAGAAATAACAAGGAATGAAACATGGATACCCACAACAACACAACTAAAAGAATCCAAAGCAAAAAATATTGCATACTGTATTATTTCATTTATATAAATATCCAGAAAATGCAAAGTATAGTGACAGAAAGCAGGTAGGTGGTTACTTGGGGATGAGGGAGGTTGGGGAAAGGCTATAGAAGAGATTACAGAGAGGCACAAAGAGACTTTGAGGAGTGAGTAATGAATATGTTAACTATTTTAATTGTGGTGATGGCTTCATGGTGCATATATATGTAAAATGTACCAAGATGTACAGTTTAAATATGTGCAGTTTATTAAGGATCAATCATAGTTCAATAAAACTGTAACAAAAAACCTGCCTATTTTCAATTCTAACATTTTTCCAAGTATTTAATAAAGCATGAAAAGTAAGACCAGAAGCCTGTATTAAAACTGTCAGTATTGCACTGACTAGTGTGGCTCAGTTGGCTGGGTGTCATCCTGCAAAGTGAAAGGTCACCAGTTCAATTCCCAGTCAGGACAGATGCCTGGGTTGCAGGTTTGGATCCCAGTGAGGGCATGTATGACAGACAACCAATCAATATTTCTCTCCCCCTTTTTCTCACTCCATTCCCATCTCTCTAAAAATAAATAATAAAATCTTTCTTTAATAGCATAAAGAGAGAAAGCAGATTTATTAAGCAATAGTACACTCTATAGAACATGGGAGCAGGCCAACTCTGAGCAGAGATTCACCTCACGGGCTGGAGGGATCCCACTGTTATAGGGCAAAACTTTGCTTGCTAGTCCCTTTTATAAAATATATTTTATTGATTATGCCATTACAGTTGTCCCATTTTCCCCCTTTATTCCCCTCCACCCTGCACATACCCTCCCACTCACATTCCCCCCCTTCAGTTCATGTCCATGTGTCACAAGTTCTTTAGATTCTATATTTCCCATACTATTGCCCTCCCCCCTGTATATTTTCTACCTACCATCTATGCTACTTATTCTCTGTACCTTTCCCTCTCTCTCCTCCTCCCACTTCCCTGTTGCTAACCCTCCATGTGAACCCCATTTTTGTGGTTCTGTTCCTGTTCTAGTTGTCTGCTTAGTTTGCTTTTGTTTTAGGTGTGGTTGTTAATAACTGTGAGTTTGCTGTCCTTTCACTGTTCATATTTTTATCTTCTTTTTCTTAGACAACTCCCTTTAAGATTTCATATAAGGGCTTGATGGTGATGAACTTTTTGAACTTGACCTTATCTGGGAAGCACTTTATCTGCCCTTCCATTCTAAATGAAAGCTTTGCTGGACAGAGTAATCTTGAATGTAGGTCCTTGCCTTTCACAACTTGAATACTTCTTTCCAGCCCCTTCTTGCCTGTAAGGTCTCTTTTGAGAAATCAGCCGATGGTCTTATGGGAACTCTTTTGTAGGTAAGTCTCCTTTTCTCTTGCTTTTAAGATTCTCTCCTTATCTTTAATCTTGGGTAATGTAATTATGATGTGCCTTGCTGTGTGCTTCCTTGGGTCCAACTTTTTGGGGGCTCCCTGAGCTTCCTGGACTTCCTGGAAGTCTATTTCCTTTGCCAGATTGGGGAAGTTCTTCTTTATTATTTGTTCAAATAACTTTTCCACTTGTTGCTCTTCTTCTCCTTCTGGTTTTCCTATAATTCAGATGTTGGAACATTTAAAGATGTCCTGGAGGTTCCTAAGCCTCTCCTCATTTTTTTGAATTCTGGTTTCTTTATTCTTTTCTGTGTGGTTTTTTCTTTCTTCCTTCTGGTCCACTCCATTGATTTGAGTCCCAGTTTTCTTCCCATCACTATTGGTTCCCTGTGCATTTTGCTTCATTTCACTTAGTGTAGCCTTCATTTTTTTTTCATCTAATTTGCAACCAAATTCAACCAATTCTGTGAGCATCCCGATCACCAGTGCTTTGAACTGTGCATCTGGTAGGTTGACTATCTCTTGGTCGCTTAGAAGTATTGGCTCTGAAGCTCTGATCTGTTCTTCCGTTTGAGCCTTTTTTTGGGGGGGGTGGCATGCCTGTTTTGGGGGGGGTAAAGGATGGAGCCTTAGGTGTTCACCAGGGCGGGGCAACCTAGTAGCTGGGTTGTGATGCTGTATGTGGGGTCAAGGTCAGAGAGGGAACAATGGTGCTCACTCTGCTCTCTTTCAGATTTCAGTTCTTTCTGCCCACTTCCCACAAGCCCATTTGGCCCTTCTGGTGCTGGTTCCCAGGTGGGTGGGCTTGTGTAAGTTCTAGGACCCTGTGGGTCTCTCCAATGAACTCTTCTGTGAGGCTGGGAGTCTCTCCCTGCACCTCAACCCCCACACGTGTTTTCAATCAGTGCTTTTAGGCTTTATTTCCCAGTGCTCAGGCCCTGAATTGGGCAGTCTGTCTTGCTGCCCATTTTTGTCTGGTTTATCTGCACGCAAATGTGTGACTGCGGTCAGCCAGCTGCTTTGCGCACCTCACAGGGTCTGCTTGTTGCCACCTAACTCCTGGGGTCTGCTAGCCACTGCCTGTGCACCCAGGGTCTGCTAACTGCCACCTGTGTACCTGGGTCCACCAGCCACCATTTTTTTATGCCACAACCCCTCTCTGCTGGCAGCTGACTCCACCCTTTTACTGGTCTGGATGAATGGTTGTCAGACTTCCATACAGTTCAATTTTCTGTCATTTCTGGTTGTTTTATGTTTCTAATTTTTTTCCTCCTTAATTTTGGTTGTGATAGGAGGCACAGTATGTCTACCTATGCCTCCATCTTGGCCAGAAGTCTCTAAATTTTTTTTTTTACAAAACCTGTCAGCATTGTGTATAATAGAAAACTACTGGAAATAACCTCAGATATTTCAGTAAAATTCAACTATGGAATACTAATAAAATTTACCCCCAACACAACTATTTTTAAAAAGTAGATTTATATATAACATGGGAGTTTCTATAACTTATTAAATAGCAGTACTACCCCCAAGTGATCTACAGATTCATTGACAAGATAATTCTGAAATGCACATGGAAATGCAAGGGACCCAGAATAGCCAAGACAATCCTGGAAAACAAGAACAAAGTAGTAGGGCTCACATTTTCCAAAATTATTTAAAAAATGAAAAGACAGCACAGAGATTAGAGAAAAAATTATCCATAATACATCTGATAATAAATCATATCAAAAGTATGCAAAGAACTATTACAACTGAACAATAAAAAGACAAATAACCCAATAAAAACTGGACAAATGTGGTGAATAGATACTTCTCCAAAGAGCATATACAAATGGCCCATAGCATAAGAAAAGATGCTCAACAACATCATTAATCATCAAGGAAATGCAAGTCAAAACTACAGTGAGATGTTATTCATGCACATAAGAATGGCTAAAGTCAAAAAAAAGAATAGCAAGTGTTGGTAAAGATTTGAAGAAACTGGAATCTTTGTCATTATTGGTGGAAATGTACAGTGGTGCAGCCACTTTGGAAAACAGTGTGTCTCAAAATGTGAAACATGTACCATATGACACAGATATTACACTCCTAGGTACACACCCAAAAGAGATAAAAATACATGTCCATGCAAAAACTAGTATGTTAAGGTTCACAGCAACATTATTCCTTAATAGCCAACATGTGTTAACAACCCAAATGTTCATCAACTGATAAATGGGTAAACAAAGAGTATATATCCACACAGTGGATGATTATTTGGCTGTAAAAGGAATAAAGTACTGACACATGTTGTAGCATGGGTGGACCTTAAAAACACTGTGTTAAGTAAAGAAGCCGGTCACAAAAAAAATAAATTTATATGATTACACTCATAGTAAAGTTCAAAATAGGGAATTCTATAAAGAGAAAAAGTAGAAATGGTTGCCTATAGCTAAAGGAGGGGATAGGCAAATAGCAGGGCAATAGTTAAAGGGTATGTTATTATTTTTAGGTGGTTAAAATGTTTTAAAATTGAGTGTAGTGATGATGGCACACATATGTAAATATACTAAGAACCACTGAATTGCACACTTCTTAAAAAAGATTTTATTTATTTATCTTTAGAGGGGAAGGGAAGGAGAGAGGGAGAGAAATATCAATGTATGGTTGCCTCTTGTGGGTCCCCCGCTGGGAACTGGCCTGCAACCCACACATGCGCCCTGACTGGAAATCGAACCGCCATTCTTTGGTTTGCAGGTTTGCGCTCAATCCACTGAGCTACACCAGCCAGGGCATTCCACACTTTAAATGGATGAATTATATGGTATGTAAATTATATCTCAATGAAGCTATTTTAAAAATCTATCTACTCTTTTTTTTAATTCTTTTATATATGACTTTTTAAAATATATTTTATTAATTATGCCATTACAGTTGTTCTATTCCCCCCTTCATTCCCCTCCACCCTGTACACCCCCTCCTCCACCATTTCCCCCCCTTTAGTTTATGACCACGTGTCTCAAGTTCTTTAGATTCTATATTTCCCATACTATTCTTGCCCCCCATCTATTTTCTACCTACCATCTATGCTACTTATTTTCTGTACCTTCTCCCCCCTTCTCCTTCTCCCACTCCCCTGTTGATAACCCTCCATATGATCTTCATCTTTTTTTAAAATTTTTTTATTGATTATGCTGTTACAGTTGTTCTATTCCCCCCTTCATTCCCCTCCACCCTACCTCCCGTCCCCACCATTACCCCCGCTTTAGTTTATGACCATGTGTCTCAAGTTCTTTAGATTCTATATTTCCCATGCTATTCTTGCCTCCCCCATCTATTTTCTATCTACTGTCTATGCTACTTATTTTCTGTACCTTCTCCCCCCTTCTCCTCCTCCCACTCCCCTGTTGCTAACCCTCCTTGAGATCTTCATTTCTATGTTTCCACTCCTGATCTAGCTGTCCTTTTAGTTTGCTTTCGTTTTAGGTGTGGTTAATAACTGTGAGTTTGTTGTCCTTTCACTGTTCATGTTTCCTTAACTTCTTTTTCTTTGATAAGTCCCTTTAACATTTCATATAATAAGGGCTTGATGGTGATGAACTCCTTGAATTTGATCTTATCTGAGAAGCACTTTATCTGTCCTTCCATTCTAAATGAAAGTTTTGCTGGATGGAGCAATCTTGGTTGTAGGTCTTTGAATTTCATGACTTGGAATACCTCTTTCCAGCCCCTTCTTGCCTGTAAGGTCTCTTTTGAGAAATCTGCTGACAGTCTGATGGGGACTCCTTTGTAGGTGACTGTCCCCTTAGCTCTTGCTGCTTCTAGGATTCTCTCCTTCATTTTATTTTTTGGCTAATGTAATGATGATGTGCCTTGGTGTGTTCCTTCTTGGGTCCAACTTCTTTGGGACTCTCTGAGCTTCCTGGATTTCCTGGAAGTCTATTTCCTTTGCCAGATTGGGGAAATTCTCCTTTATTATTTGTTCAAATAAGTTTTCCACTGGTGGCTGTGCCTTTCCCCCTTCTGGTACCCCTATAATTCGGATGTTGGAGCATTTAACGATGTCCTTGAGGTTCCTAAGACTCTCCTCATTTTTTTGAATTCTTGCTTCTTCACTCTTTTCTGTTTGGCCATTATTTGCTTTCTTCTGGTCCACTCCATTGATCTGAGTTCCAGTTTCCTTTTCATCGCTATTGGTTTCCTGTGCAGTTCCATTCATTTCAATTAGTTTCACCTTCATATGTTTGTCTAATTTGTGGCTATAATCAACCAGTTCTGTGAGGATCCTGATCACCAGTGTTTTAAAGTGTGCGTCTGAGAGTTTTGCTATTTCTTCATCACTTAGATTTATAGGCTCTGGGGCTTTGAGATCTTCTTGAGCCATTTTTGGTCTGTTTGCGCCCTTTAAGTGTAAGGAGCGGAGCCTTGGACTCCCAGGTGGCTGGGTTGTGATGCTGTATGTGGGGTCGTGGTCAGAGCGGGGAAATGGCGGCACCCTCTGCTGTTTCGTGCCGCTGGGGAGGAGTAGAGCCTTAGATGGTTCCCCTGGGCCGGGCCACTCAGAGTCGCTGGGTTATGACACTGTATGTGGAGGTGGGGTCAGAGCAGGGAAATGGCGGTGCTCTCCCTGCCACTTGCCACGGGGACCCGCTGGGTCCCGGTCCAATAGCCCACTCCCTCGCTTATCTATCCGCACACAAATGCGCGACCACAGTCAACCCCCAGCCCTGCTCCCTCGCTGTTTCCCCCGCGGTTGCTCGCTTGGTCGCTCGCTCGGTGGCTCACTAGGTCCAACCCTGTACCTGAGTCTGTCTGACCGAGTTTTCCTGTGCAACCCTGCTCCACCAGCTGCTGGTTTCTCCCCTTACCGGTCAGGCTGAAGAATTTGTTGTTAACGGACTTCCGAAAAGTTCAATTTTCTGTGTTCTGGCTGTGTTTTCTGTTTCTAATATTTAGTTGTCTCTAAACTTGGTTGTGTGAGAAGGCACGGCGTATCCACCTATGCCTCCGTCTTGGTGGAAGTTGATCTTCATTTCTATGGTTCTGCTCCTGATCTAGCTGTCCTCTTAGTTTGCTTTTGTTTTAGGTGTGGTTGTTACTAACTGTGAGTTTGCTGTCCTTTCACTGTTCATCTTTTTTATCTTCTTTTTCTTAGATAAGTCCCTTTAACATTTCATATAATAAGGGCTTGGTGATGATGAACTCCTTGAATTTGGTCTTATCTGAGAAGCATTTTATCTGCCCTTCCATTCCAAATGAAAGCTTTGCTGGATAGCTCAATCTTAAATGTAGGTCTTTGGATTTCATGATTTGGGATATTTCTTTCCAGCCCCTTCTGGCCTGTAAGTTCTCTTTTGAGAAATCTGCTGACAGTCTGATGGGAACTCCTTTGTAGGTGACTGTCCCCTTAGCTCTTGCTGCTTCTAGGATTCTCCCCATTTTAACCTTGGCTAATGTAATGATGATGTGCCTTGGTATGTTTCTTCTTGGGTCCAACTTCTTTGGGACTCTCTGAGCTTCCTGGATTTCCTGGAAGTCTATTTCCTTTGCCAGGTTTGGGAAGTTCTTTATTATTTGTTCAAATAAGTTTTCCACTCGTGGCTGTTCCTCTTCCCCTTCTGGTACCCTTATAATTCTGATGTTGGAAAATTTAAAGATGTCCTGGAGGTTCCTAAGCCTCTCCTCATTTTTTTGAATTCTTATTTCTTCATCCTTTTCTGTTTGGTCATTTTTTTCCTATTTCTGGTCCACTCCTTTGATTTGAGTCCCAGTTTCCTTTCCATTACTATTGGTTTCCTGTGCATTTCCATTCATTTCAATTAGTTTAGCCTTCATATGTTCCTCTAATTTGTGACTAAAATCAATGAGTTCTGTGAGCATCCTGATCACCAGCGTTTTGAACTGTGCATCTGAAAGTTTGGTTATTTCTTCGTCACTTAGATTTACCAGCTCTGGGGCTCTGAGTTGTTCTTGAGCCATGTTTTGGTCTGTTTGCACCCGTTAAGTATGAGGAGCGGAGTCTTAGTTGTTCACCAGGGTGGGGCCGCTCGGGGCGCTGTTTTGTGAGGCTGTATGTGGGGGCAGGGTCAGAGAGGGACAATGGAGGCTCCCTCTGCTGCTTCCTGCCACTGGGGCCTGCAAGGTCCAGCTCAGTGTGAGGTCAGTCTCACTGCTAGCTCCTTCACTGGTTTATCTGCACGTGAATGTGTGACCACGATCAGCCCTCAATGGGTCCAGCGCCTTGCACCCTCAGTGGGTTTGCCCACTTCTCCACACTTGGGATTCGCCCATGGCTGCTGGTGCACCTGGGTAACGTACCAGGTCGCTCTGGTGGATCTTTCCTGCCTGACCCCGCTCTGCTGCTGGCTCTGCCACTCTTACTGGTTTGGCTGAAGGGTTTGTTGTTGTCAGAATTCCATGTAGTTCAATTTTCTGTGGTTTGGCTGCGTTTTTGTTGCTAAAACTTTGTTGTTTTTAAACTTCGTTGTGTGAGAAGGTGCAATGCTTCCACCTACGCCTCCATCTTGGTGGAAGTCCCTTATATATGACTTTTAACAAACTTTTTTTTTTGCCCGAAGAAGAGAAGATACTATAGTATCTTCTACTATAAGGGAAGTAGTGATTAAAAAGTGGGAAGATGTAGATAGACTAGAATCTGATAGAGACAGGAGCTCCAACAGATTCCATTCTGATTCATTGAACATAGAAGCAAATAGCTTGACAACCCTCAAACTGCCCTGAAGTGAGAGTATCACTTTCTTACATATACATTGTTCCTGGGACTATATAGCTAAGCTGAAAATGATACTCTACTTGGTATATTCTGTGAAGCCAAAAAGGATTTTCTACTTGGTATACTCTGTGAAATAAATCATGTAAAGACAGTACATGAGAGACAGAATCTTAAAGTACACAGCTCTGAAGGCAGAGCCTCCTTTTCTCATCTATAATGATAAGATAGAAGAGTCTTTCCTTCAAAGGTGATTTGAGAATTACTTGAGATTTTGTGTAAAATACACTTGGCACATAATAAGCACTCAATACATTTGTTATCACTATTAAAGTATATACGGTAAGCACACTACAATAAAGGGCCTGAGCTAATGGCAGAAAGACAAATTCTGTCCTGTACACTTTGCCTAAGAAAGTGTGATGACACTTATATTTTAGAAATATTTCTATCCCACAGGGTTTTAGTATTTTTGAATAAACAGTAAAAACTCGTCTATTTAGAATGACTTATTTTGAAGAGTATATATAACAGATTTTACTTATTTAATTATGAAAGTATAAAAAACCCATATTGTGGGTAGGTTAAGTAGTAATATTGGAAGATATACTTACATTAAGGGGAGCATTTTGATTCACCTCCTTCCCAGTGTAATAAACAGCAGGCTGGTATAATTTTTGAAGGTGGGCACACCATCTACCATAATGGTAATGACCATGAAATTTTAATAGCACTCTGAAATTCCAGGACTCAATCTTTGAGCCAAGGGTTTTGGAAACCTGGCTTTAAGAATTCTCGAGTAACTCTTCTTCATGGTAAAGGTGATAAGAATTTTAAATGCCAGGGCAAAGCAAAACTACCCATTCACAGAAAGCCACCTTTTTTCTTCTATAGCTCTGCTGAGGCTCAAATGAGAATGCTCAGGGGTACAAAACTCAAAAGCTCAAATTTAAAATACCACATTGCTCAGCTCTCATTTTCCCCTTCATTTCTTATTTCCATTATTTTTCTGCTGAATCTTGTATAATGTCTAGGACTCTGAATTTTTGTCTCTTAATAAATGATGTCATTTTTTTCAAACTACTGATATAGTCAGGTTCTTCATTTCCTCAGCCAGGTAAGAGTTTTAAATCTTTGATCCCTGCAAGAAGGTATGTGATAAATCATCACATATCTATGGGCAGATAAAGCCTGCCCCAAATATGACACTCCTCATGAACAAAGGTAGAATCTCCTTGGGAATGAGATCCTCTACAAAAATAATCATGAAGTGACTGAAGAAGGTTTAATGAAAGATGTGGGAGAAATTCATTATCAGAAAGAGGCAAAAGTTCTTCTGGGTCAGGATTTGTCTCTTCAGTGAGATGACAGTATCTAGGAGGGATCCAGTTTACTTTCTGAGAAAAGGTTTTTCTTGGGGCTTCCTTTAGCTTCAAAGTGACACATGTGGTATATGCCAATATAAAGGATGGCAATGGCAAGGATGGCAAGGACAATAGTAATGGCCTGAAAGCTGAGCAAAATTTCCATGTTATCAGATGAGGCCACAGACAAGGAGCCTGGTAGATCCTATCAGTGTGGCCACTTGGTTAATTTTAACAAACTGAAGCTGACTTTCATGTCTAGTGAATGTCTCAACAAACAGAGCACACTGGGCTTGCAGAACAAGGTAAGCATGCTATCAAAAGCACATAATATCACCAGGTGAAGTCCATGGAGTCAGTCACCTTTGTGATAGTATTTCCAAGGGAACCAAGGAAGTAGGAAAGCTATTGCATATAAAGCAGCACCACACAAAACACAACTGTGATGACTGCAACAGCAGTCAGCCTTCAGGTTATTGTGAAAATACACAGTCAGGCCATTCAGTGTGTTGCAGATCATTAAGATTATTTAGAAGGAAAAAACCATAGTATTATTTTAATGTAATTCATATTGATGAAAAGAACCCCTGAATGTTTACTTAATGTGAAAAAAACCAAAGCTGATCATTAAAGAAAGCTTATTACTATAAAAACTAACAGGAGGATGTGCCTACTGACCGAATAATAATAACTGCTAATACCACTCAAAAAGTCAGTGTGCATTCACTTTGTGTTTAGGCAACATTATACCAGTATTTACATGAATTACTTTATTCAAACAATCCTAAGAAGTAGGTACAATTATTATTTCTACTTTACAAAAGAGGAAACTGAGAACCAGACAAGTTAGGCAACTTGCCAAGATAATAAGTGACAGAGCAGGTTTGAGCCAAGGCAGATGGAAAGCACTGAGTCTGTATTTTCAGTAGTTGTGCTCAATGGCCTCTCCACAAGGTACACAGGGCTATGCCTCAGCAAAGAATGGTGGCCTGTGTATACACCATGGTCTGATTTCACGTAATTTCATTAAGAAAGATTAAAATATCATTGTTGCTATCTAAGACCATGAACTATGTTACAATACAATTTGTGAATACCATGGGACTTTCCAAGACACAGAATATCTTAACAATGATTGTATAATTGCTCCACATGAGTAATTTTTTCAGATAACCAAAGCATATTCTTTAAACGCTATAGCTTTTATGTCTTAAATGGCAATCCTTTACAGATCTCTTTCTGCCCCCACTCAAAGAAACTTCGACATGGATAACCTTGACTAGAATGTCTTTCAGCTATGTGAGAAATCAACTCTTTGGAGAATCACAGTAAGGAACAACTGTGAGAGAAACTCTCCTAAATGAAGGGACAGAAAGGGCTCCATCTCATTTGGGCTTGGTAAAAGGCTACTTCTGAAATCTTATACACATGTAAAAAAACTTCACATAGTAGAAACTGAAGACAGAATTTAGCATTTCAGTTCCTAATGTTATCACAGAATATGACCAAGCAATGGACTTGGTACTTAAAAGTGTCATTTTCCATGCAGATTTCTTCCTTTTGTTAAAAAAAAAAAGGAATATGGTTGAAATTCAATGTTTGCATACAATAGCTAATGTTTTGCACAATTCCACTGGACACTAGTTTATTTTAGTTCACAGTCCAACCCTCCTAGCTGTCAATACAGAACCAGATTTATCACTTTATTCCTATTCACTCACTTGGCTTTTTTAGATGTTGCCAGGAACCCTAATTTGCATATAGTTATGACTGTCCTTGAATATATTTTTAACTATCTTCTAATTTATAAAAGTAAGATTTCTCCAAGAGCCCAGACATGCTTATCTTGTGGCCAGGGAAAGGTATTTCTGACATTATTATCCTCCCAACTCCAGAGTGTGCAACAGAAAAGGAATAATGAGGCGACAGCCTTTAGCTAAAGTCAAAGAGAAGGAATAGAAGCCAGCCCTTCATTTTAGTATAATGTACCCCATTCAGTAGTACAGACTTGCATTGGAAAATTTATTTTTCTTTTCTCCTAACAGACTATAACTTTGGCCCAAATGACATATCTAAGATGGATATAGGTAAAAACACATTCTGGTTCTTGCTCTGATTAACATCCCCTCTTAAATCTGGCCTCTTGTCTTACTCTTTCAGTGATTTAATTCACCTGACTAGAAAACAGGAAAAGGTTAATCAAGCTAGATGTAAGTATAGATTCATCTGCCTTTTAATCTTGATGATAGCTTTAAGAGAATACCATGACTTTCCTGTTTCATTCCTGCCTTACAGGGACATCGGCCCGGTCTCCACATGCCTACTGAATCAGAAAACAGACAAATATTTAGATAACCTGACAGCTGTAACTTCTTGCATAAGCCTTGGGAAATAAGCATACACTGTATTCTGTATTGCACACTTTTTTAAAGAATGGAGGGAAAATTTGAAGTGGGGACAGGGCATTTGGCTCAAATGATCAAATATCTAAATCCCTAAGCTTCACTTTGCATTGGGTAGATGTAAGAATGATTCCAATGCTATGGGAAGTAGAGCTCTCTAATTATCAAAAGGGGTTATTAAACCCAGATGCAGACCCACCCAGTGTGGCTCAGTTGGTTAGGCATTGTCCCATTAAGCAAAAGCTCCCCATTTCAATTCCTGGTCAGGGCATATGCCTGGGTTGTGGTTTCGGTCCCCAGATGAGATGTATATGAAAGGAAACTGATAGATGCTTCTCTCTCTTTTTTCTCTTCCCTTCTCTCTCTGAAAATAAATAAAATCTTTAAAAAAAACTCATATGCAAATTATGTATTTTCTGCAGACTGAATGAATATTTTGCCCATATGTGTGCTAATGTTCTTACAATGGTTACAGATTCTGTAGTAATGAGAAAATACAAATCTTAATTGTTTTTTTGTCATTAAACAGTGTCAACACTTGACATACACTAATACTATTATGTGGACATCAGCTAACGTTTTTTGCTTTCAAGATAAATTTTCAGATTTGTAAAAGCTAACTACTGAAGACCTCACTCTTCGGTGTTACATATATAAGTGAGAAGAAAGATTGAGGTCGGAGGTTACTGGATTACTATGAGGGCTAAAAAGAAGGGAAATCAAAAAAGAACAAAATCCAAGATACAAATTTAGCCCACCAAAATGTAGACACTCTTTCTTAGTTTCATTTTAGGCATGCTAAAACAAGAAGCACACCACACCCTATCAACTGATCTATCATTAAGTCAGAAGGCAGAGGTGTTAATACTCAGAATTTTGTAAAGGAACATAAGTTGAGATCAATTTTTTAAAAAAGAATTTAAGTACCCATCGTGTCTAAAACATGTGAGTATAAGGTTTTAATAACATTACGAGAAATTCCGGCCAAGATGGAGGTGTAGGTGGAAACACTGTACTTCCTTGCACAACCAAGTTTATGAACAACAAACACTTAAAAACCAGAACGCAACCAAAACAGAAAG
Source organism: Artibeus jamaicensis (assembly GCF_021234435.1). Taxonomy (NCBI): domain Eukaryota; kingdom Metazoa; phylum Chordata; class Mammalia; order Chiroptera; family Phyllostomidae; genus Artibeus; species Artibeus jamaicensis. The sequence continues at coordinate 2,249,044 of NW_026522053.1, read as the reverse complement.
AAAATTAAACTCTACCAAAGTCTGACAACAACGAACCATTCATCCCGACCGGTAAGAGGGGTGGAGTCAGCGGCTGGCGGAGCGGGGTCATGGAGTGGGGTAGCTCAGGAAAAAGCAATTGGCAGATCCCAGGTGTGGGGTGGCAATGGGCAGACCAAGTGAGGGCACAAGGCGGCAGGCTGACAATGGTCACACATTTGTGCGCAGATAAACCAGGCAGAGGAGCGAGCTGTGAGACAGACTGCATGACCCAAGGCCCCAGGACTGGGAAATAAAGCCTAAAAACACCAATTGGAAAAACTTTCGGAGGTCGAGGTGCCAGGAGAGTCTCCCAGGCTCCCAAAGAGTTTGTTGGAGAGACCTACAGGGTTCTGGAGGGTGCAAAAGCCCACACATCTGGGAACTAGCACCAGAAGGGCCCAATTTGCTTGTGGGAAGCAGCAGGGGGGACTGAAATCCAAGAGAGTGCAGAAAAAAACACCATTGCCCCTCTCTGACCCTGCCCCCACATACAGCATCACAACCCAGTGACCTGGGTTGCCCTGCCCTGGTGAACAACTAAGGCTCCACACCTCAAACATAACAAGCATAAACAGACCAAAACATTATGGCTCAAGAAGAACTCAAAGCCTCAGAGCCAATAGTTCTAAGTGACCAAGAGATAGCCAACCTATCAGATGCACAGTTCAAAGCACTGGTGATCAGGATGCTCACAGAATTGGTTGACTTTGGTCACAAATTAGATGAAAATATGAAGGCTTCACTAAGTGAAATGAAGCAAAATGCACAGGGAACCAATAGTGATGGGAAGAAAACTGGGACTCAGATCAATGGAGTGGAACACAAGGAAGAAAGAAACATCCAACCAGAAAAGAATGAAGAAACAAGAATTTTAAAAAATGATGAGAGGCTTAGAGACCTCCAGGACATCTTTAAACATTCCAACATCCGAATTATAGGGGTACCAGAAAAGGAAGAGGAAGAGCAAGAAGTGCAAAAGTTATTTGAACAAATAATAAAGGAGAACTTCCCCAATCTGGCAAAGGAAATAGACTTCCAGGAAGTCCAGGAAGCTCAAGGAGCCCTAAAAAAGTTGGACCCAAGGAAGCACACAGCAAGGCACATCATAATTACATTACCCAAGATTAAAGATAAGGAGAGAATCTTAAAAGCAAGAGAAAAGGAGACTTACCTACAAAACAGTTCCCATAAGACCATCGGCTGATTTCTCAAAAGAGACTTTGCAGGCAAGAAGGGGCTGGAAAGAAGTATTCAAGTTGTGAAAGCCAAGGGCCCACATCCAAGATTGCTCTGTCCAGCAAAGCTTTCATTTAGAATGGAAGGGCAGATAAAGTGCTTCCCAGATAAGGTCAAGTTAAAGGAGTTCATCATCACCAAGCCCTTATTATATGAAATGTTAAAGGGACTTACATAAGAAAAAGAAGATAAAAAATATGAACAGTGAAAGGACAGCAAACTCACAGTTATTAACAACCACACCTAAAACAAAAGCAAACTAAGAGGACAGCTAGATCAGGTGCAGAGCCATAGAAATGGAGATCACATGGAGGGTTAGCAACAGGGGAGTGGGAGGAGGAGAGAAGGGGGAGAAGATACAGAAAATAAGTAGCAAAGACAGTAGATAGAAAATAGATAGGGGGGAGGGCAAGAATAGTATGGGAAATATAGAATCTAAAGAACTTGTGACGTATGGACATGAACTAAAAGGGGAAATGGGGGGGAGTGGGTGTGCAGGGTGGAGGAGAATGAAGGGGGGAAATGGTACAACTGTAATGGCATAATCAATAAAACATATTAAAAAATAATAATATTACAAAACTCTACAACCTGAACTTCTCTTTGTTTATATAGTTGAGAGGAGGAAATAAAATCTTCCTATTTCAACCTGCAAAAGAACTATCAGTACTTTGCTTTGGATTATTGTCATCCTAGTAAATACCTATTTCTGTAAGTATCTAACTAAAAATCACCAGTTACAATTTTTTTAAACTACCACTGCTATCCAAAGACTCCCCTTACCTGATTTTACCATAGCAACAAACCATAGAACAAGAATATTTTATCTTTGCATCCAAGGACAAAGGATTTCTGGTTCCTTTTTACTACAAAGAGTTTATGTTTTAAAATCCTCACTTGAAGCTATTTTTATTGATTTTAGAGAGAGAGGAAGGGAGCAACAGAGAAACATCAGTGGATTACCTTCCATACATGCCCTGATCAGAGACTGAACCCACAGCCTAGGTATGTGCCCTAACAGGACATTGAACCCACCACATTTTGGTGCATGGGAGGATGTTCCAACCAACTGAGCTAACAAGCCAGGGACACAAAAGAGTTTAAAAGTAGCAAAATGGTGTCATGATTAGGCTAGGCTGGGGCACTAAATACCATCAGGGTTGTCATTCACTAACCTACTACTGAACCAAATATTTATGTTGCTGAAGAGGTTACTCATGACTACTTGTAGGCTATAACTAAGTAGACTCCAAAAGAATGTTGGTGACCCCTCCAAGGCAGGGCTTTTAGCATTGAAAGTTAACATCTTTTTTTAATGCAGTTTTTGTCCAAGCTTTTCCAGGAAAAAGCAAACAAAACTTTCCCTCAAAAGCATCCTTTAAAAAGAACTCGCTAATATCAAAAGGCAGAAAGCATGGCTTTTTAAAAAATATATTGCTTTGAGAGAGAGATCTATTTGTTGTTACATTTATTTATGCATTTATTGGTTGCTTCTGTGCCTTGAGCCGGGATGTAACCTGCAACCTTGGTGCATTGAACCACACTCTAAACAACTGATCTACCCTGCTAGGGAGTGTGACTTTTTTTTTGGTCTTTCAAACTATCAATAATTTTCATTCTCCAGATGTTTCTTTCTGAAAGAGAATGTTAAAAGAATGTTTCGATACACTTTCCCTTTTGATTTGGGGTCAAAATGAGCTATTTGCCATGATGAAAAAGCCAGCACTTTCAATCCTGGAAGATCAGACTCATGATTCTAGCCCTTCAGCTTCCACAAACCACCATCAGCAAATCCTGCATCCAACCATCTCTTTCCAATGAGTTTTATCTGTAGTAACTTTGAAATTAAAATGGTTTTATTTTTTATTTTTTATTTTTTTGGCTCTGGACTAGTATCTCTACCACAGTATTGACAATAGGGCAGCAACGACTTTATATGGGACCTACCTTTATTTTTTTAACCTAGCAAAAGTAGATTAGTAATAAGTTGCCTTTCAGGATACCTAGATTCAGAAGAAAGGAATTTGTGAGTTTACCATACTGCTTTTATTATGATTATTACCTTCTAACACCATTATTCCTTCTACATATATTTGTTGGCATTCTGCTCTAAAAGAGAGCACTGCATTCTCTTCTCTCCAGGTGCAATGTCATGATTGCATAGGCTTAACTTGGGGCCCCTGAACCTTTTAAAAGCCTAATGCAAAGTTGCTTACAGTTTTTTTCTAAAGGGATAGTTTCTGCTGCATCCCCTCCGCCCCCAGGTTCTCAAGTAGGTCCGGGGCCCCGCCGTTTTAACGTGAGTACAATTCCCAGATGTCAAGGAGAATACGTGTAGCATCCCTAAACTCCCGACCCACCTTAACTTTCCCTCATCAAGGAGAGAGAATCTGGGAATCAAAAAGACCAGAAGACCTAAACGGAGAGGAAGATCTCAGGTTCCCGGCACCCTCTGCGCTCCCGCCTGCCAGACGGACGCCCCAAGACAATAGCCACGATCTGGATCCACGGATCCCCGCCTTCCTGCCCACGAAGCTTGACAGTTGGCTGGCTGTCCCCCAGGCTAGACAACCACCGCGGAAGCGCCCACTCCAAAGATGGTCAATCCAGCTTGCTCTTACAACTAAACGCGAAGAAGCGGGCGGGACCTCGGGGGGCCTCGCCCTTCGCTTTTCCCCGCCTTTTTTATTTTCTCCAGAGTTTTCATTGGCTGCTTGCCCTAGAAACGGGGCGACACGCAGCCCCGAAGTGAGATGTGATTGGATTACCTAGCTGCCGCTCGACCGGCGGCCGGCTCTGGATTGGCCAAGGGATCGCCGGGGGTTTGAATAGCGGCCCGGTAGGGGAGGGCTCTGCAGAAGTGCCACGTTGGGTGCTGCTGCGGCTCCAGGCAACGACTTCGAGAGCCGGTTGGGGCTGTCTGGTCTGACTGCTGTCCGTTGGGCTGTTGGGAGGTTCGAGGCGAGCTGGCAGGCGGCTCTGGACTGGCGACGTGGCGGAGGGTCCCTCCCGAGGGCGAGTGTGGCGGAGGGCAGAGGGGCCGGCGGAGCGATTGGGCCAGTGGCTGAAGAGGGACGAAGGCGGTGGGGGCCGCTGCCCCCGGGAGATCCGGCTGAGATGCTGGCTGAAAACCTGGTGGAGGAGTTCGAGATGAAGGAGGATGAGTCGTGGTACGACCACCAGGACCTCCAGCAAGGTGAGGTGGTGGGCGGCCTGCTGGTGTGGCTTAGGGCTGTGAATAACGGGTTGCGTTTGCTTGCGACCCCTAGGACGCTAGGTGCAGGGGGGGACGGGCTCACCTGGCGTGGGGGCTGGCCGCACCTGCCCATCCCTCCGCGGGAGGCTTTGCGCTGGCCCGGGCGGCTGCGCAGTTGTTACCATCACCACTAGCTTGTGGACAGCTTGCTCTGCGTCCGATACCATCTGCCGCGCTTCCCGGTCATTGGTCCCCACATTCCTCCAGGCTCTAAACACCAGGCTCCTCTGGATGGGATCTGCGCTGGTGGTGTGGGTAGCGGTGCGCCCTGCAGGACTTGTGCCAAGCCCTCGGCACACATGCGATCCGCACAATAAACTCTGTGGGGGCGGGAGGGTAACTTTTGTTGTTGTTAGCCCCATTTTCCAAGTGAGCAAAGTGGGGAGGCGGCAGCAAAGCGACCAAATAAGTGACTTCCCCGGAGTTAAAGGGAGCACGAACAGAACGAGGAGTCACAGTCGCTGTCTAAACCCTGTCTCTTCGTTGCCACCGGCATACAGCTTCTTCAGTGACCTGTTGGACTGTTGCGGGAAGAATTGCTTAGGCACAGTTCACCAGCCTTGAAATGACTTGAGGGCACTTTTCCCTCTGCCTCTTCCCCCCACTCTGAACTGTAGCTTGTTGGTTAAAAACTTGCTGATGATGTGTCTCCAGATGGGAACCTTAGACAGACTTCAATTTGGAGACAGGTCCCCTGCTTTGCATATTAATGGCAGGTACCTGTCATTGGGGGACGCTTTTTGTGTGCCAGGCACTGACTGGCCCTTAACACCTGTGTCATTTAATCCTCCCAACAGCCATGGAGGTAGAAGTAGATAGTGCTATTGGGGGAGCTAGGATTCCACTCCAAACTACGGAACAAACTTTCTTAACCACTGCCTTGAATAATCCTCAGAAATTTTTTTCAGTTTTCCTTTTCTGCAATTCTGCATAAATAAACTTTTTCAACTTTAATTTGCACTGAAGATTAACACTTCATTTATGTAAATGAAATGTTAACCATTATAGACATTAATAACCATTATAACTATTAACCATGATAACCATTGAACTTGGTGGAGGGAGGGAATGTGGGGTTGAATGACTCACTTAGTGAAGGAAGATAAAACAAACACCTCTTTGGGGGAAGGGAAGGTGATTTCTTAAATCAGTATGTTGTGGACAGGACAGTCACTTAAACCAAAGTAGTTCACCATTATACTTGTGTAGTAGAAACTATTTAACAGCTGCTGTACAGTATTGGCCATTATGCTCTCTCTGTCCACAAGACAAATTTGCCTTACATTTTAACAAGCCTGTTTTCAGAATTCCTCATAAGGATGGGGAATTGATGGCCTAGTTTGATACTTTCTCCAGGACTAATGTGACAACCATTGTGCAATTGCAACATTTCCTTATAATAAAGTAGGCGGTTTGTATAATAAAAGCTAAATATTTTTATTCCCTGCCTTCAAGAAGCATAGATCTATGCAGGCTTGTTTTTTGGTTTGTTTTGTTTTGAATCTAGCATAATATGTAATGTAGCACATAATAGAAGCTCAATTTTAGTATTTATTGGACTGAACTGAGGCACTCATACAGGATTACTGTTTTCATAGCTCTCTTCTATCAGGTACCTTAGTACACACTGCACTTTCTCCAGTGGGAGGTTGCTAGGAACAGCCATTTGTAATATGTCAGTCTACTTGAGAAGCAAATGCAACTTGTTGGGGGTATATGTAGAACTCTTTAACCTCTGATCAGAAGGAAGTCTTCAGGCGTTCAAGTTAATGAAACCTTAAAGAACACAGATCCGAACTTCCTTAATGCTAGTTTGCATTTGGAATTTCTTCTGTGCTTCTCAAAGGACTTTTACATCTGTTATCACAGTGGACTTTGACATAACCCTGTGTGTCATAACCAAGTTTGTGGGGGTAGGAATAGATTGAAATTCCAATGATCATAACTTATGAATATGCTTGTCCTGTTAAACACATTGATAAGCAAATGTAGTGGGATTTTATCAAGTACAGACATCTGTCTGTTCATCTGTTAATGTTCTCACTTTGGGCAGACCTTGTTTTATCACACTTCACTTCAGTGCACTACACAGCTGTTTTGTTTTTTAAAGGAGGGCAAGACTTTCCACCAGCAAAAAGATTATGACTCGCTTTATTGGGATACCTGCTTTATTACAGTGGTCTGGAACCAAATTCATAACATCTTTGAGATCTGCCTGTATTAATGTTACTGAACTAAGCCTTGTTTGGTGAGAGCTACCAAAACAACTTTTTAATATCCTGTTCTCAAAGTCATAGAACTATAAGGTCTTTTTTCCTTTAGCAATAGAAGCATTATTTAGGTAGATTGATTTTTTTTTTGTATCAAAGTTTGCTGGGGCATTCTTTTTTAAATTAAAGAGGCTGAAAAATATTGAACCTCAGAAGGCTCTGGTCTACTATTCATACCTATTTAGAAACATGTAAAGCTGTGTGCAGGCAAGAGAAAACCCTTTGCTTTTACAAAACACTTTGATGAAGAGATTATCTTTTGTCAGAGGACTGAGTTGGCACAGAATAATACTGATGATGGTCTCTGTGGGTATGATCCTTTCTGGGACAGCAGGAGCCTTCTGTACAGGTAATGGCAGCGCTTGCTTTGAAATGTGCCTTTGAGAGCAAGGTGAAAAGACTTCAGAGACTGGATTTTCTTTTAGATCAGCTGCTATTATAATTTGCTGAGTTGTGCAAGCTTAGAATAAGGATTCAGATTTCCACTGCATGGATCAGCAAATGAAATCTTAGTTTAAAGGAATCCTAAGATTCCTGCTTCTTTTCGAGATGAGTACATTTTCCTAGTGAGTAACTAACTTGCTGAATCACTGTTTGGAGGGTCATTAAAACTGACATCATTGTTTTTCTTGATGTTTATATTCAAGTTTTTTGCTTTCCCAATTATAGTAACATTGGCAACAGGAGTTACACAGAAGCATCACCATATCACACACTTGACTTTGTAAGAGGAAAAGCTTTCAGCCTTAATAATATTGAATTATGCCTATAGACCACAGCTAACATGGGAATATATTGTCCTCATAGTTTTGAAAAAACTGAGGAAAATAAGAAAAATATAATAGCAGTGGAATCTAAAGTTTTCCAAATTCTGGAAGACAGACCCTTCTAAAAATTTACTAGGGCTGCTGGAGCTAATTTTTTTTCTGCCTAGGCATAGGGCTGAGTGGAGTGTCTGTTTAAAACTAATAGAGTACAGTGTTAAAATGGATTATCACTTGCAAAGGCTGATTAGTGACAGAATATTAAACATGAAGGTATTTCTAGGTTGTGGTTCTCAAGCCCATAGTAAATCTGTAGTATTTTTAGTGATGCCTAGGCCAGTTCAATAGGATTTAGAAAAGACAACCTCTTAATGAAATTGCTTATAGGAAAATAGATGAATAGGTACATAGGGCTTCAAAACTGTTTTGTTTCCTTTTCTTTTGTGCCTTACTTAAAAACAATAATAAAGAACATTCAATACTCTCCCATTACCCCCACTAATTATTTAGAAAACCTTCTTGGGCTTACTGCCAGCTTTTGGCTCCATTTGGTTATGGAAGTCATATACTACATGACAGGAAATGAACTTTTTTTAAGGACCAAAAAAGGACCCTTGTCCTTAAGATATTACTTCATCTTAATGTTAAGATGAAGTAATATCTTCTTATACAGTGTGACTTCACAGGCACTTTCTTGTAGTTGAAACTTGTCTTGCTAGACTTCTATCCTAAACAGCCTATGAAATATGTAGGAGACTGAGGCCTGAGGCTTGAGGTTACTGAGCAAGGTTGGGCTTTGTTTAACTGGAAATAAGGGCTGAGAGAGGGCAAATCCCAAGTTCTTTCTGGTTGCTGTTGACTGGAAGAGTGCTTTACTTGGCATCCCTCTTTCTGAAGCAGTGGGAGAGCTGTTCCTGGCTGTGTATGAAGTAGCACAGGTGGTTCCATAACACGATGGAAGTGGGTAAGGGTGGTCTGAAGTTAGTCTTGATTCAGATTTTGACTGCTAGTTAAAACCATCTTTGGTGAGTCTCTGGTCATTCCCAGTGATGAATTATTCAACTTTAAAACAGGCCAAGTGAGATTTAAGTAATGTCTAGGTCATGTTTGTAGGCTTTGTCTTTAAAATGGTGTAGTGGCTTCTTTGTGGCACTGTGTATACACATTACATACATTATGAGTACAAAATAATTATTTCTGGAACATCTTTAGCTATACATAGTTCCATTTTCACTTAATGGAAACGAGATATTAACTTGCCTAGAGTTGTATGTACTTTGTTTGACAGAGCAGGCAGTAAAAGCCAGGTAGCTCAAGTCCAGTTTCTTATTGCCATCTGTGAAGACAAGCAAAAAGATTAAGTACCTCAACTAGGAAAATCAGTACTCTCTACCTTAAAGAAATGTGTGGACACCCCTGTCAATAGTCTTAAAGCTGTGTAGATATGGATAATAAAGTAGAGAATGGTGATAAGAGTGAGAGTTAGAACCTGGTGACAGGAGTTTCTGTTTTACCTGTGTCTTGTGTAGACTTGATCAGGTCAGTTAGCACCTTTGTGCTTAAAGTTATCTCATCTGAAAAACTGGGCTAAATACCTTGAAAACATATAAAGACGAGTGTCTCTTACATGATTTGAGCTGTTTGTAAAGGTTCTGTGTCTTTTGAATACAAAATGTTATTTCATAGACTTGTTATCTGGAGTCTTTAGTACATTAATAGTCATTATTAATATTTAAATCATGAGAGAATGTATTTTAACACCTACCCACAGTACACTGATTTATTTCAAATGGGAGTATAGTTTTTCTCTTCAGCACTCCCTGCTATCGTATATTTTCCCATGCTATTTCTCCCAATAGAATATAAACTCCATGAGGGCAGGGAATTTTTTTAGCTAAATTCGTTCTTACATCCTCAGTGTCCAGAATAGTACCTAGTGTCAAATGAACTAAAGAAGTGTAGACCCATTGCTAGAATAAATGATAAAGATTTATTTAAATGTCTTAGGGTTCACAAGTGGAAAACATGACTAGGCAATACCTAGAATGTTCTGAAGATGAAAGAAAAGCTAAGAGTTCTTACAGTAAAAAATATATTCTTGAGAAAAATCAGTCCTGTATTCTTAGCCTTTGGATTGGTCCAAAATGGTCATCCTCTGATGGCTGGTGAACTGGATAATGGATGTCAGGTGGCCTGGATATGTGAACATTGTTTCCTTAGTCCTTCACAGGGTAATCAGGTTGTGAGATCCAGGCATTGACTCAGGACTGAAAAGGTGGAAAGTGTAAGTTCCTAGGCTGGTTTAAAAAGAACAGAATCTTTTTTCCTCAGTCCTCAGCCTACTTGACTGTAGTAATTTAGCAGCTTGACTTAGTGACTCCATGTTATTTCCTCACTGTGTTCCTCACTGGTATTATTGAATGTATGAATGCATATATGTATGAAGAGTGTTTATCAGTTTGCAAGTTTATCTATGTGCTTGCTGTCTGGCTTCACCATTAGTCTAGAAAAGCAGGAACTTCATCCATTATATTTACCATTCTGTAGCCAAAGCTTAGCAGAGTGCCTAGCAATAAACACATTGATTCTTTGCCTTTGTATTGCAACTTAGTTTGTAAAGTACTTCCTTCTGTATTATTTCATTTGATTTTACAATCATATTGTCCCTAAACAAGAATACTAAGTGTAGGACCCTTGAAAGCCCCATATTGTACTCAGTTGAGTGTGTTTCCTACTATATTAAAGGACCTCTATGAAGTGTACTATGCAGATAGTGACTTCAGTTAACTACGTTAAAACTAGTATAATTTTTGGTATCATTAAATTTTTGTTTCTGGGTTTGTGTACAGACAAATCTTGTCTTATGTGTGTTTATGCCTAAAGAGAGATGAAAAATGAGGTTTAAATTAGAAATATGATTCTGTGCTACCTCAAAGTATTGTATGAGCTACTGACATTACCTCAAAAACTATCGTTGTGCTGCTTGTCTGGTTTGCTCATCTTGAAGAAGGGCATGAGAGGAGTAGTAAAAATGAGAGACCTAGGGCAATGTTCATATTACAGATGTATTTTTTGACATAATAATTTTTATTCCCTTTTGGAGGCCAGGGCCTATAAAAACAAACTTTGCTTTGACAGTTGCAATAATACATTAACACATTTACAGCAGCCAGATTTTTTAGGAACTTTAGAGACTATTAAATATCTGTCTGTACTTTGGTCTAGGCTCTGTCCAAAAAAAGTAAATGATTAAGATATGAATAAATTCAGTTCATTAGCAAATAATTATGATCTTAGAAGTCACAATGCTGAATGATCATTTCTGGACTAATGAGTACATCTCCATGGAATACATCAGTCTCCTTCATGTCTCACAAGTACTACATATGACAGCACATTCCAAGTAGAGGCCCTAGTTCAACTGGATCTTAAGTAGGACTCAGGTTTCCTACTGGGCCATTCCATCTTCCTCAGGGCTCTGACTTAAACTTTCTTTTTTTTTTTTTAAGATTTTATTTATTTATCTTTAGAGGGGAAGGGAAGGAGAGAAGGAGAGAAATACCAATGTATGGTTGCCTCTAGTGAGTCCCCTGCTGGGAACTGGCCTGCAACCCAGGCATGTGCCCTGACTGGGAATCAAACCGTGATCGTGTGCTTCGCAGGCCTGCGCTCAATCCACTGAGCTACACCAGCCAGGGCTAAACTTTCTTTTTAAAAAAATATATTTTATTGATTATGCTATTACAGTTGTCCCATTTTCCCCCCTTCATTTCCCTCCACCCTGCACGCCCTCTCCCACCCACATTCCCCCCATTTAGTTCATGTCCATGTGTCACAAGTTCTTTAGCTTCTACATTTCCCATACTGTTCTTGCCCTCCCCCTGTCTATTTTCTACCTACTGTCTATGCTACTTATTCTCTGTACCTTTCCCTCTCTCTCCTCCTCCTACTCCTCCATGTGATCTCCATTTCTGTGGTTCTGTTCCTGTTCTAGTTGTCTGCTTAGTTTGTTTTTGTTTTTCTTTTATATGTGGTTGTTAATAACTGTGAGTTTGTTGTCCTTTCACTGTTTATATTTTTTATCTTCTTTTTCTTTGATAAGTCCCTTTAACATTTCATATAGTAAGGGCTTGGTGATGATAAACTACTTTAACTTGACCTTATCTGGGAAGCACTTTATCTGCCCTTTCATTGTAAATGAAAACTTTGCTGGATAGAGCAATCTTGGATGTGGTCCTTGACTGTCATGATTTTGAATACTTCTTTCCAGCCCCTTCTTGCCTGCAAGTTTATTTTTATATCAGCTGACAGTTTTGTGGGAACTCCTTTGTAGGTAACTGTCTTCTTTTCTCTTGCTACTTCTAGGATTCTCTCCTTCATTTTAATCTTGGCTAATGTAATGATGATGTGCCTTGGCGTGTTCCTCCTTGGGTCCAACTTCTTTGGGACTCTCTGAGCTTCCTGGATTTTCTGGAAGTCTATTTCCTTTGCCAGATTGGAAAAGTTTTCCTTTATTATTTGTTCAAATAACTTTTCCACTTGTTGCTCTTCCTCTTCCCCTTCTGGTACCCCTGTAATTCGGATGTTGGAACACTTAAAGATGTCCTGGAGGTTTCTAAGCCTCTCCTCATTTTTTTGAATTCTTATTTCTTCATTCTTTTCTGGTTGGATGTTTCTTTCTTCCTTGCGTTCCACTCCATTGATCTGAGTCCCAGTTTTCTTCCCATCACTGTTGGTTCCCTGTGCATTTTGCTTCATTTCACTTAGTGAAGTCTTCATATTTTCATCTAATTTGCAACCAAATTCAACCAATTCTGTGAGCATCCTGATCAACAGTGCTTTGAACTGTGCGTCTGATAGGCTGGCTGTCTCTTTGTCCCTTAGTTGTATTTGCTATGGAGCTTTGATCTGTTCTTTTATTTGGACCAATTTTTTTTTTTTTTTTGTCTCAGCACACCTCTTACGTGTGAGGGGTGGAGCCTTAGATGTTCAACTGGGCAGGGTAAGCTAGTTGCAGAGTTGTGATGCTATATGTGGGGCTGGGGTCTGAGAGGGAACAATGGTCCTTGCTCCACTCTCTGTCAGATTTCAGTCCCTTCTACTGCTTCCCTCAAGCAAACTGGGCCCTTCTGGTGCTGATTCCCATGCGGGTGGACTTGTGTATATTCTAAGACCTTGTGGGTCTCGCCAGTGAACTCTCTTGTGAGGCTGATAGTCTCTCCCTGCACCTCAACCCCCACAGGTGTTTTCAGTTGGTGTCTTGAGGCTTTATTTCCTCACACTGGGACCTTGGGTTGTGCAGTCTGTCTCGCTCCCCAGTTTTGCCTGCCTGGTTTATCTGCAATCGTATGTGGGACTGCCAGGTCAGCCAGCCACCTTGAGCACCATGCCCTGCTTCATAATTGCCACCTCACTGGGTCTGCCTGTTGCCATCCTGCGACGGGGGCCTGCCACCCACTGGCTGCATGCCCAGGGTCCACCCACTGCTGTGTTACATACCTGGGGTTTGTCAGCTGCTGCCTTGCAAGCCCCAGTGCCACCACTTTTTTTGCCACAACTCCCTTCCACCCGGCTGCCCAACTCCATCCCTCTTACGGATATGGATGAATGTGTCTATTTTAACTCCTTGGTTGTCAGACTTCCATATAGTTCAGTTTTCTGTCAGTTCTGGTTGTTATTTTGTTTCTAAATTGTTGTTGTCCTTATTTTGGTTGTGGGAGGAGGCATGGTGTGTCTGCCTACGCCTCCATCTTAGCCAGAAGTGACTTAAACTTTCTGTGTTGGGTTGGCTCTTGGTTCATTTATATTTTAAGGACCAGGTTACATAAAATGTTGAAGTGAAATCATTTGCATTCTTCACTTGTTCTAGATCTCCAGCTTGCTGCTGAGCTTGGGAAGACGTTACTGGATCGGAACACAGAGTTGGAGGATTCTCTTCAGCAGATGTATACAACCAATCAGGAGCAGTTACAGGAAATTGAGGTAATTTACTCAGTGGAACTTGGAGGTGTGGCATGTTGCTGCTGTTAAACCAATCTATTCTGCTGCAGTAACACTTGCAATTAAAATAGTGTTTAATTTCTAACACAGACTTCATTGAGAAGAAAAACCATCAGAGAGGGCAGAGGGGTTGATTTCAACTTTCGTTAGGCTTTCCCAACACATTTCTCTCTGCACTGTTGGTGAGGTATATTAAAGTAAATGATCTAGTATTTGCCAGTCTGTGAAACAAAATAAAGCTGTGAATATTATACTTAGTTTTTACTGTTTTATTTTTAAAATGAATTATGCAAAGAGGTATAAGAAAATAAATACAATGAACACCTGCATATCCACCATCCACGTTAAGAAAGAAAATTACTCATACTGTTGAAACTTCTTGCTTGCATCTACCCTTCTCTTCTGCCCCAACTCCTATCCCTGCCCTAAATGACACAGTACAACCAGCTCATGTCCATGAAAAAATGTAAAAGACCTTAAAAGAGCAATAAGAACAAGCTCTGATTTTATCAATATACTGAACTCAGTACTGGAAATTCAAACAAGTAGAATTCAAACAGTCCTTATTTCCAAGTAATCAAAGTTATACAAATTTCAGTTTTTCAATACAAATAAACCTATTATCAAAAGTAAGATAAATTTATAATCTCAATATCCTTAATTTTATATCATAGCTATAATTAAAGTATATATAATAATCTCTTCTTCATCAGGATTTATAAATATAGCCACTAATGTGACTGAAATACACTTATATAATTCTAGGAAGGTAAATCTTGTAATGATATTGAAATCACCAGCTACTGCTTTTATAATAGCATATATTCAACATCAGAAGAGCATGGGACATGCTATACATGAAATGAATTTAATTACTTTCACAGTTTCACAGAAATCAAAAAATGAAAAAAAAACAGGTGTTTTTAAAATATTAACTAGCCAAATGTCACATGTGGTTGAGTAACTCATTTCTACTTTGGCTCATAGACTATTTTTCAGGTCATTGGAAGATTTTACACAGAGGTCCTAGTACATAAACATGATTCCATTATATACTGTGATACATATTTACTTGTATTTGGATTTTCATAGTCTCAATACATTGGATTGATGTTTCTTTTTATCCTCACTTGAGGACATGCTTCTTGATTTGAGAAAGAGAAAGGAAGTGCAGGGGGTGGATAGACGGAAAGAGAAAGAAACATCAATGTGACAGAGAAACATTGATAGGTTGCCTGCCATATGTGCCCCAGGGGGCACCTCTAATCTAGGAACCTCTAGGAACCTCTAATCTAGGAACCTCTTGGAACCTCTAATCTAGGCATGTGCCCTGACCAGGAATTGAACATGTGACCTTTCAGTTTACAGGACAATGCTCCAACCACTGAGCCACCCTGGCCAGGGTGGATTGATGTTTTTTTATGAAAGTACCTATAAAGCATTATATCTGAATACTATTACTGGTATTTTGGCAAATCTCCCAAGTATAGATGAAAAATAGTCCAACTATTTGCATAATTAATAGAATGATGCCTATTTGTTCCTATAGGAGATCACAAATAATAGTTTTATGATCCAAGTAACTTGTCTCTCTACCTTTGTTTTCTGTGACATTGAGGATGATTAAACAGATAAAACATGATTGACATTCTGAAAAATTCCAAAGGTCTTTTGATTCTCCAAATCTACAAATACACTCCATCATCTAATGTCTTCCATGAGATGTTGCAAAGTGTAATGAAAATGAAGTATCCAGTTTAGCTCTTAATGATTAAATAAATATAAAATTAAGTACATGTATGAACTATTCAAGTAAATTTAGTGTATAGTACTTCCAAAAACATTTTCATCCATCTCTTTTCTTTTTCTTAAAAAATATTTCAATTGCCATTCACATACAATATTGTATTAGTTTCAGGTATGCAGCATAGTGATTAGTCATTTATATAATTTAACAAAGACATCACTAATAAGTCTGTTACCCACCAGACAATATATGTAGTTATTATAATATTATTTTTAAGTATATTTTGATTTTGCTATTACAGTCATCCCATTCTTTTCTTTCTCCTTTTTATGCCCCTCTGCCTATTACCCCCATCCCCTCCAGCATTCCCTCCCCTCTTAGTTCATAGTTCATGTCCATGGGTCATATATATAAGTTCTTTGGCTTCGCCATTACCTATGCTATTCTTACCCTCCTATTTTGTACCTACCATTTATGCTTCTTATTTCCTGTACCTTTTCCCCCATTCTCCCCCCATCCCCTCTCCACTGATAACCTTCTGTGTTATCTCAATCTTTCTGATTCTGTTCCTGTTCTAGTTGTTTGCTTAGTGTTTGTTTTTTAAGATTTTATTTATTTATTTTTAGAGAGAGAAAGGGGAAGGAAGGGAGAAAGAGTAGGAGAGAAACATCAGATTCTCTCACATCCCAGCTGGGGACCTGGCCCGCAACCCAGGCACGTGTCCTGACTAGGAATCAAACCAGCAACCTTTCGGTTCTCAAGCTGGCACTCAGTCCACTGAGCCACACCAGCCAGGGCATGTTTTTGGTTTTGATTTTTGAGGTTCAGCTGTTGATAGTTGTGAGTTTGTTGTCATTTTACTGTTTATATTTTTATCTTCTTTTAGATAAGTGCCTTTAACATTTCATATAATAAGGGCTTAGTGATGATGAACTCCTTTAACTTGATCTTATCTGGAAAGCAATCTATCTGCCCTTCCATTCTAAATGATAGCTTTGCTGGATAGAGCAATCTTGGATGTAGGTCCTTGCCTTTTATGACTTGGAATACTTCTTTCTAGCCCCTTCTTGCCTGTAAGGTTTTTTTTCTTTTTGAGAAATCAGCTGATAGTCTTATGGGAACTCATTTGTCAGTAACTCTCTTCTTTTCTCTTGATGCTTTTAAGAGTCTCTCCTGTTTAATCTTGGGTGATGTAATTATGCTGTGGTTTGTTACCTCCATTCCCACTGGCTGAGAGTTTTTATCATAAATGGATGCTGGATTTTGTCAAATGCTATTTCTGCATCTATTGATACTATAATGTGATTTTTTATTCTTCAGTTTGTTTATATGGTATATAATGTTAATTGACTTACAGATATTGTATTGGGTTGGCCAAAAAGTTCATTTTTTTTCTGTAAAATAAAAAACACATTTATCATTTTCACCAATAAGTTTATTGATTTGGATATCTTGAGTATGTCACCTATCTCCCAGTATTGGCTTCTAGTGGGTAGAGGCCAGAGGTGCTGTTAAATATCTTTTAATGCATAAGACAGTCCCACAGCAAAGAATTACTTGGCCAAAAAGTCAATAGTACCAAGAAACTTCACAAACCGCTTTGAAACATTTGATCAGTCACAGCACCTTCTCCACACACTGCACAAATCTTTTTTGTGTGTGTGTCTTACCTTTCTTGAAATAATAAAGCATAATACACTGAAAATGTTGCATATCTTCTTTCATCTTAAATATTAAAATAGCTACATAAAAATTCACCAATTTTGATAAGGGTTTTTTTTTAAGTGCATGTTGATAATGACAGTTGTCACAATACAATCTAACAATGTTTCAAATGAAGTTAAAGTGCTTACTTAAGCACTACTGGAGCCATTGTACAGAAAAAAATAAACTTTTTGGCCAAGTCAATACCAATGTTGCATCCCAAGGATAAAGCCCAGGTGAGCCCATGTGATTGTGGTGTTTGATTTTTTTTTTTTAGTGTATTGCTGAACTCATTTAACTAATATTTTTTTTACTTCTTCTTTTTTAAGATTTTATTTATTTATCTTTAGAGGGGAAGGGGGGAAGGAGAGAGGGAGAGAAACATCAATGTATGATTGCCTTTTGTGCGTCCCCTGCTGGGAATTGGCCTGCAACCCAGGCGTGTGCCCTGACTGGGAATCGAACCACGATTGTCTGGTTCGCAGGCCCGTGCTCAATCCACTGAGCTACACCAGCCAGGGCTAATCCTGGCTTCTTAAAGTAAGCTTGGGAGCCTGCCTTCCTCTTTAGTGTTTTGAAATGGTTTAAGGAGAATAGGTAAAATTTTGCATAGTTTGTAAAATTCGCCTGTGAAGGCATCTATCTAGTTTAGGCTTTTGTTTGATGGAAGTGTTTCGATTAGAGATTTGGTTTCATTAGTTGTTATCGACTTGTTTGGATTTTCTGTTTTTTCTTGATTTAGTCTTGGATGATTGCATGTTTCTAGGAATATATCCATTTCTTCCAAGTTGTCCATTATATTGGCAATAATTATTCATAGTATTTTTTTATAATTTTTTGTATTTCAGTGTGGATTGTCAGTTTTCTTCCATTTCTGGTTTTATTTGGGTCCTTGTCTTTTTTTTTTCTTTTTTGAAAGTTTATCAATTTCTACTCACTTTGGCTTTGTTTGTTCTTTTTCTAGTTTTTAAGGTATATGGTTAGCTTGCTTATTTGAGCCTTATCTTGTTTCTTGAGGTAGGTCTGTATTGCTATTGCTCTGCTTTGGCTGTGTCCCATAGATTTCAGTGGTTATGTTTTCATTTTCATTTGTCTCAAGGTATCTTTTGATTTCTTCTTGATCTCATTGTTAACCCATTCATTGTTAAGTAGTATGTTATGTTGCCTTCATGTGTTGGTGTATTTTTTAGTTTTTTCCTTGTAATTGATTTCCAGTTTCATACCATTGTGATGGAAGATACTTGATATTATTTCAGTTTTTTAAAATTGATTGAGCCTTGCTTTGTGACCTAACATGTTCTATTCTAGAAAATGTTCCATGTACTTTTGAAAAGATTTATATTCTCCTGCTTTGGGGTGAAATGTTCTAAAAATATCAGTTAAATTCATCTGCTCTAATATGTCATTAAGGGCTGCTGTTACTTTGTTGAGTTTCTGTTTGGATGATCTATCCATGGAAGTCAGTGGGGTATTAAAATCCCCTAGTTTTACTGTTACTGTCCATCTCTCCCTTTGTGGCCATCAATATTTGCTTTATGTATTTAGTTGCTTGTACATTGGTACATAAACATTTACAAGGGTTATATTTATATCCTCTTGTTGTATTGATGCCTTTATCATTATGAAATGTTGTTCTTATTCTCTTGTTATAGCCTCTGTTTTAAAGTCTATTTGTCTGATATTAATATTGCTACCCTGGGTTTTTTTTCCATTTGCGTAAAATATCTTTTTCCATTCCTTTACTTGCAGTCGTGTCTTTTGAACTGAAGTTGTTCTCTTCTAGGTAACACATGTAATGGCCATGTTTTCTTATCAATTCAACCACCCTATGTCTTTTGATTGGATCATTTAATCCATTTACATTGAAAGGGATTGTCCATAGGTACATCATTACTGCAATTTTATTGTTCATATTTTTTATCTTTTCTTCATCTTGAAGAAGTTCCTTTAACATTTCTTGTAATATTCCTTTGGTGGTGATAAACTCCTTTAGCTTTTTCTTTTCTGGGAAGCTCATTGTCTATCCTTTAATTCTAAAGTATAGCTTTTCTGGGTGGAGTAGTCTTGTCTGTAGGACATTGCTTCTCTCCAGTTTGACTATTTTGTGCTAGTCCTTTCTGGCCTGCAAAGTTTCTGTTGAAAAAATCAGCTGACAGTCTTATGGGAGTCCCTTGTATATAACTAACTGCTTTTCTCTTGCTGTTTTTAAGATTCTCTCTCTGTCTTTAACCTTTGCCAATTTGATTGTGATGTGTCTTGGTGTGGGCCTCTTTGGGCTCATCTTGTTTGGCTAGCTCTGTGCTTCCTGGGCTTTTATGTATGTTTTCTTCACCAGGTTGGGAAAGTGTTTCGCCATTATTTCTTCAAATATGTTCTCAATCCCTTGCTCTCTCTTTTCCTTCTGGTACCAATATGATGTGAATGTTATGTTTGATATTGCCCCAGAAGTCCCTAAACTATCCTCATCTTTTTAAAATTCTTTTTTTTTTTGCTGTTCCAATTTTGTCTTCCATTACTTTGTCCTCTAAATTGCTGATTTGATATCCTGCTTCATCTAATATATTATTGATTCCTTCTAGTATGTTCTTCATTTCATATATTGTATTCTTCATTTCTGACTCATCCTTTTTTTATGGTTTCTATCACTGAGATTATCTGTTCTTCCCCTAAGTTCACTGAAAATCCCTGTAACTAGCATTTTGAACTCTGTATCGGGTAGATTGCTTGCTTCAATTTTGATTAGTTCTTTTTCTGGAGTTTTGTCCTGCTCTTTCATGTTGGACATGCTTCTTTGTCTCCCCATTTTGGCTGCCTTCCAGTGTTTGTTCCTATGTATAGATTGATCTGCCACATTTCCCATTTTGGCAGGGTGATTTTACATAGTGTCTTGTGAGGGCCAGTGGCACAGTCTTCCTGGTCGCCTGAGTCTGGTGCTCCAAGAGTGTGTCTTGTGTGGGTTGTGTTGTAATTGAACCTTCACTGCTGTTAGCACTTCAGTGGGTGGAACTGACCTTCAGGCTGAGTGGTTGTGAGGACTCACTATGGGTACAGTGGATGAGCTGTTGTGTGGGGGCTGAACACCCCCCAGAGGGGGATTTGCTGTATCTGGGCTCTGGTACCTGCTGAATCTACCCTCTGGGTCTATCATTTGTGGAGAAATCAGTTGGTGCCCTGCTGTGTTCTGAAGCCAGCCACTAGGTATGCTGGTTCTGGGGCCTCTTGGATGGACTTTCACTGTAGGCCCAGGTCAGCCACTGCCTGTGTCTAGCTTAGACCAACCTGATAGGAGATACAAAATGGTCTGCAGTAGTTAGCTGCCTATGCTGATTTTTGGAAGCTCCTGAGAGACACTCATTTGTGAACCAAGGCCAGCTGCCACTTGTGCCAGGCTCAGGGCTGCTTAGCCAAAAGTACAGGGCACACCGAAGTCAGCTACTGCTTATTTGGTTTTGTGAACCTTTGAGAGATTTTAGGAAAGTCCACAGCACAGTCCAAGGCTGGTTGCTTGTGAGGAACCACTGCTGAAAGAGGCTCAGGCTGGACACACAAGTTGGGTGGAGTGGGTTCTCAAGGAATCACCATTTATATTCTTCATTTGTATTTGGGGTAGGGTGAGCGGTGCTAGCCAGATTGAAGACTCAGATTTTGTACCTGCCTCCCAGCTCTGTAGATGGAGGACTCACCAAAGAACAGTGGCCTCTGCCAGCACATCTGTCTTGGGAAAAGGTGCCCCTCCAAAGTCTTCACCCTGAAGGCAGACCATTCAGTTCCTCCTCATATGTCCTAGTGCTTTTTTAACTGCTATCCCTTCTCTGGAGCTGAAGGGCAAGGGTTTATGAGTGAGTCTGTGCTCTGCCCTTTAAGAGTACAGGTTGGTTTCCAGGAGCCCTTCATTTCACCTGGATGGAAGCCTTGCTGATTTTCACAGCCAGCTATTGTGGGGACTCCTGGCACTGGTGCTCCAGGCTGAGGAGCCTGGTATGGGGATAGGACCCCTTGTTCCTCAGGAGGGACCTCCACAGATGAGATATCTCTCTTGATTCTCAGCCACCACATGTGGGTGTGGGACCAATCTATCTTGAGTCTTGATGTGGCTTATTTATATCCTTAGTGTTAGGCAGTCTCCTCAGCTAGTCTTCAGATGGTACTCAAGGGTGGTGGTTCTGTAACTTACTTGTAATTTATGTGGCTGTGGGAGAAAACGATCACAGTATTTTCTGAGTCTCTCTTTTCTATAATAGAGCGTGTGGTGCACTGGATCATAGATCCAAGTGTTCGACAGTCTACAATTTATCCAAAGCTGGTTTTTGGGGGGTTTTTTTGGATAAGAACAACACTGTTCTAGATTTTTTTTCTGCCATCAGAGTTGGCATTCTCCTTTCCTTTTTTTAATAAATTGTTTCATGAAAGTCAGTAAAGATGGAATGAAATGAAGAGATGAAATAGCAGTGCTTGCTAAGCCCACATAGCAGTCAGAGGACTCCCAAAGACCAGCCTTACTGCCTGTTTGATTCACATCTGTGCCTGGGATGACTTAAAAATCACAACATAGAATTTTAAGTTCTCACTAATAGTCTAAAAAAAAGGAGGCCTGATTCTTATGTAAAAGTACCCAGGCAGACAAAGCCCATTCCCTGCTAAAAGATGACTGTTGTATCATGTGCCTCTTATCACTTCGACATTTAGGAGCCCCTAAATTTTATAAGGATTTTTTTCTTAATTCAAACCTTATGTCAATTTTTTCTACTTTTTAAAATTAAAATATACACACAGAGAAAAAGCACAAATCCTTAGCATATAGTTTGATGAATTTTTATATACATACACATGCATCCAACACCCAGATAAGAAATGGGAATTTTATCAGCTGTGCCAGTCGCCACTGACCAGCAGTCTAACACCCTAGATTAGGTTAGCCTGTTTTCGAACTTTACTGAATGTAATCACTTACACAAGTTTTAAACTAACGCTTCAGAATGTTTATTGGGAGTTATCCTGACTAGAAATGTAATACATGATTGTTTTTAAAATTTAGAAAAAGATACAGCTGAAAACCAAAGTCAGCGTGTATCCCTGCAACCCACAGAAATGAGACAGTTCAGAAAAGTGGTCCTGGAACACGCTAGTCATGATGAAAAAATAGTGCAGAACTTATGGAAATACTAGGATAAAACCCTCCACCCTGTGACTCATTATGGAAATAGACAACTAGGAAACTAGTTGTCAAAGAGTATTTTCTAAATAGAGCTGTAAGTATGCTTTCAAAGACTGTCAGGGGTTTTCAAATAATCCTCATAAAAATTGATCAGCCCTGGCTGGTGTAGCTCAGTGGATTGAGCACAGGCCTGTGAACCAAAGCGTTGCCTGTTTGATTCCCAGTCAGGGCACATGCCTAGTTTGTAGGCCAGGTCCCCAGTAGGGGGTGCGTGAGAGGCAACCACACATTGATGTTTCTCTCCCTCTCTTTCGCCCTCCCTTTCCTTTCTCTAAAAATAAATAAATAAAATCTTTAAAAAAATTGATCAGTGTTATTTATGTTGGACATCATTTTTAATGTAAAAAAAGTTTAAAAATTATTGAAAGTAATGATTGACTTCAGAGATGCCTATAGCCTTTGTCACTTTTATTCAGTTAATCTGAGCAGCTAATTTTTCAAGAATCCAGAGCAAACATTTTCCCTAGGTGAGAGGGAAGAAAGAAGTTTTGGAGAGTAATGAGATCTGACACCCTCAGAAAAAAATCAGATTCTCTTAAAGTGCCAACAATCATGGAAACCACATACAGCCTTGTATTTGTGTTGCTTCTCTTCCTGGAACTTTCATTACCCCACAGAAATTGAACCTCCCACTCAAAGTAGTCTGGTCTATAAAACAAATGAAATGGTACCTTTTGTGACAGCACCTATACTCCTAGAGGATATTATGCTCAGTGAAATCCCATTTGACTCACTTATGTGTGGATCTGAAGAACAGAATAAAAAGTAAACTAATATATAAAATAGAACCACGGGTATGGAAACATGGAAAAGACTGACAACAGCCAGAGGGGAGAGAGAAGGGGGTTAATGGTGGACAGAAGGGGAAGGGACCAGACAAAGAACAGGTACAAGTGACCCATGGACATGGACAATAGTGTGGGAATTGACTGTGGGAGTGGGGGGTAGGATGGGGAAGGGGGCAAAGGGGGGAAAGTTAGGACAACTATAATAGAATAACAATAAAAATTATAAGTAAATAAAAGCAGTTTCAAAAGGAGAAAATGAACAAACAAAATTGAAACAGACTCATAGATAGATGGTTGCTAGATGGAAGAGAAGTTGAAGGACTAGGTGAAATAGGTGAAGGGATTAGGAAGTACAAATTGGTAGTTACAAAATAGTCATGAGGATGTACAGTACAGCATAGGGATTATAGGGATTACATAGTGATTATCAACAATACTGTAATAACTATGTGTGGTGCCAGGTGGGTACTGGAAATATCTGGTAGGAACACTTTGTCGAGTGTATGATTGTCTAACTACTAATCTATACACCTGAAACCAATACAAAATAATATTGAAAGTAAACTATAATTGAAAAATAATTTAAAAAATTTTTAAAGAATAAAGTAGTCTGGCCTTTTAAGGTATCCTTTCAAGAACTCATATCTTTGGAAATTTTAAAGCATTTTATGCTTTCTTTACTACATTTATCAATATTCTATTGTATATTACATTTATTTGTTTGTTTTATTCTTCTCTGCCCCACCTGCTCCATTTCCCATGGCAACATTGAAGGCTGTTACTATGTTTATTCATTGTCTTTTGCACATAGTAGATTATCAATAAATACTTGTTGAAATCGGTATCTTAACAGAGATAATTAGTTTACAAAGCATTTTCAATAATTCCTAAACCATGGGTCTCCACCTCTGTGGAAGGAGCTCTGGGCTCAGAAGATTCAAGGTTAAGCCCTTCATTCTATATCAGATAGCTACAGACTTTAGGCATGTGGATTACCTCTCAGATCCTGTTCACTCTGTGTATAACAGTGATAAGCATGCTTGCCTGACATTGGAACAGGGAGGTTCTGGGGGGAAGAGATTGTCTATGTGTGTGTGTGTGTGTGTGTGTGTGTGTGTGTGTGTGTATACACACACACACACACACACATGTATATGACAGTATAAATTGCAGTTTATGTGTTTAGAATTTTAGTAATAAAATAATCTTAATTCATAAAAAATAAAATCTTATCTATTACTGGAAAACAGATCTTAAAACAATCCAAGCTTTTAATAATGAGATTAGAGGTGGTTTTTATTTTCACATTCATGCTTTTTTCCCCTTAAATTTCCTACAGGGTAAATAATATTTTAATCAGGGTAAAGAGGTTTTTCAAAGATAATAGAAAATATTTCTTCAGTATTGTGGAAGATTATTTTGATACTAAACTGAGAGGACTTGCGCTTAATCCTTAATATAAGGAGAACCCTAATACTGCATAAAAGCCAAATTTCCATTCCATTCCTTTCCTTAGGTGTTTTTAATTTGGGTTGTGTGTATCTTTTCCCAGCTTCCAGGTCAGGGTTCTGCAATTTCAAATAGGTTTTAACTTAATCCTGTTGGCCTTTCTTTCTCAAACCTTTGCCTCAGTTGTAAAGGTGGCCTATTTATAGCTTTTGTGTATTACATGAACCTTGTGCTCGTAGTTGAAGTGACCTGTGCAAATTTCAAGATATGTGTGAGATAACTCAAGGCACTTAAACTTTGATACTCTTGACATTTTTGCTACCCCATGTTCTCCTCTCACTGTCTGCTTAAGTTTCTCCCTTTCCCCTGCTGCATATGGCAAATACTTTTGTATATAAAGTCTTTTTGGCACTTGAATTTTAGGAACTTGGCAGCCCAGTCAGATTCATTTGAGTCTGTGTATCAGAGATTCTGAACTGAGGAAACCAGAACATTTGAAGCATATCTGTGTACTTTTAAATGAAGGGTAGAAATAAGCTAATAATTTGAAGTTTCATAAATCAAGCCTGTATAGAGTTCTGGTTCTATGCACTTAAATCAGTACTTGCCGAGAGATTTAATAGTTTTGGTTTTAAGTTGCTGACCAATTAGGACTCCTCTGCTAGGTAACCTATCACTAATTCTTGGAGAAGCGAAAGGTTTTTTGATTAGTTTTAATAATAATAAGATTAGACTCCTATCATGTGAAAACAAACTCCCTGCCATTCTGTGGATTACCTCTTGAACCCAAGCCCCATGAGACCAAAATATCACAAAGTCTTCCTAAATGGTTTCATTGTGTTTTTATCACAGGCTGGCTGGCTTTATTTATTTATTTTAAGTTTTTAATGTATTGATTGATTTAGAAGGAGGGAGGGAGAGAGAGAAACATCAATTTGTTGTTCCACTTATTTGTGCATTCATTTGTTGCTTCTCATAGGTGTGCCGAGCTGGGATCAAACCCACAATCTTGGCATATTTGGACTACTTCCTGTAACAACTGAACTACCTGGCCAGGGCTATCACAGGCTTTTATATATCAGACGAGGGGGACTTACTATAGTTTTTCACATAGTCTCTTTGTGCTTAGTTGCATATTGACTTGTTTCCTATATATTGGCCACAACTCTAATTTGAACATTATCTCTTGAAAAGGGGGCAGCAACTTGAGACCCACATAATAACTGGTAGAAACTATAAATTACTGTCTTTCAGATTACTGGGGAGTATCAATGCCAGGGTAATAAATACAGAGAAATAATCTATAAATGGGGCAAGAAGAGAGAGAATCAGTGGCTAATAGTCTTTTCCCATGAGGGCTAAAATTAAAGCCCTTCTCAAAACCTTTGAGTCCACTCCCTGGACATATCGCAGCTGAGTTTTGCAAAGCACAAGCTGTTGCAAACAGAGATCTAGAAATGGTCATTCTGGCAGTATTTTTAGGTCCCTACTATATGTCAAGAATTGTGCTAAATTGACCAAATATATGAGAAGAGGGTTAGAAAGACTATGACATTAACAAGTAAATAGTTTGGTTGTTTATTATTGTGTTGAGTGTTTTGAGGGAAATTAATCAGGTGCCTTAGGAGAAGAGATATGAAAAGGCTTTGGAATAGGTTGTTTGAACAGAGACCTAAAGGGTAATCGGGGCTATCGACTATTTTTGTGCCATACATCTCTTTGGATGTCTACTGAGGTCTGTAATGTTCCACTTAGCATACATAGAATTACACAGGGAATCTGTTATTGAATGCCTATCAAAATATTGAAAAAATAAATGTGTGGTTAGTAATATAGTTGTTTCATTATGAAGTGCATTAAATACCAAGCTCTAATGGCAATCTAAAAATTACTGTAATTTCAAATAGTGATGGCTGCAACCATTATAGTGAGATATGAAAAAAATCTATGCTTTCTATTGGTGATGAATTCCTAAATACCCTTCCTACTACTGGTGGTTTGTTGCCACCATTCATAATTGAAGGAAATGCTAAATTTCAATGAGAAATTAGTGAAGATGAAGATGTAACTTTCCCCACATCCAAGTTTGCAAGAGCCTCAATTCAATCCCTGAATCCCAGGTTAACTGCTGGATTAAATGGAGCCAGTGGGAGTGGGGAGAGTAGGGTAAAGGCCTTGAAGGAGGAGAGACAGGGAGTGAAGTATCTCTAAAATTTTAGGATGAACATACCCTTGAGTCTGAAATAAGAAAGACAGTAGCTAACAGATGAAGCTGGTAAACCCATTTAAGAGGCATTTGGGAAAGTATTAACACTGAAATGAAAGAGATGACATTAAGGAATTATTGGGGTATTTTTAGATATAATGGGAATTGTGCTTAAAATTAAAAGTGTTATCTTTTAGAAATATGTAAATATGTATGCTTGAATTAGATATCTTAGATTTGCCTTAAAAATGATTGAAGATGCAGAATATGGGAGACCCGAAACAAGACTGATGATTAATAATTATTGAAAGTGGATGATATGTAGATGGGGGTTTATTAAGCCATTTTTTCTGCATTTGTACATGTTTGAAGTTTTCCATAGAAAGTTTTAAGGAGTTCCAGCTAAGATGGAGATGTAGGTAGAAACCCTTCACTTCGTCATACAACCAAAAGGAGGGGAGGACAACAACCAATCTAAAACCAATAAACAACCAAAAGTACTAGAAAAGCAAACTGCATGAATCTCCAACAACCAAGGAATTAAAGAAAAAAATCAACCAGACTGGTAAGGTGGGCCATTAGGGCAACTCAGAAAAACCACAGCAAGCCGGCTGAGGGGTAGGGCTGGCTGCCTAGCTCGGCAGAGCTGTGCGGGAGGGACTGACTTAAGGGGAAAACTGAAACTCAAAGCTGACTCTGGGCTAAGGCTGGGGTTGCTGCAGTGGAAGATACTTCCAGTCTGACAGGAGAGTCCGTTGGAAAGTGCGCTAGAGACCAGCAGGCGAGCTGTATTGTTCCCTCTCTGGCCCCTCTCCCCAGGCAACCCAAAGCAGCAAAGAGGGTTGCCCTGCCTGGGTGAATACCTAAGGCCCCTCCCCTTACAACCTGTGAGCTGCACCAAGGCAAAGAAATGTGGTCCAAATGAAAGAACAAAGCAAAGCCTCAGAACTAAGTGATGAGGAGATTGCCAACCTATCTGATAGAGAATTTGAAGCCCTGGTCATCAGAATGCTCACAGAACTGATTGAGCTTGGTCAAAAAATGAAAGAACAAATGAAAGATACCCAAAGTGAAATAAAGCAAAATATTCAGGGAACCAATAGTGACAAGAAGGAAACCAGGACTCAAAGCAACAATTTGGAACAAAAGGAAGAAATAAACATCCAACCGGATCAGAATGAATAAACAGGAATCCAAAAAAATGAAGAGAGGCTGAGGATTCTCTGGGACAACCCAACATATTCCAATATTCGAATTATAGGGGTGCCAGAAGGAGAACAACAACATCAAGAAATTGAAAACTTCTTTGAACAAATAATGAAAGAAAACTCCTCCAATCTGGCAAAGGGAATAGACTTCCAGGAAGTCCAAGAAACCCAGAGAGTCCCAAAGAAGAGCACACCAAGGTACATCATCATTAAGTTACCCAAGATTAAAGACAAAGAGAGAATCTTAAAAGCAACAGGAAAGGAGAAGACAGTTACCTACAAAGGAGTTCCCATAAGGCTATCAGCTGATTTCTCAAAAGAAACCTTGCAGGCAAGAAGGGGCTGGAAAGAAGTCATTTCAAGTCATGAAAGACAAGGACCTACATCCAAGATTACTCTATTGAGCAAAGCTTTCATTTAGAATGGAAGGGCGGATAAAGTGCTTCCCAGATAAGGTCAAGTTAAAGGAATTTATTATCACCAAGTCTTTATTATATGAAACATTAAAGGGACTTACCTAAGAAAATGAATATAAAAAATGTGAAATGACAACAAACTCACAACTATTAACAGATGAACCTAAAAGAAAAACAACAAAAACAAAAACTAAGCAAACAACCAGAACCAGAACAGAATCAAAGAAATGGACATCACACAGAGGGAGTTCAGTGGGGAAGGGGAAGGGGGAAATGGAGAGGGAAAGGTACAGGAAAGAAGCAGAATAATTAATAGGCATAAAATAGATGGGGAGAGATAAAAAATGGTATAGGAAACAGAGAAGTCAAAGAACTTATATGTACAACCCATGGACATGAACTAAGGGAGTGGTGGATGTTGGAGGGTTGTGGGGGTGGGGTGGAGGTAGGATAAAGGGGGAAAAATTGGGAAAACTGTAATAGTATAATCAATAAAAATACTTTTAAAAAAGAAAGTTTTAAAATTTAATAGATAAGATTAGCCATCTGTAGAGAGTCAGTATTTGGGTGGACTGAGAAGTTAGGAAGAAGCACTTGAGGTTAAGGTAACTGGTATGTAATTTCAGGGGTTTATGATTCTAAAAACATAAAAATATAACATGGTGAGAATGCTGCTGTGATACAGTTAATGTATAGCATAATCTTAGTGAATAGCTGCAACTAAACTACATCCTATAAAGGGAAATGGTAAAATTAAGCTTAAGAATTATTATTCATCCAAGTGAATGCTTCTATCTCCCAGACCCAGGAGAAGGACACTGAGGGAGGGGAGACTTCCAGGGTTTTCTACTTCCAAGATCAGCATTTCTCTGATAAGCATGATCCATGGACCAGTTGTACTAACATCACCTGATTTTTGGCTAAAAATGCAGAATCTTGGCTTTACCCCAATCTAACTGAATGAAAATTCTAAGGGAAAGGGTCCAGGTTCCTATATGTACTTCAGTAAATCCTTGGATGAATCTTAACACATGTAAAGTTTGAAAAATGGAGCTGTAGATAAAGATAACAGTAGCTACCTCTTACTGTCTTATTGAGCAGTTTTTCATATGCCAGATACCATGCTGAACCCGTTAGATCTGTTAATCTCACAGCACTCTTATAAGGTAGGTAAATTAATCTCACCTTAGAAAAAGTTACTTGCTAAATGTCAGCCAGTTAGAAATGGCAAAGTAGGACCTCAAAGCAAATTCTTATCCCGAAGCTTGTGCTTTTAGCTACTGTGTCACTGCCTCCCATCAGGTCATCTCTTTTCTCTGAGCCTTCACCCACCCAAAGGCTTCTGTGTAATTGGCCTCTCACCTGCCCTCCATGAGGCAGGTGTGTCCTACAGAGAACAGGAATATTTCAGTTACTGGGCAGGAACAGTTCCTGCTTTAAATTAACATTTAGTGTATGGCCATGGATTAGCCTTTTATATTGTTGTTGATTGGTCCCAAAGAGTATTTTAGACCTAATACTTGATATAAAGTAGCTTGGAAAATTTCTGCAACCATTGTATATTTTCCTGTGATTCTAAACCTCTTTTCCAGACCAGTATTCTTAAGAGATTAACACATTTCTATACAGGAATCTGCTATGATATTGCTAGTCAGAGGACAAGATTAAGGGCACCCTCCTGCAGTTCTGAAAAGGCTTCTCCCAGGAGACTCATTGGTTGGTGTCCCAGGGTCCAGGAGAGCTTGTGGAGCTGAGGGAGTGAAGAGTAAGAACAGACTTCACAGGGACCATGTGCTGTGCTGCTTACCTCATTTCATTAGTACCTACAAGCCAGGTGCAGACTGATCTACAACCTCTTTTGTTCATTTCCAAACTCAAGGCTTATAAAACAAGATTGTTTTTCTTAAGTTTGCAGCAAAAATTGGGGAGAGGGCAGCAAACCCTGATCTAAAGTGATGTGAGACTGTTTATAATCTTTATTCATACTTTTAGATGCAGAAATAGTAATGCTTAATTACAGGGTGCTACCAGACCTCACTGGGGTGTCATAAAGTGTGTGGGTGGATTGTGCCATGCAGTCTTTCTAAAGTTTAAGGATTTAACAAAACACTTTTGACCCCAAGAATTTAGATGAGAAAGATGAAGTTATGAGAGCTGTTTTCTCAACACATTGCTCCCAAGTTATGTGACCAGAGTTGGAGAAAAGGCTATGTGTGTTTTTTCAGCTTTGCCACACTGCCATTTAAAGAGCTCGTTGGGATTGTTTATTCCACTATTTGAAGAGTTGGTTAGTTTTGCAAATACTCGTATAGTTCTGTAAAAAGTCTCAGGAAGCCCTGCCTGGATGGTTCAGTTGGTTGAAGCATCATCCCATACACCAAAAGTTTGTGAGTTTGATCCAGGGCACATACCTAGGTTGCAGGTTCAATCCCTGATTGGGGCTCAAACAAAGAGGCAACTGATCAGTGATTCTCACATTAATGTTTCCCTCTCTCTAAAATCAATAAACATATCCTCAGGTGAGGATTTTTTTTTTAAGCCTCAAGAAAAGTGCTTTTAAAGTTATATCTTTGGCGGCCAAGATGGAGGCATAGGTGGAAACACCGTACCTCCTAGCACAACCAAATTTAAGGACATCAAAGATTTAGAAACAAAAACACAACCAAAACAGACAGAAAATTGAACTGTACAGTCTGACAACAATGAACCATTCATCCAGACTGGTAAGAGGGGCAGAGTCTGCAGCCCATGTAGAGGGGTCACGGCAGAGAAAAGCGGTGCCTGCTGGACCAACCCAGGTGCATGGGTGGCAGTTGGCAGATCCCAGGCATGGGGTGGCAACAGGCAGACCCACTGAGGGTGCAAGGCTGCTGGTTGACCACAGTCACACATTCATGCTCAGATAAACCAGGTGAAAAAACAGACAGTGAGACAGACTGCACAACCGAGGACCCCAGGGCCAGGAAATAAAGCCAAAAAGCACCAATTAAAAAAAACTTTCGGGAGTTGAGGTGCCAGGAGAGGCTCCCAACCTCACTGGAGAGTTTGTTGGAGAGACCCACAGCATCCTAGAACGTACACAAGCCCACCCACCCAGGAACCAGCACTAAAAGGGCCCAGTTTGCTTCTGGGAAGCAGCAGAGGGGACTGAAATCTGAGAGAGAATGGAACAAACACCATTGCTCCCTCTCTGACCCCACCCCCAGTCACAACCCAGCAACTGGGTTGCCCCACCCTGGTGAACACCTAAGCTTTCACCCCTCATATGTAACAGGCTTGAGCAAACCAAAACATTATGACTCAAACAGAAGAAGAGCTCAAATCCCCAGATCCAGTACTTCTAAGTGAGCAAGAGATAGTCAACCTATCAGAGGCGCAGTTCAAAACACTGGTGATCAGGATGCTCACAGAACTGGTTGACTTTAATAGCAAAGTAGATGAAAAAGTGAAGGCTACACTAAGTGAAATGAGGGAAAATACACAGGGAACCAATAGTGATGGAAAGGAAACTGGCACTCAAATCAATGGAGTAGACCACAGGAAGAAAAAAACATCCAACCAGAAAAGAATGAAGAAATAAGAATTCAAAAAAAATGAGGAGAGGCTTAGAAACCTCCAGGACATCTTTAAGTGTTCCAACATCCGAATTACAGGGGTACCAGAAGGGGAAGAGGAAGAGCAACAAGTGGAAAAGTTATTTGAACAAATAATAAAGGAAAACTTTTCCAATCTGGCAAAGGAAATAGACTTCCAGAAAATCCAGGAAGCTCAGAGAGTCCCAAAGAAGTTGGACCCAAGGAGGAACACACCAAGGCACATCATCATTACATTAGCCAAGATTAAAATGAAGGAGAGAATGCTAGAAGCAGCAAGAGATAAGGGGACAGTCACCTACAAAAGAGTTCCCATCAGATTGTCAGTGAATTTCTCAAAAGAGACCTTACAGGCAAGAAGGAGCTAGAAAGAAGTATTCCAAGTCATGAAATCCAAAGACCTACAACCAAGATTGCTTTATCCAGCAAAGCTTGCATTTAGAATGGAAGGGCAGATAAAGTGCTTCCCAGATGAGGTCAAGTTCAAGGAGTTCATCATCACCAAGCCCTTACTATATGAAATGTTAAAGAGACTTAGCAAAGAAAAAGAAGATAAAAAATATAAACAGTGGAAGGACAACAAACTCACAGTTATTAACAACCACACCTAAAACAAAAGCAAACTAAACAGCTAGATCAGGAGTGGAGCCACAGAATGGAGATCACATGGAGGGTTAGAAACAGGGGAGTGGGAGCAGGAGAAGAGGGGAGAAGGTACAGAAAATAAGTAGCATAGATGGTAGGTAGAAAATAGGAGGGGGGCAAGAATAGTATGGGAAATGTAGAAGCTAAAGAACTTGTGACACATGGACAATGGACTAAAGGGGGCAATATGGGGGGAGTGTGCACAGTGGAGGGGAATGAAAGGGGGAAATGGGACAACTGTAATAGCATAATCAATAAAATATATTTTAAAAAATTAAGTTTACACATGGGAAAGGATCCTGGCCAATCTGTGGAAGAGTATCGCAGGCACCCGGCAGTTCCCCAGCATATATGAAAATAAGGGACCAGAAATTGTGACGGTCACAGAGGATTCAGATGGTAGGGAGCTGGCAGCAGTACAGTGGAGTCTCAGGGACCAGAGCAAAGACAGGAGCAGCAGGGACTTCGCTGATGCACAGCTCGGGGCCTAGTGCCCGGCGCACCTGGGCAGGCACCCTGCGCACCTGGATTGGCACCCAGAGCTCAGGACCGGCTCCCGATGCATCTCCTTCAGACTCTTGGGGAGCCCCGGGCCCGCCAAAGGGTCCTTAGGAGAGAGCTGGGTTATTAGCTCCCTCCCTCCCTGGCCAAGCAAGGTTGGGCACTGGGAGAGACTTGTTTGCTAGAGTTGGCAGAGAGGGTGCTGAGGACAAAGGGCCGAGATCAACCTCGGACTCTGTGGTCGCCAGCCCCGGAGAACTGAGAGGTGCAGTGTGAGGCTCTGACTCCGATAGTTACCAGTCTGGCTGGGAAAACGGGCTGTCCTGAGAGGCAAGCTTTCTAAAGGAGAAAGTTTTGGTAATATAAACTGAAGGTTCCTTCTACTGCTGCCACCTGGTCTGCTCCCCACCCAGCCTGACAGCAAACCCAAGGTTGGGCTGAGGGCCTGGAGTTTCCCCACAGAACTGGGACAAGTCTGTGCCCAAACCCAAGGGAACCAGGGAGCCGGGCCAGTGAGCCCGCCCCCTGCAACCCAGCCCAGGGTGGTAAACCCTCGGAAAAGAGAGCTGTGAGGAAGTCCTAGATCCCCTTTGTGGGACGCTGGGTAGAGGTGCCAGTTTGGCTCTTGGGCGAGTGCTCCCAAAAACACCACACTAATCTCCCCTCAGCCTGGCTGCAGCCAGAAAAACCAGTTTGGCTAGTTTGAAAGCAACAAGAGGTTTTTGTTGGTTTTTTTTCAGTAATCTTTTATCTTTTTAATTTAATTATTGTTTTATCTTTCAATACTTTTTTCCTCTTTTTCTTCTTTTCTATTTTATTCCTTCTTCCTTTCTTTCCAAAGTTATCACTTTTTCCTCCCTTCTCCTGCCTTTTTTTTTCTTTTAGCCACAAGTGACACAACTACTTGGAATTGCGAAAAGACCAGACCAGGATAACTGAAAGAGACTGCATCACTGAATTTCACAGGCATTCCACCACAAAAGTTAGCATCATAAACCCAGGGAGTCAAAACAGATCAATTTAAAAAGCTGAGGCTAACAAGAAGAGTCTCACAAACAATGGGAAGATAAAGAAACAGCCCCCAAATGAAAGGAAAGGAGGAAGCCACAGAAAGAACGTTAGATGAAATAGAGGCAAGTCAGCTATCAGATACTGAATTCAAAGCACTGGTTATCAGGAAGTTCAAAGAGCTAACAATGAACTACTAGAAACTACAGGGGAGCTACAATGAACTCACCGCAAACTATATCAACATGAAAAAGGAAATAGAAACTATCAGCAAGGGACAAGAGGAAATGAAGAATACAATTTCTGAATTGTAGAACACAGTAGAAGGAATCAAAAGCAGAATCGATGAAGTAGATCGGATCAGTGAGTTGGAGGACAAAGTAGGAAAAAATCACAAAAAGAGCAAGGAAAGGAAAAGAGGCTCAGAAAGAATGAAGAGGGATTAAGAGAAATGCAAGACAATATGAAACGTAATAATATCCGAATAATAGGGATACCAGAAGGAGAAGAAGAAAAACAAGGGATACAAAACCTAATTGAAAAAATAATGAGGGAAAACTTCCCTAATCTAATGAGAGAAAAAGTCACACAAATCCAGGAATCACAGAGAGTCCCACTCAAGAGGAACCCAAAGAGGCCCACTTCAAGATATATCATCATTAAAATGGCAAAATTCCGAGATAAAAAGAGAATCTTAAAGATAGGATGGGAAAAAAAGGAAGTAACATAAAAGGGAGCCCCAATAAGGTTAGCTACTGACTTCTCAATGAAAACACTCCAAGCAAGAAGAGAATGGCAAGAAATATTCCAAGAACGAGAACCACAGGCCTGCAACCAAGGCTACTTTACTTGATTGACAGCAAGGCTCTCAATCAAGATAGAAGGCCAAATAGAGAGCTTCCAAGAGGAAAAAAAGAAGTCTAAAAGAATACGCCTTCACAAAACCAGCTCTGCAAGACATACTAAAAGGGCTGCTTTAAGGAAGGTTAAGAGAGAGAGAGACAGAGGAACACAGGTACAAAAATGGCAATGAATAAGTACCTATCAATAATAACATTAAATGTTAATGGATTAAATACTCCAGTCAAAAGTCATAGAATAGCTGAATGGATAAGAAAGCATGACCCTCACATATGCTGCCTATAAGAGACCCACCTGAGGACAAAAGACCTACACAGACTAAAAGTGAAGGACTGGAAACAAATTTTCCAAGAAAACAGACAAGAAAAAAAAAAAAGCCAGGGTAGCAATACTCATATCAGATAAAATAGACTTCAACAAAAGGGCCATAAAGAGAGACCCAGAAGGTCACTTCACCATACTCAAGGGAAGAATCCACCAAGAAGACATTAACATCATAAATATATATGCACCCAACATAGGAACACCCAAATATATAAAGAAAATCGTAGAGAATTTCAAGAAAGATATTGACAGCAACACAATTATAGTAGGAGATTTTAACACTCCACTGTCAAAAATGGACAGATCTTCCAAACAAAATATCAACAAAGATATTGTGACACTGAACAACACCCTAGATGAAATGGACTTAACTGATATATATAGAGCCTTTCATCCCAAAGAAGCTAAATATACATTCTTTTCATGCACATGGAACACTTTCAAAGGTAGACCGCATGATGGGACACAAACGAGCCTCAAGAAATTCAGGAAAATTGAAGTCGTACCAAACATTTTCTCTGACCGCAAGGGACTGAAACCGGAAACCACCCTCAAAAGAAAAAGCCCCAAATACTCAAAATTATGTAAATTGAATGGCATGCTATTAAACAACGAATGGGTCAAGAATGAAATTAGGGAAGAAATCAAAAAATATCTGGAAACAAAAATGAACTCACAACAACCCAAAACTTATGGGACACAGCAAAGACAATCCTGAGAGGGAAGTTCATAGCAATACAGGCCTACCTAAAAAAGATAGAAACATTTCAAATAACCACCCTAACCCTACGCCTACAAGAACTTGAGGAACAACAACAAAGACAGCCCAGAGCAAGTAGAAGGAAGGAAATAACCAAGATCAGAGCAGAATTAAATGGCATAGAGACTAAAAGCACAATTCTAAGGATCAATGAATACAGGAGCTGGTTTTTTGAAAAGATAAACAAAATACACAAGCCTTTAAGTAGATTCATCAAGAAAAGAAGAGAGAGGGGACTTCTGCCAAGATGGAGGCATAGGTGGAAGCACTGTGCCTCACACAACCAAGTTAAAAAACAACAAAGTTTTAGCAACAAAAACGCAGCCAAACCACAGAAAATTGAACTATATAGAAGTCTGACAACAACGAAACCTTCAGCCAAACCAGTAAGAGGGGCAAAGCCAACAGCAGAGTGGGATTGGGCAAGAAAGAGCCACCGGACCCACCTGGGCGTGCTACCCAGGCATGCCGGCAGCTGTGGGTGGATCCCAGGTGTGGAGTAGCAGGCAGACTCAATGAGGGCACAAGGTGGTGGACTCAATGAGGGCTGACCACAGTCACACATTTGCGTGCAGATAAACCAGTGAAGGAGTGAGTGGTGAGACAGACCATGCAGGCACCATTGGCAGGAAGCAGCAGAGGGGACCACCATTTCTCCCTCTCTGACCCTGCCCCCACATACAGCATCACAAAACAGCGACCTGTGTGGCCCCACCCAGGTGAACACCTGAGGCTCTGCTCCTCATATGTAACAGGCATGAACAGATCAAAACATGGCTCGAGAACAACTCAGAGCCCCAGAGCCAATAAATCTAAGCGACCAAGAAATAGCCAAACTTTCAGATGCACAGTTCAAAACACTGGTGATCAGGTTGCTCACAGAACTCGTTAATTTTAGTCACAAATTAGAGGAACATATGAAGGCTAAACTAATTGAAATGAATGGAAATGCACAGGAAACCAATAGTAATGGAAAGGAAACTGGGACTCAGATCAAAGGAGTGGACCAGAAAGAGGAAAAAAATGATCAAACAGAAAAGAATGAAGAAACAAAAATTCAAAAAAATGAGGAGAGGCTTAGGAACCTCCAGGACATCTTTAAACATTCCAACATCTGAATTATAGGGGTACCAGAAGGGGAAAAGGAACAGCCACGAGTGGAAAACTTATTTGAACAAATAATAAAGGAGAATTTTCCCAATCTGGCAAAGGCAGTAGACGTTCAGGAAATTCAGGAAGCTCAGAGAGTCCCAAACAAGTTGGACCCAAGAAGGAACACACCAAGGCACATCATCATTACATTAGCCAAAATTAAAATGAAGGAGAGAATGCTAGAAGCAGCAAGGGGACAGTCACCTACAAAGGAGTTCCCATCAGACTGTCAGTGGATTTCTCAAAAGAGACCTTACAGGCAAGAAGGGGCTGGAAAGAAGTATTCCAAGTCATGAAATCCAAAGACCTACAACCAAGATTGCTCTATCCAGCAAAGCTTTCATTTAGAATGGAAGGGCAGATAAAGTGCTTCCCAGATCAGAACAAATTCAAGCAGTTCATCATCACCAAGCCCTTACTATATGAAAGGTTAAAGGGACTTCTCTAAGAAGATAAAATGATGAACAGTGAAAGAACAAACACAGTTATTAAGAACCACACCTAAAACAAAAGCAAACTAAGAGGACAGCTAGATCAGGAGCAGAACCATAGAAATGAAGATCACAGGGAGGGTTATCAACAGGGGAGTGGGAGAAGGAGAAGGTATAGAAAATAAGTAGCATAGACAGTAGATAGAAGATAGATGGGGGGGGGCAAGAATAGTATGGGAAGTATAGAATCTAAAGAACTTGAGACACGTGGTCAGAAACTAAAGGGGGGAATGCTGGGGAAGGGGGTGTGCAGGGTGGAGGGGAATGAAGGGGGGAAATGGAACAAGTGTAATGGCATAATCAATAAAATATATTTTAAAAAAAGAAGAGAGAGGACCCAAATAAACACAACCAGAAATAAAAGAGGAGAGATTATAACTGATAGCACAGAAATAGAAAGTATTGTAAGAAATTACTGTGAAGAACTGTATGCCAAGAAATTTGAATACCTAGGGGAAATGGACAAATTTCTTGAAAAATATAATCTTCCAAAACCCAATGAAAAAGAAGCAGAAAGCCTGAGCAGATGAATAACAGCAGGTGAAACTGAAGCAGTAATCAAAAAACTCCCATCACACAAAAGCCCTGGACCACATGGTTTCACAGGAGAATTCTACAAAGCATTTAAGGAAGAGCTAACCCCTATTCTTCACAGACTATTCCAAAAAATCCAAAATGATGGAAAACTACCAAACTCTTTTTACGAAGTCAACATCATCCTAATTCCAAAACCAGATAGAGACACAACAAAGAAAGAAAACTTCAGGCCAATATCGCTGATGAATATAAATGCTAAAATCCTCAACAAAATTTTGGCAAATCACATCCAACAATACATTAAAAAGATTATACACCATGTGGGATTCATCCCAGGTATGCAAGGATGGTTCAATATTCGCAAATCAGTAAATGTAATTCATCACATAAACAAAAGCAAAGACAAAAATCACATGATCATATCAATAGATTCGGAAAAAGCTTTTGATAAGGTACAACACCCATTTATGGTAAAAACACTCAGCAAAGTGGGAACAGACAGAGCATTCCTCAAAATAATAAAGGCCATATATGAGAGACCTACAGCCAACATCATATTCAATGCGCAAAAACTAAAATATTTTCCACTAAGATCAGGAACAAGACAAGGTTGTCCACTTTCACCGCTTCTATTCAATATAGTATTGGGAGTTTTAGCCACAGCAATCAGACAAGAAAAGGAAATAAAAGGCATCCAAATTGGAAAGGAGGAAACAAAACTGTCATTGTTTGCAGATCACATGGTAGTGTACATGGAAAATCCTATAGACTGTACCCCAAAACTGCTCGAACTAATAAATGAATTTGACAAAATAGCGGGTTACAAAGTCAATGTCCAGAAATCAAAGGCATTTTTCTATACTAACAATGAACCAGCAGAAGCAGAAATCAAGAAAAAAATCCCATTCGATATAGCGAAAAGAAAAATAAAATACCTAGAAATAAACCTAACCAAAAAGGTAAAAGACCTGTATGCAGAAAACTACACAGCCCCAAAGAAAGAAATCAAGGAAGACACAAACAAATGGAAACATATACTGTGTTCATGGATTGAAAGGATTAACAGCATCAAAATGT
Source organism: Artibeus jamaicensis (assembly GCF_021234435.1). Lineage (NCBI taxonomy): Eukaryota > Metazoa > Chordata > Mammalia > Chiroptera > Phyllostomidae > Artibeus > Artibeus jamaicensis. Next base: position 2,209,815 of record NW_026522053.1, on the reverse strand, counting down.
CCATCCTACCCAAAGCAATGTACAGATTCAATGCAATACCTATTAAAGTACCAATGGCATATTTCACAGACATAGAACAAACACTTCTAAAATTTATATAGAATCATAAACGACCCCGAATAGCAGCTGCAATTTTGAGAAAGAAAAACAAAGTAGGAGGGATCACAATACCTGATATCAAACTGAATATCAAGGCTGCTGTAATCAAAACAGCCTGGTCCTGGAATAAAAACAGGCACATAAACCAATGAAACAGAACAGAGAGCCCAGAAATAAACCAGGGTCTCTACAGTAAATTAATATTCAACAAAGGGGGCATTAACATAAAGTGGAGTAAAAATAGCCTCTTCAACAAATGGTGTTGGGAGAATTGGACAGCTGCATGCAAAAAAATGAAACGAGCACCAACTTACACCATACACAAAAATAAATTCAAGGTGGTAAAAGACTTAAATATAAGCCGTGACACCATTAAAGTCCTAGAGGAGAACATTGACAGGAAAAATCTGAGATATTTCATACAGCAACATGTTTACTGATATGTCCCCTAGAGCAAGGAATATAAAGGAAAAAATAAACAAATGGGAATCATCAAAATAAAAAGCTTATGCATGGCTAAAGAAAACAGCATTAAAATAAAAAGACAACCGACCATATGGCAAAATGTATTTGCCAATGATACCTCAGACAAAGGTTTAATCTCCAAAGAACTTACACAACTTCACTCTAAGTAGACAAATAACCTACTTAAAAAAATGGGAAAAGGACTTGAACAGATACTTCTCCAAGGAGGACATACAGAGGATCCAGAGACACATGAGAAGATGCTCAATATCGCTAGCTATCAGAGAGATGCAAATTAAAACCACAATGAGATACCACTTTACACTGATCAGAATGTCCATCATAAACAAAGCAATAAACAACAAATGTTGGAGAGGTTGTGGGGAAAAGGGGACCCTAGTTCACTGTTGGTGGGATTGCAGACTGATACAACCACTATGGAAAACAGTATGGAATTTTCTCAGGAAAACTAAAAATGGAACTGCCTTTTGACCCAGTAATTCCACTGCTAGGATTATATCCTAAGAACCTTGAAACACCAATCCAAAAGAACCTATGCACCCCAATGTTCATAGCAGCACAATTTACAATAGCCAAGAGATGGAAGCAACCTAGGTGCCCATCAGTATATGGATGGATCAAAAAGCTGTGGTACATTTACACAATAGAATTCTATGCTGCAGAAAGAAAAAAGGAGCTCCTACCCTTTGCAACTGCATGGATGGAACTGGAAAGCATTATGCTGAGTGAAATGAGCCAGGTGTTGAAACACAAATACCATATGATCTCACCTTTAACAGGAACCTAAACAACAAAACAAACAAGCAAGCAGGATATAACCAAAGACACTGAAATAGAGAACAGGGGGACAGTGACCAGAGGGGAGAGGGGAGGGAATTCCAGGGGGAAAGGGGAAGGATTTACAGGAACTAATATGAGGGACACATGGACAAAAACTAGGGGGGGGTAGAAATGGAGGGAGGTGGAGAGCACGGGGTGGGGAGGGTCGGCTGGGATGGGAATAAGACAGAAAACTATACTGGAACAATAATTAAATTTAAATAAATAAAATAATAAGTTATATCTTTGCTCTGTTACTATTTGGTGTTTGGTGATGCCTCAGACTTACTTTTTTTTCTTCTTTCCAGAGAAATACTATGAATATTTCATCTGCAATATATACTGTTTCAGTGTCTTCAGGTAGAGCTGAGTAGGAAATCAAAGTAACTTAACACTGAGTCATTATTTTGATTATTCTCTGTCCTTGGCCATTTAGAAAACAGTATTAGCAGCACCAAAATAATCTGGCAAGTTTTTCATGAATAAGGATTATGTTGATAATATTTTCACAGAATTAAAAATAACAAGAGCCTTTGAATAATGAACTAAAATATCTCTGGTTAAATCAGTATTATCCCTTATCCGTCCCGTTTTTATTCATAAAGGCTCACTTACAGAAAAAAAAATTTTCAAGCGAAAATCATCTGAAATCCTCCACTTCAGGCTTTCTTCTTTCTGTAAAACAAGAAACTTTTGCTTAAACATTGATTGTGTGTTCTATCCTTTTTCTCTTGTGGGATCATCATCTCTCACTAGCTTTACCTGTTGGATATGAATTTTATGCGTGTTATGTGCTTTGTAGGGTTTGCCCAACCTCAGTGATGCACAGGGTGTTGGTGAGCACTGGGGGAACTAAGCATATAAAGCATGACCTGTACTCACCTCCTATTAGGACAGGTAGTTCAGTTAGGATTTAAAGTCTTCTTTTCACAAAATAAACCTGTGCTATTGTGAGTATAATAAAAATTACATATTTATTCTTTGTCTCCAGTTCCTGACACAGAGTCCATAAAACCCTTGGAATTTCCTGACTGATAGAATGGGGACTTTTTGCCAGAGGAAAGCTAGAACTCTCGGCTCAGCTCCAGCCTCTGGGGAGGGAACAGGGACTGGAGACTGGTGATTATTTAATCAGTCATACCTATATACTGAGGCTTCAGTAAAACTGAAATGAGGCTGAAGGAGTTTCTGGGTTGGTGAACACACTGATGTGTGGGAGGGTGGTACGTCTGGAGAGGCCATGGAAACTCTGCCACCCATCCAGCCCCATACCTTGTCTAGTACTTCTCTTCCAGTTGGCTGTCCTGAGTTGATTCCTTTATAAATAAACCAGTAAATGTAAGTAAAGCAGTTTCCTGAGTTCTGTGAGTTTTTGTAGCAAATTATTGAACCTGAGGAGAGGTCATGGGAACCCCCAAATTATAGCCAGTTAGCTGAATGTAAAGGCAGCCCCTGGGATTTGCAACTAGCATCTAAAGTGGGAGCATTTTTTTGTGAAACCGAGCCCTCATGACCTGTGGGGTCACTGACTCCAGGAAGTTCATGTCAGAATTGCGTTGTATGACACCCAGTGGTGCTGGAAGGCAGCAGATGTCTTATCTGTTTAGTGTGTAACTGATCATAACCACCTTCTCTTACAGTACCTGACCAAGCAGGTGGAGCTTCTGCGGCAGATGAATGAGCAGCATGCGAAAGTTTATGAGCAGTTAGATGTCACAGCAAGGGAACTGGAAGAAACAAACCAAAAGCTTGTTGCTGACAGCAAGGCATCACAGCAGAAGATTCTGAGGTAAACTTTCTAGAATCCATCAAGGAGGCCCTGGGCAGGAGTCATTGAGTATAAAGTAGAATAGATCATGGCTGTTGTGGGTTTGGGTCAATATGGGGTAAGGTTTAATTTAATTCTTTATGAAAAATAGAGATTAGGTAGCAATCTTTTCCAATTAAGAAAGCCCAGTTTGAGTGGCCGAGAACTAATCTCCCCTCACTGCTATGCCCTCAATTTCATATGACAAGCAGCAATCAGCCTCTGTCTGTCCCTCACAGTCTGACTGAAACAATCGAGTGCCTGCAAGCCAACATCGATCACCTCCAGAGCCAAGTGGAAGAGTTGAAGTCATCTAGCCAAGGGAGGAAGAGCCAGGGGAAATGTGACCAGAAGTCAGCACCCAGCTTCTCGTGTCTGAAAGAGCTCTATGACCTGCGCCAGTAAGCCCACCTTCTGTAGCATGTCCTGGTGGAGGTGTCCTTGCACACATACATGCCTTCTGCATTCCTGTAGCTTCAAAGTACATTCAAGGAACACCACTTGGCTATTAGAGCACCAGTGGTTTGAGCAAAACCACTTAAACATGCAAATTATACAGTTCTTGGGTATTAGTAAATCCATGAAAAACTCATTTTCTGAAGTCTTAGGAGCATTTATTTCCATACTCTTAGTGTTTTTAAATTTTAGTTTAAAATAAGATGCAGCACGTCTGATAGATCACAAATTTGGGGGTTGTATTTCACATTAGAATGAAGAAAAAATTGAAATCGTAGTAAAATTAAAATCCTGGCAAATGGTTTTTGTGCCTACAGAAATGCCTTTACAATTTAGTTATGAGATTTAATTTCTATTGAAGTACTATTTATTGAGCACCTGCTGTGCATCAGATGCTGTGCTGGAGATGAGAAGTAGTGAGGAACACAGTTCCTGCCCTCCCTCCTGTGGCTTTCCATCCTGTGAGAGGCAGGTGAGCACATTGTTACACAGGACCCTAAACAGGAGAGAGGCCAGCTCTGTGTTTGCTGGGTCTCACCCTTGGGTTGCTGGTTCTTCAGCTCACCCATGAAGTTTTTCCAACTGCAATACAAGGGATTCCTTTAGGCCTAGATCAGAATCTCTGGATGTGGGTAAAAAGCTGCCAGGTGATTCTGATGTGCTTTCCTGGTTAAAAATCACTGCAGCAATGGTTCTCAGCCTTGGCTGCATGTTATAAACCACATGGAGAGCTTTGGAAACCCCCAAGTCCAGGTGGCAGACCAGCTAGGTCAGAATCGGGGTTGGGAGATCCAGGAGTCAATAATTTTTAGGACTACCCTGGAGAGTCTAATCTAACCAAGGTCAGGGACCTCTGGGCTATTCCAACTCCCTGGAGAGATAGCAGTTGAAAATCTCTGTTTGCTGGGTCTTGGGAGTGGATGTTCTGGAGCACTTTCAACGTCTAAGAGAAATTAGTCTTAAAAGTTATGTTTCAAACATGTTTTATTTGCCCACCTCACACAATTTTAGCCACTGCTCTAGTGAGGAATAGGCAAAAATTTAGTCCCTGTCACAGCTCCTCAAAAACATTTAGGTGAAAAAAAAATCACTACTCTTCTGCTCTTCGTTCTCAGTCACCTGTGTAATATATTCTTTCCACATTTTTTTGTAGACACTTCGTGTATGACCACGTGTTTGCAGAGAAGATCACTTCCTTGCCAAGTCAGCCAAGCCCCGAGGAAGAGGAAAATAAGCACTTGAAGAAGGCAGTGAGGACATTGCAAGCGCAGCTGAGCCTGGAGCAGCAGAGGCGGGGGGCCCTGGAGGAGGAGTATGGGCTCGTGCTGAAGGAGAATGATGAGCTGCAGCAGCAGCTGGGGGCTGCCAGTGACTACCGGGCCCGGGCGCTGGAGCTGGAGGCTGAGGTGGCTGAAATGCGGCGGGTGCTGCAGTCGGAGCGTCCCTTCATGAATGGGCTCGAGAAGCTGGTGCCTGACTCTCTGTTGGTCCCATTCAAGGAACCTGACCAGAGCCTGCTGGAGGAGATGCTGCTGACCGGGCCTGAGACCCAGCGTAGGCCCCTGAAACGCAGCAGCAGTGAGACGGTGCTCAGTAGCTTGGCAGGCGATGATATTGTGAAGGGCCATGAGGAGACCTGTATCCGAAGGGCCAAGGCTGTGAAGCAGAGGGGCGTGTCCCTGCTGCATGAAGTGGACACTCAGTATAGTGCCCTGAAGGCCATGTATGAGGAGCTGCTGCAGAAATGCCAGCAGGAGGGGGACTCACTGTACCACAAAGCTGTGCAGACTGCCAGGGCTCCAGCCAGGGACCCAGCTGCCAGGGATCTGACCACCACTGGCACCCCTGAGCCTGCCTGCTCCCCCAGCAGCACACCGCCTCCTGAATACAAAGCACTTTTTAAGGAGCTATTCAGCTGCATCCAAAAGACTAAGGAAATCCAGGAGCAGAGAACGAAATTTCGCACTCTCCCCTCTCCTTCCTAATGGGCTTCCAGCTCCCCTGCTCATTTCCTGTCTCCCATTACCTTTCTCCCAATCAGACAAGTGTGTGTAGAGCCCGAAGCCTGAAGCTGCTCAGCACATTTTGCTTACTTAGCAAGTGTGTGTGTACAGCAAGGAAAGAGGATGTTTGCTCCTGGTATCAGTTCCCTAACCCAGTTCCCTTTAAGCCCCTCAGGAAGTCCTATGACAAACTGGCCTCTGGCTGGCATGCCATTCTATGAGAAGCCCCAGAAGCAGTGGGGGCCGAATTGTGCTCCTAGAGAGGTAGGCCTGGAATTTCCATAGGATGCAGTTATTTATATACAGTGCATAGTATATCCTGGAAAAGGTGAGGTTGAAACTAAGCTGAGGCACTCCTTGCTGCCTTCTTGCTTAACTTCTTGAAACCATGGAAGTCAGCTGCCACCTAAACTGTCTTCACACACAGTTTTGGCTACTTTGAATTCATTAAGGAGAACATTCAGGAAAAAGTAGGGGTCTGTCCAAAGAAACAGTATTAACAAATACTCCACAACTTTGAGTTTTGTTTGCTACTAGTCAACTGTGACAGGTAATTCTAACAGATCTAAACCCACTGAGTACCCCCTGAAACGTGAGCTCTGCTTGAACAGAATTAGCCTGTGGGCTCCAAGGGCCTCCACCCTACATCCAAACATCTACACGCAAAGTACAGTGGTTAGGATAGCTAAATATACACATCTTTTCTTTTCTTAATATTCAGACAAAAAGGACAAACCTCTCCTGTGCTATCTGACCCAGATGACCTGCTCAGTTCCTGCTGCTCCTGTCAGTGGTTGGACTTGGCTGCCAGAATTCCTGTCTGCTGCTTTATTGAACAGTATTGGCATTCCAACTGTGGAAATAGTTTCCTCATACTTGCATATGTTAATTTAAAACTATTTAAGAGCTGAAGATCCACTAATTGTATATATTTTTCTAAAAACCAAATAAAGCTGCCTATGAAAATGAACAAATGGATCTATTGCTTATTATTTTAAGCTTAAGCCATTTCACTGTTATAACCAACTATCCATTCTTTTTTTCTTCCAACAATATCTTTAGGCAGATTTGGTAGAGGTTCTTCCATTTGGTTTAAGTAGGTCCTTGGAATTGTGTAATAGGACCAGTTCTCAGGTGGACAGGTGGTGGTTGACATTACTGTATGATTTTAAAACATTTTTGAATTTATCTACTTGAATTTTTCACTATTTTAGGAGTGTCAGGCTTGGTTTTGAATTCATAGCATTTGACTAGTTAATTCTCAAAACACTTGCTCGTTATATTACAGGAAAGAAACTTTTCAATATTCAAACATTAAATGACCATTGAATCAAATTAGTTTTGCTTTTGGATTAATTAAGTTTTAAAAATGTGAGTTAAGGTGTTTTTCAAAGAGTTTGTAAAGTTATCTTCCCTGACCTCCCAACCCATCTCCTCCCCAGAATTAACTAGTTATGTTTCTTATATATTCCAAAATATTCTATTATACGTTACTACACAAGTATGTTTATATGACACATACTTAAACAAAGAAGAGTATACTATCAGCACTCTGCTGCATCTGCCCTTTTTACTGAACCATGTATCTTTGAAATCATATATATTTATCTGACTATTTACATTCTTTATGATAGCTGGATAGTATTCCAGTATACACACAGACATACTCCCTGGTGGGTAGATTGTGTCTAGTCTTTGCTACTATGAAAAGAATCTGTAACGAAATACAATCTTTGTTCCTTTTTATCTTGACAATTCTTTGATCCAGCTGAATTCATTTCTTGTATTTCTCATGGTAAAAAATATAGATAGGTCCACCAAGATGGAGGCGTAGGTGGAAACATTGTGCCTTCTTGCACAATCAAGTTTAAAGACAACAAAATTTTAGTAACAAAAAATGCAGCCAAAACACAGAAAATTGAACTATACCAAAGTCCGACAACAACGAACCCTTCAGCCAGACTGGTAAGAGGGGCAGAGCCAGTGACTGGTGGAGCGGGGTTGCACAGGAAAACTCGGTCAGACCGACCCAAGCACCAGGTGGTGCTTGGCAGATCCCAGGCGTGGTGCTGTGACAGGCAGACCCAGTGAGGGCACAAGGCGGTAGGCTGACCGTGGTCACACACTTGCGCACAGATAAACCAGCGCAGGAGCGAGCAGTGAGACAGACCGAGCAGGCCCCAGTGGCGGGAAGCAGCAGAGGGGACCGCCATTTCTCCCTCTCTGACCCCACCCCCACATATAGTGTCACTACCCAGTGACCTTGGCGGCCCCGCCCCCGTGAACACCTAAGGTTCTGCTCCTCACATGTAATGGGCCCAAACAGACCAAAACATTATGGCTCAAGAACTCAAATCTCCAGAGCCCATAACTCTAAGCTACCAAGAAATAGCCAAACTTTCAGATGCACAGTTCAAAACACTGGTGATCAGGATGTTCACAGAACTGGTTGATTTTAATCACAAATTAGAGGAACATATGAAGGCTAAACTAATTGAAATGAAGGGAAATGCACAGGAAACCAATAGTGATGGAAAGGAAATTGGGACTCAAATTAAGGGAGTGGACCAGAAGGAAGAAAAAAATGACCAAACAGAAAAATATGAAGAAACAAGAATTCAAAAAAATGAGGAGAGGCTTCGGAACCTCCAGGACATCTTTAGACGCTCCAACATCTGAATTGTAGGGGTACCAGAAGGGGAAGAGAAACAGCAACAAGTGGAAAACTTACTTGAACAAAGTAATAAAGGAGAATTTTCCCAATCTGGCAAAGGCAATAGACTTCCAGGAAATACAGGAAGCTCAGAGAGTCCCAAAGGAGTTGGACCCAAGAATGAACACACCAAGGCACATCATAATTATATCAGCCAAGATAAAAATGAGAGAGAGAATCCTAGAAGCAGCAAGAGATGAGGGGATAGTCACCTACAAAGGAGTTCCCATCAGACTGTCAGTGGATTTCTCAAAAGAGACCTTACAGGCAAGAAGGGGCTGGAAAGAAGTATTCCAAGTCATGAAATCCAAAGACCTACAACCAAGATTGCTCTATCCAGGAAAGCTTTCATTTAGAATGGAAGAACAGACAAAGTGCTTCTCAGATAAGATCAAATTCAAGGAGTTCATCACCACCAAGCCCTTATTATATGAAATGTTAAAGGGACTTCTCTAAGAAAAAGAAAATAAAAAAGATGAACTGTGAAAGGACAGCAAACTCACAGTTATTAAGAACCACACCTAAAACAAAAGCAAACTAAGAGGACGGCTAGGTCAGGAGCAGAACCATAGAAATGATCTCATGGAGGGTTATCAACAGGGGAGTTGGAGGAGGAGAAGGGGGGAGAAGGTACAGAAAATAAGTAGCATAGACGGTAGGTAGAAAATAGGGGGAAGGGCAAGAATAGTATAGGAAATATAGAATCTAAAGCACTTGAGACACGTGGTCATAAACTAAAGGGGGGAATGGTGGGGGAGGGGGTGTGGGTGGAGGGGAATGAAGGGAAAAATAGAACAACTGTAATGACATAATCAATAAATTTTTTTAAAAATTCAGGATACCTATTGATATCAAAAGTTAAAACAAACAAACAACACCCCCCCCCAAAAATATATATATACATAGTATAAGAATCTTAATTATCTTTTTAAAGATTTTATTTATTTTTAGAGAGAGAGGAAAGAGGGCAAGAAACATCAATGTGTGGTTGCCTCTCATGTACCCCCTACTGGGGACCTGGCCCACAACATACTCATGTGCCCTGACTGGGAATCAAACTGGCGATGCTTTGGTTTGCAGGTTGTCACTCAATCCACTGAGTTACACCAGCCAAAGCCAAATTAATTGTCTTTTAAGTGTACAGTTCAGTGGTAGTAAATACATTCACATTTTTGTGCAACCATCACCACCATCCATCCTCATTATCCTCTTTATCTTTAAAATTGAAATTCTTCCCCCATTAAATAGTCACTCCCTATTCTCCCCTTCACCCACTGCATGGCAACTATCATTGTACTTTCTGTCTTTATAAATTTGACTATAAGTACCTCATAGAAGTAGAATAAAATAGTATTTGTCTTTTTGTGATTGCTTGATTTCACTTAGCATAATGAGCTTGTTTCACCTATGTTGTAGCATGTTACAGAATTTTCTTTTAAGGCTGAATAATATTCCATTGTTTGTATATACTACATATTGTTTATTTATCCATCAGCAGATACCTGAGTTGTTTCCATGTTTTAGCTATTGTGATGAATGCTATTGTGAACATGTGTCCAAATATTTCTTCAAGAGCCTGCTATCAATATTTTTTAGTATATACCCAGAAGTAGAATTGAGGGTTCATATGGTAGTTCTATTTTTAATTTTTTTAGGAATTCCCATGATGTTTTCCACAGTGGCTGTACCACTTTACATTCCCACCAACAGTGTGCACAAGGATTCTCATCTCACCACATCTTTGCCAACACATTTTCTGGTTTTTTGATAGTAGCCATTCTAATGGGTGTGAGATGGTATCTCATTGTAGTTTTGATTTTCATTTCCCTAATGATTAGTCCTGTTGAGCATATTTTTATGTACTTGTTGGCAGTTTGTATATCTTCTTTGGATAAATGTTTCTTCAAATCTTTTGCTCATTTTTGAATCAGGTTGTTGTTGAGTTTTAGTTCTCTATATAGTCTGGATATTAATCCCTTATCAGATGATATGATTGATAATATTTTCTTCCATTCTGTGGGTTGCCTTTATGCTCTGTTGATAGTGTCTTTTTCATGAATAAACTTTTTTTTAATTATAAGAGTTTCATTGTTTTAGGTCTTATATTGAAGTCCTTGATCCACTTTGAGTTAGTTTTTTTTTTTGTATGACATTAACAGTCCAACTTCATTCTTTACTATGTGAATATCCAGTTTTCCCACCATCATTTGTTGAAAAGACTGTTATTTTCCCCCATCGAATGGTCTTGGGAGCCTTGTCAAAAATCATTTGGCAGTATATGTGAGGGCTTATTTATGGCCTCCCTATACTATTCCATCGGTCTGTATGCCAATACCACAGTGTTTTTGTTACTGTAGTTTTGTAATACATTTTTAAAAAAGAAAGCTTGAGTCCTCCAGTTTTGTTTTTCTTTTTCCAGATTGTTTTTCAAATGACCACAGTGGCTCAGTTGGTTGGGCATCATCCTGAAAAGCAAAAGGTCTCTGGTTTTATTCCTGGTCAGGGCACCTGCCTAGGTTGTGGGTCAGTCTCCAATCAGGGTGCATGGGAAAAGGCTACTGTCAATGTTTTCCTCCCTTTCTCCCTTCCCCTTTCCTCTCAATATAAGTAAATAAAATCTTTTTTAAAAAGAAATTTAGCCCTGGCTGCTGTGGCTCAGTGGATTAGGTGCCAGCTGGCAAACAAAAGGGTTGCCAGTTTTATTTCCAGTCAGGGCACATGCCTAGGTTGTGGGACAAGTCCCCAGTGCAGGGTGCATGAGAGGCAACCACACATTGATGTTTCCCTCTCTTCAACCCTTCCTCTCTTTCTAAAAATAAATAAATAAAACCTATTAAAATTTTTTAAATTTTAATGAAATAAATTTTTAAAAGATTGTTTTGGACTTCCAGTCAAAATAGAGTTATAGGTACACAGCCTGCCTAGCACAACCACATCAAAATTACAACTAAACTAGAACAACCATCACTCAGGGCTATCAGAAATCAAATTGAATGGAAGTTTGACAATCATGGAATTAAAGGAACCACATCCATCTAGGCTGGGAGGAGGGGCAGAAATATGGAACAGGCTTGTCTCACATCTACATGTGGTGGTTAAAAAAATTGGGAGTGAGGAGTTTCAGCCCTATACCAGGCCCACCAGCCCAGGGTTCCTGTGCCAAGAAGATGAATCCTCATTTATTCTAGTTGCAAAAACCAACAGGGATTGAGTCAATGGAAGAAGCCTGTGGAGTTCCAAGCAGTTGCTCTTAAATAACCCTCATGCAGGCTTCCTCAGACTCCCTCCTTCTGAGATCCAGCACTAGGGTAGCAGCTTGAAAGGCACCAGTGACAGAGTGAGGAAGTGAAGTGTCTGACATCAAGGTGAGAGCTGGGGGACAGCATTCTCCCAGACAGAAAAGTGAGCAGAAGTCATTGTAATTTTTCTGACTCTCCCCCGACAGAGCCACAGAGTTGGTATGCTGATGCCATATCTCAGTCTCTATCAACCTGCCTAACACTGTTTGCCCTGAGATGGTGATCCCCTGAGGCTCCGTCACATCCAACTTATGAACCTACCCAATCTATTAACAGTAGCTTTTCCCTAAGAATGGCTGGCCTTGGCTCATGCTTCATAACTTTCTAAATTCTCTCAAGCAAACAACAGCCAGCATCAATTAGCCCCCAGCCCCCCTACCTCTTGCTGAGTGGCCCCAGTCCTGGCATTGGCAACAACCAGCCTAGGCTCACAGCTTGGCTTCACCTCACTGGAGTGCCAGAAAGAGAAGAGAAAGAGTAATAAATTGGAAATCTATTACTCATTGAAAAAATAATGAAAGAAAACTTCCCTAATTTGGTGAAGGAAATAGACTTCATGTCCATGAAGCACAGAATCCCAAACAAGATGGATACAAGGAGGCCCACTCCAAGGCACATCATAATTAAAATGCCAAAGGTTAAAGATAAGAAACAATCTTAAGAGCAGCAAGTGAAAAGCAAAATACAGGAGAATTCTCATAAGACTGTCAGCTGATATCTCCATAGAAACTTGGCATGCTAGAAGGGACTGGCAAGAAATATTCAAAGTCATGAAAAGCAAGGACCTACAGACACAATTGTTCTACACAGAAAACTATCATTTAGACACAAAGGGCAGAGAAAGAGCTTCCAGACAAGAAAAAGCGAAAGGAGTTCACCATTACTAAACGATTATATGAAACATTAAAGGCTCTTATTTGAGAAAAAGATCAAAACTATAAACAATAAAATGACAATAAACCATATCTATCAACAACTGAATTTAAAAAACAAAAAAAGCAAACAAGAACCGATCAGAATCATGGATACACAGAGCATTTTGATGGTTTCCAAAGAAGAGAGGGGTGTTGGGGGATGGCTGAAGAGGTGAGGGGATTAAGAAGTACAAAGACCTTTTCTCCACTGTTACAGAAGGAATGAAGACTAGAAAGGCAAGGTAGTCAGAGCAGAGTTTTCTCAGAACACCATAGGGGTTGTAGACACCTGGCATTTGAACTCTTTTACTTTCAGTTTGTTCCTTTGAAGTCACTTCCCCTTTAGGCTGGATGCAGGCCAAACCTGTGGAAGAAGTTGGAGATTCTTCAGCGAATACACCAGATTTGGTTTCCATAAAGATTGTGAGGGGATGATGAGGTAGGTGGGAACAGAGCCCAGTTCTCCTTGTGCCCAGCTGGAACATTTAGCCAATCTTCTGAGGACCAGAGTAAACAGCCAATGGAATCCCAACTAATATGGAGTATGGAGGCCAAAAATTGCAGAGGACATTGAAAAACAAACTGTGAGGAGATTGCACTGGGACAGTAAGGTCCCTGGGATCTGCGCAGTGTCCCAGGCCTGTGGCCCCCGTGGCCCAGTGCATCCTGCAGGATATAGGGAGGAGAGTTAGATCACCAGCTCCCTCCCCTACCAAAGCAGGGAGGCCGCCCAGCACCAGGAGGAACCTGGATGCTGGAACTGACTGGGAGGAATAGAGACGAAGTGGGAGATACACAGAGGCGGTACACATCCACTGGGGCTGTGGACACCGGCGCCAGAGAAATTGGGGTGCCGGGCCACATCTGGGGAAGGGAGGACTTGGGCCATGTTGGACCCTGACTTGGATAGTCTCCAGACTGTTGGAAAGTTGACCTCTGTGAAAAGCTGTCTGCTTGTGAAGAACAGTGGGCAGCTGCTTTGTAAGGAACTGTTGAGCAGCAGCTGGGGTGCTAGAAGGGTGATTTGAGCTACAAATGCCCGGAGGCTGAGTGGAACAGTGTGCTCAACATTCACTCCAGCTGTGCTCCCAGAGACTGAGTGGCTGATGTGAGCCTGGCAACACACTGAGGACCTGGGCCAGCAGCTGGGCCGCTGTGAATATTGCAGCACAAACTTGGTCCCCATCCTCTCAAAACCACTCTTGAGGAAGGGAGAAAATCAAAGCCCAGCACCACTCTTCCTGTGGCATCTAGGAAGATCAGCAGAACTAGCTGAACAGCTTTAAAGTCAGCAAGAGGCTTATTATTTTTTTATTTTATTTTTGTTCCTCTCTCCTTTTTTTTCTTTTTTTTCCCCTCCAAGTAAGACAATAAGACATGGAGTTACAAAGGGACCAGAGACAGATCCGAAGGGGAAGCACAAGGCCAACCCCCCCAAATTGAGGAACTGAGACAAATGTCATTTTGCTAAGCCATAGAGTTGGCATTTTATTGTTTATGTGTATTATTATGTTTCATTATTTTTACCACTTTTATTTTATTAGTATTTCTTTTATTTCTCTTATTTTTAATTTTCCTCATTTTATTTCACTGTTTAATTGCATCATTTGACTGGTTTTCCTTATACTCTCCTTATTGTACTTTAATTTTTCTTCTTTCACTTCACTCATGTACCATAACACACAACTCTTGGTCAGACACTTTCTATTTTGGTTATCCAAATTATATATTTCTTGTCATGTTATTGTTGTTCCAGTACTATTGGAAATAATTATTGTTCCATACACTTGTACATACTGCACAGCAACCCTCCCTGATCTTAGCCCACTTCATTTCAATTCTGAATATTTTTATTGTTATGGTTAACTCTATTCTATCCTTTCTATCCTTTAGTCTCACTATATCTCATCACCTAACCTTGCACAAGCACTCTCTTTTCTGGATTCAGCTCACAATCCTCCTCCCTTATAGCAAATCTTATCTCTCTATCACCTTTTATAAAAATTGGCTAGTTGGGTAAAATATCACACTTAACATTATACTTATCCGAAGAATCTCCTATCACTTCTCTACTTGCTGGTACTTTAAATCTCATAAAATACTCTCCTGCAGTCTTAATCCATTTTGCCTACCCCCTTCCACTGATCATATACAAGAATAGGTGGGAACTGTGAACATCAATGTACCTGCTGGAGGAGAGACACCATCAACAAAGGAACCATCAAAAGGTAAAAACCCAAGTACAAGAAGAAAGCTCACAGAAACAGAAGAAAGGGCAAAGGGTAAACCAAGAGCGTCCAGACAAGGAGATCAAAGAGACCACAGCACTGAACTCCATAGAATTCCTACCATAGAAGTTCACCCTACAAAGACAGCTAGTAAAGTGAAACATCGGAAAGCCCAGAAACAAACGAAAAGAGTCACCTAAAATGGGAAGACGAAAAAAGAACATGCAGTGAAAAGGAATGAAAGACTCCCCACTAAAAGAGCAAAACTAAATGGGGTAACCAAACTATCAGGTATAGAATTCAAAATAATGGTTATAAAGATGCCCAAGGAACTCACAGACAACTACAAGGAACTGAGAACTATAACAGCATGAAAAAGGAAACAGAAACTATAAACAAATACCAGGAAGAAAGGAACAATAAAATCTCAGAAATAAAAAACACACTAGAAGGAATTACAAGAAGGCTGGATGAAGCAAGGACTGAATCAAAGAGATGGAGGACAAGGTAGAAAAAACACCCATAAAGAACAAGAAAAGGAAAAAAGACTCAGAAAGAACAAACAGTTGGTAAGGGAGCTCCAAGACAACATGAAATGTAAAAATATCCATATAATAGGAATAACACAAAGAAAAGAAGAGCAAGGGATAGAAAAAATCTTTGAAAAAGTAATAATGGAAAACGTTCCTAATTTGATGAGAGAAAAAGTCACACAAATCCAGGAATCACACAAAGTCCCAATCAAGAGTGGAACCCAAAGAGTTCCACTTCCAGACACATCATAATTAAAATGGCAAAATTCCAAGACAAAGAAAGAATCTTAAAGGCAGCAAGGGAGAAACAAACAGTAACACACAAGGGAGCACCAAAAAGACTAGCAGCTGAATTCTCAATGGAAACACTCCAAACCAGAAGAAAATGACAAGAAATGTTCCAAGCAATGAAAACCAAAGGCTTGCAACCAAGAATACTTTATCTAGCAAGGCTCTCGATTAAAATGGAAGGCCAAATAAGGAGTTTCCCAGACAAAAGAAGTCTAAAAGAATATACCTCCACCAAACCAGCTCTGCAAGAGATGCTAAAGAGTCTGCTTTAATAATTGGAAGAAAAACCCCTGGCTGGTGTAGCTTAGTGGATTGAGTGCGGGCCTGCGAACCAGAGTATCACAGTTCGATTCCCAGACGGGGCACATGCCTGGGTTGCAGGCCAGTTCCCAGCAGGGGACAAATGAGAAGCAACCATACATTGATATTTATCTCCCACTCTTTCTCCTTCCCTTCCCCTCTCTCAAAAAATAAATAAATAAAATATTTAAAAAAAGAAATTGTTTAAAAAATGGGAAGAAAAACAGTGAGAGAGACAGGAACACAGGTACAAAAAAAATGGCAATGAATAAGAACCTACCAATAATAATCTTAAATGGAAATGGATTAAATACTCCAATCAAAAGGTAGAATAGCTGTATGGATAAGAAATCATGACCCACACAAACCATGACCTACAAGAGAGCCACATCAGAAAAAAGGACCTACACAGATTGAAAGTGAAGGGCTGGAAAAGAATATTCCAAGCAAATGTACAGAAAAAAAAACTGGAGTAGCAATACTCGTATCAGACAAAATACACTTCAGAAAAAAAGGGCCATAAAGAGACCCAGCCTGGCCAATTTGGAGGTGTAGGTAGACACACTGTGCCTCCTCACACAACCAAAATAAGGACAACAAAAATTTAGAAACAAGAAAAAAACCAGTACTGACATAAAATTGAACTGTATGATAGTCTGACAACCAAGGAGTTAAAGTAGACCCATTCATCCAGACCAGTAGGAGGGGCAAAGTTGGGTGGCTGGGTGGAGAGGGGTCTCAGCAAAAAAAGCAGTGGCTGGTGGACCTCGGGTGCATGAGGCAGCAGCAGGCGGACTGAGAGTTGGCAAATTACAGAGCAGGGCACCAGCATGCAAGGTGGTTGGCAGACCCAGCAGTCCCACATTCTTACCCAGATAAACCAGGCAAAACTGGAGAGTGAGACAGACTGTGCAACCCAGGGTCCCAGTGAGGGGAAATAAAGCCTCAAAACATTGACTGAAAACACCTGTGGGGGTTGAGCTGCAGGGAGAGACTCCTAGCCTCTGGAGAGTTCACTGGAGAGACCCACGGGGTCCTAGAATGTACACAAGTCCACCCGCATGGGAATCAGCACCAGAAGGGCTCACTTTGCTTGGGGGAAGTGGTGGAAGTGACTGAAATCCAGCAGAGAGTGGAGCAAGCACCATTGTTCCTCTCGGACCCCGCCCCCACATACAGCATCACAACACAGTGACTGGGTTGCTCCACCCTGGTGAACACCTAAGGCTCCACCCCTCACTACATAACAGGCAAGTCAAGATAAAAAAAAAATGGCCCAAATGAAAGAACAGATCAAAGCTCCATAGCAAATACAACTAAGGGATGAAGAGATAGCCAACCTATCAGATGCACAGTTCAAAGCACTGGTGATCAGGATGCTCAAAGAATTGGTTGAATTTGGTCGCAAATTAGATGAAAAAATGAAGGCCGCACTAAGTGAAATAAAGGAAAATGTACAGGGAACTAGCAGTGATGGGAAAGAAACTGGGACTCAAATCAATGGAGTGGAACAGAGGGAGAAAGAAACAATCAAACAAAAGAATGAAGAAATAAGAATTCAGAAAAATGAGGAGAGGCTTAGGAACCTCCAGGACATCTTTAAACGCTCCAACATCCAAATTGTAGGGGTACCAGAAGGGGGAAAGGCACAGCCACCAGTGGAAAACTTATTTGAACAAATAATAAAGGAGAATTTCCCCAATCTGGCAAAGGAAATAGACTTCCAGGAAATCCAGGAAGCTCAGAGAGTCCCAAAGAAGTTGGACCCAAGGAGGGACACACTAAGGCATATCATAATTATATTAGCCAAGATAAAAATGAGAGAGAGAATCCTAGAAGCAATAAGAGATAAAGAGACAGTCACCTTCCAAGGAGTTCCCATCAGAGTGTCAGCTGATTTCTCAAAAGAGACCTTGCAGGCAAGAAGGGGCTGGAAAGAAGTATTCCAAGTCATGAAATCCAAAGACCTACAACCAAGATTGCTTTATCCAGAGAAGCTTTCATTTAGAATGAGAGGGCAGATAAAGTGCTTCCCACATATGGCCAAGTTCAAAGAGTTGATCATCACCAAGCCCTTATATGAAATGTTAAAGAAATTTATTTAAGAAAAAAGAAGATAAAAAACATGTACAGTAAAATGACAGCAAAATCACAATTATTAAGAACCACACCTAAAAGAAAAACAAAAACAAACTAAGCAAACAACTAGAACAGGAACAGGACCACAGAAATGGAGAGCACATGGAAGGTTAGCAACAGGGAAGTGAAAGGGGGAGAAAAGGGGTGGGGGAAGGTATAGAAAAAAAGTAGTATAGATGGTAGGTAGAAAATAGACAGGGGGAGGGTAAGCATAGTATGGGAAATGTAGAAGCTAAAGAACTTATAAGTATGACACACGGACATGAACTAAAGAGGGGGGAATGTGGGTGGGAGGGGGTGTGCAGGGTGGAGGGGAGTGAAGGGGGAAGTGTAACAACTGTAAAAGCATAATCAATAAAATATTAAAAAATAAAATACAGATTATAAATTTTTAAAAGGAGACCCAGAAGGTCACTTCATAATACTCAAGGGAAGAATCCATCAAGAAGACATAAACATTGTAAATATATATGCACCTAATGCAGGAGCACCTGTCGTGGACCACTGGCCCATTGTGGATGAGACATGAAACAAATTTACACGGACTGCCTAGTCCTGTGGAGGAAAAAGGGTGGCATGGCCACTCTCTCAAGGAGAGAGTGCACTGACCCTTGCCTAGACAGGCTTTTATTTGGTTTAATTTGTGCAGAAATACAGGTACAGGTCATTAATCATTGTCAGGAAGTAAGGATCAAACAGTAGATAGCATACAAAGAACTATTAGGAGCCCTGGTTGGTGTAGCTCAGTGGATTGAACTCAGGCCTGTGAATCAAACAACTGTGGTTCAATTGCCAACCAGGGTACATACCTGGGTTGCAGGCCAGTTCCCAGCAGGAAATGCACGAGAGGCATCCATACATTGATATTTCTCTCCCTCTCTCTTTCCCTTCCCTCTAAAGATAAATACATAAAATTTAAAAAAAAAAGAACTATTAGGGCTTCTTCTGAGTCAGGGTCTATCCGCTAAAAGGCTACAACTTTGGAAAACAAACTCATTTCCTGCTTGGACCTTTATCATTTAACTAAGAGCATTCTTAGCAAAGCAGACTTCACAGGATTTTACATATCCTTTCTCAGGCCTGATCACCTGGGGCGTCCACCCTTTCCAGCACAGGGCTGTACTGCCCTGCCCTCTGTCATTGTTTCAGGCTTAAGTCAGGCAGAGGAGGCAGATAGCCAAGGAATTCTCAGAGACTTCTCTCGGACTCAGGAGAGTCAGGCTTCATCAAAGCCAAGGGGCAAGTGTCCATCACCTCCTTTCTCCATAGCCCCCCAAGTCCTTCCCTGGGGCCTCCACATGATCATGCCTATCTTAGGTCATTCCCCCTTGGGGAATCTTACCTGTCATTGGCTAACTGATCAAGCATTGGAGGCCAGTTATGGAAAAGGGAGCAGAAGCGGTGCATCTGCCAGGGAGATAAGCTTTGTCTCCTTAGCAGCTTATTGTCCAAAGGTCACTCACTCAGCCTTAGCCTTGAGTGGGTTACAGCTCCTGAAACCAGGCAGGGCAGTTCCCAACAAGCACCAAAATACATAAAGAAAATCTTGGAGTATTTCAAGAAAGATATTGACAGCAACACAATTATAGTAGAGGATTTCAACACTCCACTGTCAAAAATAGTTAGATCTTCCAAACAAAATATCAATAAAGATATTGTAGCATTGAACAATGTCCTTGATCAAATGAACTTAACTGATATATATAAAGCCTTTCATTCCAAAGAAGCACACATATTTTCAAATGCATGTTGAACATTTTCAAAGATAAGCCACATGATAGGACAAAGCAAGCCTCAACAAATTCAAGAAAATTGAAATAGTATCAAACACTTTCTCTGACCAAAAGGGCCTGAAACTAGAAACTAACCTCAAGGAAAAAATTCAAAAATACTAAAATTCTTCACAAAATCTCCCTCTGTCTATTTTCTACCTACCATTTATGCTTCTTATTCCCTGTAATTTTCCCCCATTCTCCCCACTCCACCTCCCTGCTGATAAAACTCCATGTGATCTCCATGTCTGAGATTGTTCCTGTTCTAGTTATTTGTTTAGTTTCTTTTTGGTTTTTTGGTTCAGTTGTTGATGGTCGTGAGTTTCTGGTTGTTTTACTGTTCATATTTTTTTATCGTATTCTTTTTCTTAGATAAGTCCCTTTAACATTTCATATAATAAGAGCTTGGTGATAATGAACTCCTTTAACTTGACCTTATCTTTACCTTTGACTTTATCTGCCCTTCTATTCTAAATGAAAGCTTTGCTGGATAGAGTAATATTGGATGTAGGTTCTTGCTTTTCATGACTTTAAATACTTCTTTCCAGCCCCCTTCTTGCCTGTAAGGTTTCTTTTGAGAAATCAGCTGGTAGACTTCTGAGAACTCCTTTGTAGAAGACAGTAGGTAACTGTCTTCTTTTCTCTTGCTTCTTTTAAAAGTCTCTCCTTCTCTTCAGTCTTGTCTAATGTAATTATGATATGTCTTGGTGTGTGCTTCCTTGGGGTCAAATTCTTTGGGACTCTCTGAGTTTCCTGGATTTCCTGGAAATCTATTTCCTTTGTCAGATTAGGGAAGTTCTCCTCATTATTTTTTCAACTAAGTTTTTAATTTCTTGCTTTTCCTCTTCTTCTGACACCCCTGAGGATTCAAATGCTGGAACATTTCAAGTTGTCCCAGAGGTTTCTAAGTCTCTCCTCATTTTTTTGGAGTTATTGTTCTTCATTCTATTCTGGTTGAATGTTTATTTCAACCAGAAATAAACATTCTGCTTTAAATCGTTGCTTTGAGTCCTGGTTTTATTCCCTTCCCTATTGGTTCCCTGTATATTTTTTTTATTTCACTTTTCATAGCCTTCACTTTCTCCTCTGTTTTGAAACCATACTCAACCATAGCTGTGAGCATCCTGATTACCATCGTTTTTAACTGTGCATCTGATATGTTGGCTATCTCTTCATTGTTTAATTGACTTTTTTTTTCCTGGGGCTTTGATCATTTCTTTTCATTTGGGCCTTTACATAGTAAAGGGCAGAGCCTTACGTATTTGCCAGGGTGAGGCAATCTACATTGCTGCTGCATTGTGGTGCTGTATGTTAGTGTGGAGTCTGAGAGGTAACAGTGACACTTGTTCAGGTCTCCTTTGGCTTTCAGTCACTTCCTCTGCTACCCACAAGCAAATTGGGCCCTTCTGGTGCTTATTCCCAGGTGGGTGGGTTTGGGTACATTCTAGAACCCTGTGGGTCTCGCAGACAAACTTTCCTTTGAGGCTGGGAGTTTTTCCTTCTGCCTCAAGCCACATAGGTTTTTTCAGTCAGAAGTTTTGAGGCTTTATTTCCCCACACTGGAACCCTAGGTTGCATGGTCTGTCTCATTCCTCAGTTGTTCCTTTCAGTTTATCTGTGTGCAAATGTGGGACTACTCACTCCACCAGACACCTCCTTGCCCTGTCCTCCAGCTGCCACTTTGCCACAAGTCTTCTACACCCCAGCTGCTGTCTCTCTCCCTCCTACTGGTCTGGATCAATGTTTCTTCTTTAACTCCTTGGTTGTCAGACTTCCACACAGTTTTATTTTTCTGACAGTTCTGGTTGTTTTTTGTTTTTTAATTTGTTGTTGTCTTTCTTTTGGTTGTGTGAGGAGGTAAAGTGTATAGACCTACACCTCCATCTTGGCTTGCCA
The DNA here is from genome assembly GCF_021234435.1 of Artibeus jamaicensis. NCBI lineage: Eukaryota > Metazoa > Chordata > Mammalia > Chiroptera > Phyllostomidae > Artibeus > Artibeus jamaicensis. The sequence continues at coordinate 2,188,060 of NW_026522053.1, read as the reverse complement.
ATTAAAATATAATTTTTAAAAGATTTTATTTGCTTATTTTTGGAGAGAGGGGAAGGGGGAAGAAAAGAAAGAAGAAAGAAAGAAAGAAAGAAAGAAAGAAAGAAAGAAAGAAAGAAAGAAAGAAAGAAAGAAAGAAAGAAAGAAAGAAAGAAAGAAAGAAAGAAAGAAAGAAAGAAAGAAAGAAAGAAAGAAAGAAAGAAAGAAAGAAAGAAAGAAAGAAAGAAAGAAAGAAAGAAAGAAAGAAAGAAAGAAAGGAAGGAAGGAAGGAAGGAAGGAAGGAAGGAAGGAAGAAAGAAGGAAGAAAGGAAGGAAGAAAGAAAGAAAGAAAGAAAGAAAGAAAGAAAGAAAGAAAGAAAGAAAGAAAGAAAGAAAGAAAGAAAGAAAGAAAGAAAGAAAGAAAGAAAGAAAGAAAGAAAGAAAGAAAGAAAGAAAGAAAGAAAGAAAGAAAGAAAGAAAGAAAGAAAGAAAGAAAGAAAGAAAGAAAGAAAGAAAGAAAGAAAGAAAGAAAGAAAGAAAGGAATGTGTGATTGCCTTTTGCATGTCCCCAACTGGCTACCTAGCCCACAACCCAGGCATGTGCCCTGACTGGTAATCAAGCCTGTAACTCTTTGGTTTGCGGGCTGGCACTCAATCCAGCACCCAGGCTGAGCCACACCAGCCAGGGCCAATATAATTCTAAACAAGACTGTTCTGTCTATTTGGATCCCTTAATATTCCACATGAATTTTAGGATTGGTTTTTCTATTTCTGCAAAAAAATGTCATTGGGATTTTTATAGGGTTGCATTGACTCTGTAGATCACCTTTGCTGATACTGACATTTTAGTAATGAGTCTTCCAATTCATGAAGAGGAGATGTATTTTCTTTTATTTCTTTCTTAATTTCAATAATTTTCTTAGTTTTTGTTGCATGAGTCTTTTACCTTCTTGGATAAAGTCTAAGTGTAAGTATTTTTTGACACTACTGTTGTTAATGGAATGTTTTTGTAATTTCCTTCTCAGATTGTTCATTTTTAGGGTATAGAAATACAACTTTTTTTGTGTTGAGTTTTTCTCCTGTTACTTTGCTAAATTCATTTCTTCTAACAGTTTTTTTTAAGTGGTATCTTTAGTTTTCCATGTATATCATCTGCCAACTGGTTATTTTATTTCTTATTTTTCAATTTGTATTTTTTCCCCTATTGCTCTGGCTAGAACTCCCAGTACTATCTTAAATAGACATGATTAAAGTGAGTGTCTTTGCATTGTTTCTAATCTTAGGTGAATTGTTTTCAGTCTTTCAACATTCAGCATGATGTTCACTGCATTTTTTACTTATGGCTTTCATTACCTCTGTTCCTAGTTTGATGAGTGTTTTTATCATAAAAGTTATTGAAGTTTGTTCAATACTTTCTCTGAATCAATTGAAATAATTATGTGCTTTTCCCTCTTAAGGGAAAAGGGAATTTATTCCTGGAATGCAAAGATGGTTCAGCATGTGAAAACCAATCAATGTAATATACCACAGGAACATATGCTATATTATGTTCATGTGGTATATTACATTGCTTGGTTTTCATATGCTGAACCATCTTTGCATTCCAGGAATAAATCCCACTTGGTCATAGTATATCTTTTTTTTTATGTGCTTCCAAATTTTATTTATAAGTACATAAGGGATGTAAACCTGTCATTTTCTTGCAGTTTCTTTTTCTAGCTTTAATGTCAGTTTAATACTGGCCTTATGGACTGAGAGAGAAAGTGTTCCCTTGATTTTTTTCTATTTACAGAATGATTGGTATTAGTTGTTATTGAAATATATGTTTAAATTCATGGGTGAAGCCATTAGGTCCAGTGAGATAGGGAGTTTTTTGTTTGTTTTGTTTGTTTGTTTTTTTTTACTGATTCAGTGTTGTTAGTAGTTATAGGTCTATTCAGATTTTCTATTTCTTTGTGATTTAGAATTGGCAGACTTTGTGTTTCTAGGTTATCCAATTTAGCATGTAATTGTTTATAGTACACTCTTTCCTTATTCCTGTAGAATTGGTAGCAATGTCCCCACTTTCATTTCTGATTATAATAATTTGAATCTTCTCTCTTTTTTTCTATTCCATCTAACCAAAGATTTATTAATTTTGTTGATATTTTCAAAGAAAAACTTTTGGCGTCATTGATTTTTCTATTTTCTATTTCATTGATCTAATCTCTAATCTTTATTATTTCTTTTTTTAAAATTTTTTTATTGATTATGCTGTTACAGTTGTTCTATTCCCCCTTTCATTCCCCTCCACCCTACCCCCCCATCTCCACCATTACCCCCCTTTAGTTTATGATCATGTGTCTCAAGTCCTTTAGATTCTGTATTTCCCATGCTATTCTTGCCCCCCTTCTATTTTCTATCTACTGTCTATGCTACTTATTCTCTGTACTTTCTCCCCCCTTCTCCTCCTCCCACTCCCCTGTTGCTAACCCTCCTTGAGATCTTCATTTCTATGTTTCCACTCCTGATCTAGCTGTCCTTTTAGTTTGCTTTTGTTTTAGGTGTGGTTGTTAATAACTGTGAATTTGCTGTCCTTTCACTGTTCATATTTTTGGTCTTCTTTTCCTTAGATAAGTCCCTTTAACATTTCGTATAATAAGGGCTTGGTGATGATGAACTCCTTGAATTTGATCTTATCTGAGAAGCACTTTATCTGTCCTTCCATTCTAAATGAAAGTTTTGCTGGTAGAGCAATCTTGGTTGTAGGTCTTTGGATTTCATAACTTGGAATACCTCTTTCCAGCCCCTTCTTGCCTATAAGGTCTCTTTTGAGAAATCCGCTGACAGTATGATGGGGACTCCTTTGTAGGTGACTGTCCCCTTAGCTTTTGCTGCTTCTGGGATTCTCTCCTTCATTTTAATTTTGGCTAATATAATTATGATGTGCCTTGGTGTGTTCCTTCTTGGGTCCAACTTCTTTGGGACTCTCTGAGCTTCCTGGATTTCCTGGAAGTCTATTGCCTTTGCCAGATTGGGGAAATTCTCCTTTATTATTTGTTCAAGTAAGTTTTCCACTGGTGGCTGTGCCTTTCCCCCTTCTGATACCCCTATAATTCGGATGTTGGAGCGTTTGAAGATATCCTGGAGGTTCCTAAGCCTCTCCTCATTTCTTTGAATTCTTGCTTCTTGACTCTTTTCTGTTTGGCCATTATTTGCTTTCTTCTGGTCCACTCCATTGATGTGAGTCCCAGTTTCCTTTTCATTGCTATTGGTGTCCTGTGCAATTCCATTCATTTCCATTAGTTTCGCCTTCATATATTTGTCTAATTTGTGGCTATAATCAACCAGTTCTGTGAGGATCCTGATGACCAGTGTTTTAAACTGTGCGTCTGAGAGTTTTGCTATTTCTTCCTCGCTTAGATCTATAGGCTCTGAGGCTTTGAGATCTTCTTGCGCCATTTTTGGTCTGTTCTGGCCCTTTAAGTGTGAGAAGCGGAGCCTTGGACTCCCAGGTCGCTGGGTTGTGACGCTGTATGTGGGGGCGTGGTCAGAGCAGGGAAATGGCGGTCCCTTCTGCTGTTGCGCCGCTGGGTGAGGAGCAGCGCCTTAGGTGGTTCCCCTGGGCCGGGCCATGCAGAGTCGCTGGGTTATGACACTGTATGTGGAGGTGGGGTCAGAGCGGGGAAATGGCAGCGCCCTCCACTATCGCTTGCCGCGGGGACCCACCGGGCCTGGTCCAACCGCCCACTCCCTGGCCTGTCCACCCGCGCACAAATGCGCGACCACAGTCAACACGCACCGCTCCCCCGCTGTCTCCCCCGCAGTCGCTCGCCTGGTGGCTCGCTCGGTCGCTCACTAGGTCCAACCCTGCGCCTGGATTCCGCGCGCCGGGATTCCGCGCGCCGGGATTCCGCGCCTGAGTCGGTCTGACTGAGACCTCCTGTGCAACCCCGCTCCACCAGCCGCTGGTTTCGCCCCTTACCGGTCAGGCTGATGAATTTGTTGTTAACGGACTTCCAAAAAGTTCAATTTTCCGTGTTCTGACTGTGTTTTCTGTTGCTAATATTTAGTTGTCTCTAAACTTGGTTCTGTTAGAAGGCACCTCCATCTTGGCGGAAGACCTCTAATCTTTATTATTTCCTTACTTCTGCTAGCTTTGGGTTTCGTTCTTCATCTAGTTTCTTAAATTGTAAATTAGGTGGTAGATTTTATCTTTCTTTTTATTTTAAAAATATTTTATCTTTTTTAGAATGAGGAAAGGGAGGATAAAGAGAGAGAAAGAAACATTGATTGAAGGCCTCCTGCATGCACCCTGACAGAGGACCAGGGCAGCAGCCCAGGTATGTGTCTTGACCTTGGGTGAAACCAGCGATGCTTTGCTTTGCAAGATGACACCCAACAAACTGAGCCACACTAGTCAGGGCTTATATCTTTCTTTTCAAATATAAGCATTTAAAACTATAAATTTCCTGCTTTTGTTGTGTCATTTGTTTTGGTTGTTGTGTTTTCATTTTCATGCATCTCAAATATTTTCTAATTACCCTTGTGAATTATTCTTTGATCTATCATTGCCTGTTTAAAAATGTTTTATTTCATTTCGATGATTTTATTAATTTTCCAGTTTTGTTATTGATTTCTAACTTTACCCTGTTATAGTCAGTGAAGTGAGCTGGGTGGAGGGGGTGATATAGGGAAAATAGGGATATTCGTAATATTTCCAACAATAAAAATAAAGTAAAAAAGTAATCATCTAAAGATTTAAAATGAGGGGATGGGATCCTTCTCTGCCAGCAGCTTATCAGTCTGCTGCCCCACACTATCAACTTACAGCAAGGTCAACCTGTGCTCCCAGATATCCCAGTTTCTGTGCCTTAAGAACATCTGCACCTTCTTGTCTATCTTCTCTGAGAAGTTTGACCTCGAGAGGAGTGAGCTCTTTGAGGTCTTTGACCTCTTCAGTGTGCAGGATTTGGGGAAGGTCATCTACACTCTGTCTGCCCTGTCCTGGACCCTAATTGCACAGAACAAGGGAGTCATGCCCTTCCCCACTGAGGAGGAGAATGTGGGGGATAAAGATATCTATAGTGGCCTGTCCAACAAGATTGATGACACAGTGGAGGAGGATGAGGACCTATATGGCTGTGTGGAGAACAAAGAGGCAGAGGGTGATGAGATCTAGGAGGACATCATGTGCACAGAGCCCACGCCCATGCCACCAAGGTGACAGAGTATGACTAGTGATGATGCTGCCTGAGCGAGATCCAGCAGACAGAGAAGTACACAGACACGCTGTGGTTCATCCAGAACCACTTCATGAAGCCCCTGCAATGGTTCCTCAAACCTGATGACATGGTGAGCATCTGCATAAACATTGAGGACCTGTATCGCATGCACACTCACTTCCTAAAGGAGATGAAAGAAGCCCTGGCCATAACTGGTGCACCAACCCTGTACCAGGTCTTCATTAAATACAAGGAGAGGTTCCTATCTATGGCTGCTACCACAGCCGGGTGGAGTCATTCAGCAAGCACCTGGACCATGTGGCCTGCACCTGGGAGGATGTGCAGGTGAAACTAGAGGAATGTTCTCAGTGAGCAAATAATGGGAGTTTCACTTTGCGGGACCCACTGATGGTGCCAATGCAGTGGGTGCTCAACTGCCACCTTCTTCTCCAGGAGCTGGTGAAACACACGCAGGATGCAATGGAGAAGGAGAACCTATGGCTAGCCTTGGATGCAATGAAGGACCTGGTGCAGTGCATGAATGAGGTCAAGAGGGACAATGAGACACCGCAGCAGATAACTAACTTCCAGCTGTCTATTGAGAACCTGGACCAGTCTCTGCCCCACTATGGCCGGCCCAAGATCAATGGGGAACTCAAGATCACCACTGTGGAACACCACTCCAAGATGGACAGGTATGCCTTCCTGCTCGACAGAGCTCTGCTAATCTGTAAGTGCTGAGGGGACTCCTATGAACTCAAGGACTTTGTGAACTTACACAGACTCCAGGTTCAATATGACTCTTCGGGAAACCATGACAACAAGAAGTGGACTCACGTGTTTCTCCTGATTGAAGACCAAGGTGCTCAGGACTATGAGCTGTTCTTCAAGACGTGAGAACTGAAGAAGAAGTGGATGGAACAGTTCAAGATGGCCATCTCCAACATCTACCCTGAAAATGCCACAGCCAATGGGTATCACTTCCAGATGTTCTCCTTTGAGGAGACTACATCCTGCAAGGCTTGCCAGATACTGCTGAGAGGAACTTTCTATCAGGGCTACAGTTGTCACTGGTGTTGGGCACCTGCACACAAAGAGTGTCTGGGGAGAGTCCCTCCCTGTGGCCACCATGGGCAAGATTTTTCTGAAATTATGCAGAAGGGCAAGCTATATCACTGGGATCAGGACAAAAAGAGGAATGAGCTGGGGCTGTCCAAGATGAGGGTTTGCCAGGAGTACTATAGACTTCCTCCCCCTCCAGGAGCCATTGGCCCTTTTCTATGGCTCAATCCCGGAGACATCATGGAGCTCACGAAGGGTGAGGTGGAACAGAACTGGTGGGAGGGGAGGAATACAGCTACAAATGAAGTTGGCTGGTTTCCCTGTAACAGGGTCAAGCCCTATGTGCATGGCCCTCCTCAGGACCCATCTGTTCATCTCTGGTACATGGGCCCCATGAAGCAGGCTGGAGCAGAAAGCTTCCTCACCAACTGCTTGGACAGGACATTCTTGGTGTGGCAGAGGGAAAAGGACACAGCAGAATATGCCATCAGCATTAAGTATAATGTTGAAGTCAAGCACATTAAAATCATGACAGCAGAAGGACTATACTGGATTATAGAAAAAAAAGGATTTTTGAGGGCTGATGGTGCTGGTGGAGTTTTACCAGCAGAATTCCCTAAAGGATTGCTCAAGTCACTGGATACCACCCTGAAGTTTCCCTTCAAGGAGCCCGCAAGGAGAGCCATCAGCAAACCAGCACCAGGGAGTACCAAGTATTTCAGCACAGCCAAGTCTGCTATGATTTCTGTGCCCAGGACCAATTACAGCTGAACCTCAAGGAGGGTGACATTATCAAGATCCTTAACAAGAAGAGACAACAAGGTAAGGGGAGATCTATGACTGGATTGGCTGGTTCCCCTCTAACTATGTGGAGGAGGATTGTTCAGAATACTGCTGAGCTCTGGCATACTGACAGAAAGACAAGGGACTGTAGGCTGTGATTCCAGGATGAGCAGGCTGCATGGCCAGGGACTGTGACAGGTCCCAGCAGGCTAAGAATCTGGGACAGACTGTGGAGAGCCTGCATTCAGTTGCCCGGGCTCCTGGGGTGATGCCCTGCCATGGTTAATTTATAACATACTGAGTTCCCCTTGGGTCTCCTTGGGATGGCAGGGATCAAGACAATGGCTTTGAATAAAATAGTTGATGGAGGGGAAAAAATTAAAATGAGATTCCTGGTCAAGATGGAGGTGCAGTGAACAGACTTTACCTTTTGCAACCACAGAAAGAATTACAAACAAACGTCAAAACAACACCCAGAACTATGAGAAAATTGTGCTGCATGGAAGTCCAACAACCAAAGATTTAATGAAGCCACATTCATCCAGACATGTGGGAGGGGCAGAGATGTGGAAATGGGCAAGTGGCACAGAGAGGCAGTGGTGGTGGGATGGGTAGTTCCACATTCATGGGTGGTAGATAAAAATTGGGAGGAATACTTTGGGAGTAAGCAATCCCAGCCCCAGGCCAGACTGCACAGTTGAGGGTTCAAGCTCCAAGAAGATAAATTCCCATAATCTCTGGCTATAAAAACCAGTGGAGGTTAGGGCAGCAGAAGAAACAGCCAGATTTTCAGGGAACTCCACCTAAAGGGTTCATAGGAACTTAAAATGTACTCAGACCTGACCTCTCTGGGATTCAGCACAGGGCAAGAATTGGAAGGACACCAGTCACATACAGGGAGTAAGTGAAGTGACTGGTAACAGGGTGAGTGCCAGGCAAACCTCCAGAAGCCAGGTAGTGGCATTGTCTCTTCTCTGAGCCCTCCCCCAACACAGAGCAACAGAGTGGTGAAGTGGTTTTCCCTGCCCTGGAGATCATCTAAGCCTCAACCCTACACAATTTACAGGTGCCTTTTCTACAATAGGCCATGATACAAAGGTAGAGAGTCAAAGCAGTTCTCCCTAATGCACAGAAACAAACATAGGGAAGCTGTCAAATTAAGGAGACAAAGAAATATGGCCCAAATGAAAGAAGGGAACAAAACCCTAGAAAAAGTAAACAAAATGGAGATAACCAACCTGTTAGAGACAGAGCTCAAAACACTGGTGATCAGGATGCTCAAACAACTCATTGAGTATGGCAACAAAATGAAAAACTCCCAGGAAGAAATGAAGGTTACACTAAGTGTGATAAAGAAAAACCTACAAGGAACCAACAGTTGATGGGATGAAGCCAGGATCCAAATCAATGACTTGGAACAGAAGGAAGAAATGAACATTCAACCAGAATAGCAAGAAAAAAATTTTTTTAAGGATAATATAAGCAACCTCTGGGATACCTCCAAATGTACCAACATCTGAATCATAGGTGTGACAGAAGGAGAAGAGACAGAGTACAAAATTGAAAACTTATTTGAAAAAATAATGAAAGAAAGTGTCCCTAATTTGGTGAAGGAAATAGACATACAAGTTGAGGAAGCATAGTGAGTCCCAAGCCAGTTGAACCTGAAGAGGACCACAGTAAGACACATCATAATTAAAATGTTAAAGATTAAAGATAAAGAGAGAATCTTAAAAGCAGTGAGAGAAATGCAGAGTTACCTACAAAGGAGTTCCCATAGGACTGTCAGCTGATTTCTCCAGAGAAACTTTGCAGGCAAGGAGGAACTGGCAGAAAGTATTCAAATTGATGAAATGTGAGAAACTACAGCTAAGATTACTCTATCCAGCAAAGCTATCATTTAGAATGACAGGGCAGATAAAGTGCTTCCCAGACAAGGTAAAGCTAACAGAGTTTATCATCGCCAGGCCATTACTACATGAAATGTTTAAAGGGCTTATTAAGAAAAAGAGGATCAAAACTATGAACAGTAAAATGGCAATAAATTCATGACTATCAACAACAGAATCTAAAAAAACAAAAACAAAAAAAACTAAGAAACAATCAGAACAGGAACACAATCATAAATATGGAGATCATTTGGAAGGTTAGCAGCTGAGAGGGAGAAGGGGGCAAATGGGGGAAATGGTGCAAAAATTAAGAAATATAATTGGCTGCCCTGGCTTGTACGGTTCAGTGGATTGAGCGCTGGCCTGAGAACTGAAAAGTCTGGTTTGATTCCCAGCCAGGGTACGTGCCTGGGTTGCAGGCTAGGTTCCCAGTTGATGATGACATGTGAGAGGCAATCGACTGATGTTTCTCTCCCTCTCTTTCTTCCTCCTTTCCCCTCTGTCTAAAAATAAATAAAATCTTTTTAAAAAGACATGTAGCTGGTCAGTACAAAATAGACAGGGGGATGTTAAGAATAATATAGGAAATGGAGAAGCCAAAGAACTTATATACATGAACCATGGACATGAACTAAGGGGGGAATCATTGGAGGGAATGGGAGCACCAGGTGGAGGGGGAGAAGGGGAAAAATTCAGAAAAGTATAATAGCATAATCAATAAAATATGTTTTAAAAAAGATTTAAAAAAAAAGATTTAAAACTAAAGTTGTAGAAATATGCTACATAGATGTACTTTATAGTAATCTAGATAGCCATTAAGATAACTTTTTTTTTCTAATCTGTTGAGACTTAATTTGTATCCTAACACATGATCTCTCCTGGAAAATTTCACACATGCATTTAAAGAAAATGTGTATTCTGTTGCTAGGTAATGTGTCATCGTCATGTGTCACTTAACAATTGTGATAAATTCTGAGAACTGCATTGTTAGGTAATTTCATAACTGTGTGCACGTTATAGAGTGCATTACACAAAGCTAGGTGGTATAACCTACTACACACTCAGCCTATTGCTCCTGGTCTACAAGCCTGTACAACATGTTACTGTATGAATATTGTAGGCAATTGTAACACAATGGTAAGTATCTATACATAGAAAAAGTATAATAAAAATAAGATATAAAAGCTAAAGTGTTTGTGTGCACACATGCCTTGAATGGATGAGGAAAGGACTGTGGAGGGTGGCGCTGCTGGAGGAAGAATAGATCAGGAGGAGGGAGGGAGGAAGGATGAAAGAAAAGGATAGAAAAGAAGCATAGAGGTCAAAAGACACCCAGAGATAAAACTTGAAAAGTAATAAAACACGGAAAGAAAGGGAGAGGGAGAAAAAAGGCTCAGAGGAAAGAGAGAGAAGTGAATTTGTGGACACGAGTGTGTGTGTTTGTGCAGGGATGGGTGTGAGTGCATAGGCTCCCCTCCTTCCCAGCCCTCTCTCCTTTCTCCTTCACCAACTTTGGGGCCCCAGCCATGAGGGCAGCCTTCGAACCTCATCTAATTAAGCTACTCAGCTTAGCAGTGAATTCAACATTAAAAAAGGGTCCAGCCTTTTCTTTCAGCATTGGAACACATTTTTCCTTATAATCCTTCATAATCTTATGGGACCACTGTTGTATGTGTCAGACCATAGTCTGACATTGACTGAAACATTATTATGCAGTGCAGTGCATGACTGTTAAGTCTAGATGATTTATCATGTTAAGCCTCTGTTTCCATCATTACTTTCTGGCGGCTCTATCCATTATTGTGAGTGGGGTATGGAAGTCTTCAACTATTATTATAGAGTGTCTGTTTCTCATTTTCTGTCAGTTTTTGCTTCATATATTTTGATGTCTCTTGTGAGATGCATAAATGTTTACAATTGTTTTATCTTCTTGCTGTATTGACCCTTTTATGGTCATCTCTTATAACCTTCGTTGATTTAAAGTCTATTTTGTCTAATGTTAGTATAAATACCACCCCCTTCCTTTTGCTTACTGTTTCCATGGGGTATGTTTTCCATCCTTTCAACCTGTTTGTGATACCAAGTCTCGAGTACACAGCATCTAGTTGGATCATGTGTTTTTATCCACTCTACCCATTTGTCTTTTGATTGGAAAGTTTAATCCATTAACATCTCAAGTAATTTCTGATGAGGAGGGACTTCTGTCATTGTTCTCTGTGCCTTACAGCTATTTTGTCTTTTATTTCTTGCTTTTACGTCTCCCTTGTATTTAGTTTATTTTTTAGTAAAATGATTAAATTTCTTATTCCCTTTTGTACATTTTTCTAAAGCTATTTCTTTACATTTAACATCCTGTAACATTAGTTACAACACTAATTTGAATTGATAATAACTTAACTTAGGTAACATAAAAACTCTGATCCTTCACAGCTCCATCCCCGTCCCTCTCATTGCTGACCTCACCAAATCACCTCTTATATATTGTGTACCCCAAAACATAAACTGATAAAATTTAAATACATCTATCTTTTAAATTATGTAGAAAACAAGATTTGGAGTTACTAATCAAAGTTGCAGTAACACTACTTTTTGCACTAATAATTGTAGAAACCAAAAAGTACTGTTACACACCACTGTTAATAAAACTACCTTTTATAATTTTCCATGTATTTACCTTATTTGAAATATTTTTCTGAATAAATCTTTATATGGCTTCAAGTTATGGTTTCACCCTGAAAGACTCCCTTGAGCCTTTCTTTCAGGGCAGGTCTAATGGCCACAAATCCCCTCAGCTTCTATTATCTGGGAATGCCTAAATTTCTCCCTCACTTTCGAAGGACAGTTTTACTGGACGTAGGATTCTTAGTTGAATTTTTTCTTTGAATATATTGGCCTGCTGCCTTCTGGCCTTTAAAGGTTCTAGTGAGAAATCTGCTAGCTTTATTGTAGATCCCATGTATGTGATGTTTCACTTTCCTTGCTTTCAGGATTATGCTTGGCTTTTGAAAGTTTGATCATAATGTGTTCCAGTGTGTCCCTGAGTGTATTTATGTTGGAGTTTATTGAGCTCCTTGGTTGCTTTATATTCATATTTTTCATGACATTTCAGATGTTTTTAGCTATTATTTCTTCAAATAGTCTCTCTACCCCTTTGTCCCTTCCTCTGGGACTCCCCTGATATAGTTTTTCATTTGATGGTGGCCCATAGGTTTCTCAGGCTCTGTTCACTTCAATATTTTTTCTCTCTGTTTCTGACTCAATTTCCACTGTCTTCAAGTACCCTGATTCTTTTGCCTGCTTGAATTTGCCTTTGAATCCCTCAAGTGAATTTTTTATTTTCTTTTCAGCTTCAGAGCTTCTTGGTTTCTTTTAGGTCTATAGATAGATAGATAGATATAAACATAGATACATAGATAGATAAACATCTATCTATATAGATAGACAGATATAGATTTTTTTGTTTCACACAGTGTTTTCTCAACATTGTCATCTTCCTTTAGTTCTCTGAGTATCTTTAAAATGGCTGTCTTGAAGTCTGTCAAGTATATGTGCCATTGTGTGTTTTAGGAACATTTCCTGTTGATTTTCTTCTTCTAATTGAGCCATATGTTCCTGTTTTGTATGCCTTGTGATTTTTTTGTTGTTGTTGAACACTGGGCATTTGACTCAAATAATGTAGTAACTCTGGAAATCAAATTGTTCCCTTTCCCTGGGGTTTGTTGGTGTAAGGAAACTTGTTTTTGTTTCTTTGGTAATTGTAGGCTGTGCCTATGATGAGGGTAACTGAGGTGTAAACTTAAGGTCTGTCTTTTCTGGGCTTTTAATTTGGCATGCATGGGCACTTTTTAATTTCCCCATATATGCATTTTTAAATATATTTTTGGTTTTTAATTATATTTTGTGATTATGTTATTACAGTTGTCTAAATTTTTCCCCACTTTCTGCCCTCCACACAGCACCCACCACTCCCTCAGGCAACCCCTCCCACCATTGTTCATATCCATGGGTCATATGTGTAATTTCTCTGGCTATTCCATTTCCTATACTATAGTTTACATCCCCATGGCTATTCTGTAACCACCTATTTTTACTTATTCTTTTTTAAAAATTATTTTATTGTTGTTCAATTACATATGTCTGCATTTCCCCCCTACTTCCCCCACCCCTTTATTTGTACTTAATGCCCTCACCTCTTCATCCATTCCCCCCTCACTCCCCTCCCATCTGGCTTTCCATATCAATGATTCTGTCTCTGTTCTTGTTTGCTTAGTTTGTTTTTTTAGGTTCAGTTGTTGATAGAGATACATTTATTGCCATTTTATTGTTCATAGTCTTGATCTTCTTTTTCTTAAATAAGTCCCTTCAACATTTCATATAATAATGGTGTAGTAATGATAACCCCCTTTAGTTTTTTCTTGTCTGGGAAGCTCTTTATCTGCCCTTCAGTCCTACATGATAGCTTTAATGGCAGAGCAATCTTGGCTATAGGTCCTTGCTTTTCATGACTGAATATTTCTTGCCAGTCCCTTCTAGTATGCAAAGTTTCTTTGGAGAAATCAGCTGAGTCTTATGGGAATTCTCTATAGGTAATTACCTGCTTTTCTCTTGCTGCTTTTAAGATTCTCTCTTTATCTTTAACCTTCAGCATCTTAATTATGATGCGTCTTGGAGTGGGCTTCTTTGCATCCGTCTTGTTTGGGACTGTCTGTGCTTCCTGGACTTGCATGTCTATTTCCTTCACCAAATTAGGAAAGTTTTCTGTCACTATTTTTTCAAATAGATGTCCTTTTTTTTTTTTTTTTTTTTTTTGCTTTCTTTTCTTCTTCTGGTGCCCTTATGATGTGAATGTTGGAATGCTTGAAGTTGTCCCAGAGGCTGCTTATACTATACTCATTTTTAGGGGGGATGCTTTTTTTCTTGTTCTCATTGGTTTTTTGCTTCCTTATGTTCCAAATCATTGATATGATTCTCTGCTTCATCCACTCTGCTGTCTCCCTGTAAATTGTACTTCATTTAAATTAGTGTGTCCTTTGTTTCTGACTGGATCTTTTTTATGCCATTGAGGTCCTTACTAAGTTCCTTAAGCATCCTTATAACCAGTGTTTTGAACTCTGCATCTGACAGATTGCTTATCTCTATTTCATTTAGCTCTTTTTCTGGAGTTTCGATTTTTTTTGGGGGGGGGCATGTTTCTTTGTTGCCTCACTTTGGCAGCACACCTGTGTTTGTTTCTATGCACTAGGTAGACCTGCTTTGACTCCATGTCTTGGTAGTGTGGCCTAATGTGGTAGGTGTCCAATAGGGTCCAGGGGCCCAGCCTCTGCTATCACCCAAGATAGGTACTCCAGGTGTGCCTTCGTGAGCCGAGTATACCCTCATCTTTTAGTTGAGTCTTGATTGCTGTTGGTAGATCAATGTGGGTATTCACCCAGGCCAGTCAGCTGCAAGGTCTGGCTGTGACCACTGACCACCAACCTCAGCCCTTTGCAAAGGATCAGCTGTGCTGGGGCAGGGTGGTGGTGTTCAAAAGTGACCCGTAGCTGTCCACTGGGTTCACAGGCTCTGGGGTTTACTGGGTAGTGCAGGCCAAGGTCATCCCCTACCTGTGTTTTGCCCAGGGCCACCCTGCCTAAACTATAAAGCACTCTGAGATGGCTACTACTTGTGCTGGGCTTGGAAATTCCCAGGTGAAGCCATGCTGCCAATCTAGGCTGGATGCTGCTAGTGCCAGGCCTGCATCCACTTAGAAATGGTATGGGGGCCAGGGGTCACTGAGTCCGGCTATCACTTGAGTGGATTTAGAAAGTTGTGAAGCATGAACCAGAACCAACCATTCATATTGAAAACCAGCTTGGGTGGGCCCGTAAGTTAGATGGAGTTGGGATATTCAAGGTAAGGCAAAGTGTTAGCCAATTTGACAGAGTATCAGATATGGCACCAGCCTGGCAGCTTTGTGGCTGTCTGGATGGTTGTAGTTTCTTTAATTCCATAGTTATCAGATTTCCATTCAACTTAATTTCTGACAGTTCTGTATTTTAGTTGTAATTTTGACATGGTGTGTGAGGAGGTGAGCCATGTCTGCCTATACCCCCATCTTGACTGGAGGGCCCCTGCAGTTGTTTTTAATGTCCTAGTCTTTAATGTCTGGGTCCCCAAAGGGGAAAATGTGAAAAATCATGGAGGGTGGCATGACAGACTTTTAAATCCATTGGTATCATAGGGGGAGGAACTTGCAGCAATGGTGGGTAAGTACAACAATGGCTGTCCACCTTGCATGTACCTGTCTTCAGAATCAGTAATCAGAGCACAAATTGCTGTATTGAAGCAGAGTCCTTTCTGATACAAGATCCCTGCCTACAATGTGGTTCAAGCTGCTCTGGGAATGTGACTAGGGGTGGGAATGGGTAGTTGCTTCTGTGCTATGAGCTGAAATTGAAGAGAAGTAACTGCATTGACAGTCCAAGTTTGCCCCCAAAAAGTTGTAAGCCTTCATGGACTTGAGTTCAAACAGGGGTATCAGATGGATTCTGTCAATGCAATTGTCTAGGTGGAGAAACAGATTCATAGTGCTTCCAGTTCAACCATCTTCTCAGAATCATCTTAAATGTCATTTTAAATCTATTCCCCAACGCTTGAAATAGTACTAAATTTCTACATGAACTTATTTCTGTCCTAGGATCTCATTTTCATGCACCTATGACAACTAGTTGCTATACAGCTTGACACTGTACTTTCTTAACTGGCAAGGGGATGTTATTCTCATTTGCTTCTTCACAATTTTCCTGATTTTGCACTTTTTTTTTCCAATATGAACTTTAAAATTAGTTTTAACTGGTTCTAGGAGAAATATTGTTACTTTCGTTGCCATCAAGTTAAAGAAACAGGCTAAATTGAGAAGAGACTATGATACAGAGACTTTGATCCAAAAACATGGATTTGTGTTCCTATTTGTTCAAATGATTTTCTCTTATTAGATTTTCAAATTTTATCATTTAGGCCCTATACATTTTAAAAGGCTCATCTCTTGGATGTTGCAAGTTAAGATCTTTTCTATTTTCTAACTATTTGCATATAGAAGTTATGATTTCAGCTATCTTGAACTCTATCAACTTTTAGTTGATTCTATTAACTGAAAAATATTAATTTTGACTCCTTTTTTATACTGTTTTCCTTATTCTTGTCTAACTGCTCTAACCAGTACCCCCAGAATATTATGGTGAGTAAACATGTCTCAACCCTAAGAAGTATGTCCGATGTTTGATTTACAATGTTAGTTTTCCATTATTTAAGCCCTTTTATGAAGACTCTATTGCCCCGGCTGGTGTGGCCCAGCTGGTGTGGCTCAGTGAACCAAAAGGTTGCTTGTTCAATTCTTAGGGTACATGCCTGGGTTGCAGGTCAGGTCCCCAGTTAGGGGTGCACAAGAGGCAACCAACCACACATCAATGTTTCTCTTTTTCTCCTTCCCTTTCCCTCTAGAAATAAATGGGTAAAATCTTAAAATATTTATTAAGAACTTGTATCTGGAATGAACTGTAGATTTTTGATCCCTGAGATAGTGGTTTTCTTCATGTGGTCTGTTCATAGTGGGAGCTGTTACTGGACCCCTGCTGTCACCCAGCATTTGTTTCAGTAGTTGTTCAGTATGATCACCTTTACATAGATGGTGCATGGTAGTTATTTCACATGCCCCTGGAATTCACTATTATAATTTTTATTAGTTATCATGCTGCCCTTGTCAGGTTTTTAATCAGTGCTTCCTAAGAATTTGGAGGCTTGTTATACACTAAAGTTTAAGCCTTGTTTATATTTTAAAGATCTGATATAATTCATCTAAGTTACCTGGGCTTTTTCTTCTTTAAGAATTGGTCTACTGCAGTTTTTTTCCCAGCCAGTTTTTTTTTTAAGATTCATTTTATTTAGAGAGGGGAAGGGAGGGAAAGAGGAAGAGAAACATCAGTGTGTGGTTGCCTCTCACTTGCCTCCTACTGGGGACCTGGCCTACAACGCAGGCATGTGCTCTGACTGGGAATTGAACCGGCGACCCTTTAGTTTGCAGGCCTGCGCTCAATGTACACCGGTCATGGATCTAGCAAGTTTTAGTACTTCATATTTTGCTTGTAAATTGTCTAGTTCCTCTGTAACATTTTCCATTTCACCATCTATTTGGGTTTGTGTCACTTTCATTGGTTAATTGTTGACATATTTTATATTCATTTTTACCTCAATATTTGCTTTCCACTTATTTCCTCCTGTTTTTTGTTTATTTTTGTTTGAATCCAATGTTTAATGCGCCCCCTTTGTCTATCAGTGTAACTATTTAAAGTTAGGCCTGAGCACAGCATCCTGTGTTTTGCTCTAAAGTTGTGTTTTCGTGCTAGTAACACGAAAACAGGTGCTAGTAACAATAGCTGGATATAACTCCCCTTTGTAATGCGCTAGTTAACAATAGCTGGACATACTCCAGAGTAAGTTGAGTAATTTTTTACTCCTTTCAGCCTCGTGTATGTTAACTAGAACCAAGACTATAATTTACAATCAACTTGTTAAACTATATTACCAAATATTAGATTTTTTTTTTTTTTGATGGTTGGGGCAGGGAGATGCACAGGCTGTCTGAGACTGAAGTATCCAACCTTTGGACACTTTGAAAGAAGAGTTATCTTGGGCCACACATTAAATACACAAATACTAACAAAAACTTGATGAGCAAAAAAAAAGGTTTTAGGTACATTTATGATTTTATTTTGGGCTGCATTCCTAGCCATCCTGGGTTGCATGTGGCCTGCAGGTCATGGGTTAGGTAGATCATGGAAAAGGGTTTAGGTAACCAAATTTCATATCTTGCCAACCCAATACACTCTTCTTACTTTTTCATATCTTCTGGGACTGCACTGTCCAATAAGGTCATCACTTATGACAACTGGGCACTTCAATTGTGGCTAAATTGAGAGTATTGTAAGGTATCAGACTTTAAAACCTTAATACAAAAAAAACCCGAAAAATTTTATTACATGTTAATGTTTTAGCCATTTGGGGCTGAATAAAATATTACGTTTAAATTATTTCTTTTCACTATCTGAATGTGCCTACTAAAAAACCTTTGTATGTGTGATGGCACAGTTGTGCTGAGCTGTACTGCTCCCCAAGCTCTCCCTTCCCCGTCCCCATCTCACACACACACACACACACACACAGACACACACAGTTCATCACAGAGACAACGCTCCTTCCTGTATCCAGGTAAAGGCAGCAGTTCCATGAGGCCAGGTTAGTGTTAACATTTATTTAAAAAATGCACAAAATATAAGTTTTTTACATCAAAGTGTGATAACCTTACTTATACACTGTTCCATACTTACCTGATTTTGTTTGCATCCTTCTGAAAACATATGAATTTGATCCTGATTTTTTTGCTATGGTTCATGTAAACAGGTGAGACTGCTACATAGAGTAGGTTGTTTTACAAGGTAAAGTGGTCGCAGAAACCCAACAGTAAAACAATTCAATTTGGTTTAATGAAACTGGCAGAAGTCTTAGCAGAGATAATCAAAGACTAAATATTGGCTTCTAGGCAGTTTAAATATTAGAAACCTTGAGGTTTTCTTCATCTTGTAAACATAACTTAGACCTCTGTTGGCATTACATTCGAAAAGTAAAATATTAAACTATGATTTTCATCATCCTGCCCATGACAGAATATACTCTAGTATAAGAATGAAATCAAATAATAAGCAAAATACATCAGGAATTTCAACTTGTACTGCAAAGAAGGTCTCAATGGTTTCTTCTGGGAGCGATGCAATGCAACTTTCAGGTGATCCTACCACAGGCTGAGGGAGGTCCCCACTGTCTGCTGGACAGTGCAATGCCACAGGCCACGAGATGGTCAGTCCCTCTTGCTTTGTGTCTTCTGAAGCAACTGAGACTCTACTTCCACCTCTAATGGCTCTGCTGTCCTTTCTGGGGCTTAGATTCGCTGGGGTAGTAGTTCATGACAAGTGTCAAGACTGTACTGTCCCTTTAAGGTACCACATGCCACCATAGCTTACACAGCAGTCCTATGGAGAGAGAGAGAAACGTGTTAAGGGCAGACTTCAGCAGGAAAGGTGGCTACATTCTGTGCAGAATCTCATGTGATCTAGCAATGGATAGAACACAAATAGGAAACCAAGAACTGCCTAGTTTCTTTAGTGTTTGGGCCTCAGGCTGCTCTTCCTCTCCTCACTGGGGTGAATAAGCTGACCAGAACAAAGATGCTTCATAAATAGTATCACTATATATGACCTTGATGTTTAAGACACTAGATTGGAATATAAGGTAACTCACCAGCTTTCCATGTTCCAATGCTTCTGCAAATGTTATGTGGAGCATGGTCATATCACAAAAGCATTATAAGCAGCAGTACACTTAAGGACTTCAATACACAGAACAAATAAATACAGTTTAAAAAGGAATGTATTAGCCCTGACCAGGTAGCTCCACTGGCTACAGTGTTATCCACATATGCCATGGTTGAGGGTTCAATCCCTGGTCAGAGCACATACAAGAATCAACCAATGGGCCCTGGCTGGTGTAGCTCAGTGGATTGAGCACGGGCCTGTGAACCAGACAATCGCAGTTCGATTCCCAGTCAGGGCACATGCCTGGGTTGCAGGCTGGTTCCCTGCAGGCCAGTTCCCAGCAGGGGATGCACGAAAGGCAACCGTACATTGATGTTTCTCTCCCTCTCTCCGTCCCTTCCCCTCTAAAGATAAAGAAATAAAATCTTAAAAAAAAAAAAAAAAGAATCAACCAATGAATGCCTAAATAAGTGGAACAACAGATTGATGTTTGTCTATTTCTCTCAAATCAATAAATAAAAAATATGTTTAAAAAGAAATATATTAATTCCTTTGAATTAATATATTTTACTGAAATTAATTCAGTAGAAAATGAAATTAATTCTACTGAAAGTTAAGTAGTATAGGAGTTAATGTGGCTATGGCAGAAATAAAGGAAGTGGTATAAGATTCAAAGACAGAGTGAAGTCAGAACTGTAAAGGGCAAAGATGACCCACTAGACCACACTTTCTGAAGGTAGAGACTACATCTTACTTACTTTTAGTCCTTCTGCACAGACGCCCCCCACCCCCTACCCATGCCAATCATTACCAGTTCTGAGGACCTGAGTTAATATTCACAGAGGAGCAAGAAAGGCACCAGACTAGAGCCCTATCCACACACTGCCCACCTCCATCTAAGACTCTGGATGTTGTCATATACAAAATGGACATACCTTTAGCACTTTATCCACCTCCTGTTTACTTAGCTCTTCTCCACACTCTTGAGTCAACCGTGACTGGATCATGTTCCGGCGTACTCGGTAATTTTTGGAGAAAATTTCAAGCAAAACCTGCCGATGCTTTAGTAGCAAAAACATGTTATTTTGGGAAGCAATCCCCAAACCAGAAATCTAACGCTATGACCCTAACTTCACACTGCAGTCTGCGATAAAAGTCCCTGCTCAAGGATTCTAGTTAAAGATGAACATGCCTGACAATGTGTGCTCTTGAGACCCCCCCCCGAAAATGAAGAATAAAAATAATGGTATATGCCTGAAAGAGCTGGTGAAGAATTGGCAAAGCACAAGCAGTTTAGACATACTCTTGCATAATGGGAGAGAGTACTGATGTAGCAGGTGGGTAAAGCCACCACCTAAACTACATGAAGACAGAGGAAGGGGTAAGGACTGCGTGGCTGAGAGTGTTGGCACACAGACATAACATGGCATTACACCCCCAAATAAAAATTAAATAGGATAGAAGGTAGCTGAAATCTGCCCCCCCACAAAGGCAGAAAAGCTACTCAATGAGAGAGAAAATTTGATCCATGATGTCCAATGTGGGACTTAAGACTTCTGAAACAATAGGCAAAAACCAGATAAATTATCAAATCTATCACATAACTTCCTAAGAGTGACCTAATACATTACTGACCCAGCCCAAGGTTCACCTGGAATTACACTAATGTACAACACAGAATAAAGAAAAAAATCTTTAAGTTTGAGACAAAGGGAAGGACTGGGTCCAATTTAAAAGACCAAAGAGCAAAATGTCATTGAGCAACTCTAAAATCTTGAATCCAATGGAAAATATCTTAAAGTTCAGAGGGAATATGATTTACCCTGTAAAATTGTAGCTCCAGACAAACAATACTTAAGGACAAAAGGTCGCCATTTTAAGGCATGAACAAACAACTCCTCTGTGCCTCAGAAGCTGAAATGAATCAAGGAGGAAGACAGGAGATTTCATAAGCTAGTCCTGCTGGAGAAGCTCCCCAGGAATCAGACTCAACAACAGCATTATCGTTGGTATCTGTGTCCAGGAAACCATGCAAGTGGAAACAAGAAGTAGCATAAAAGAGCAATGTTGGACTTCCGCCAAGATGGAGGTGTAGGTGGAACCACCTTGCTTCTGTGCACAACCAAATCTAAGAACAACTATTTTTAACAACAAAAAACACAACCAAGCCACACAGAAAATTGACAATACGGAGTCCAAAGACAACGAAATGCTCAGCTAAACCGGTAAGAGGAGCGAAGCCAGCAGCGGAGCAGGTTGGCAATAAAAAATCCCCGAAGGGGTAGTGCGTGAGCAGCCGAAGGCGGATTGCGGGCTAGCTACGGGAGCGCACAGGGAAGAGGCGCGGCGGGCTGTCTGCAGTCGGTCGTGCATCTGCGTGAGGATAAACCAGTGAGGAGGGGAGCCTGCGCGGGGCAGCAGGCCTGCAAAATTCAGATCGGATAAACAGGCCCAGGGCGAGTGGTGTGACTGGACGGACTGGGCTAGTGGAGAGGACCACCATTGCTCCCTCTCTGACCACGCCCCCACACACAGCGTCACAAACCGGCGGCCTGGGTGGTCCCATCCTGGTAAACAATTAAGGCTTCGCTCCGCTTACTTAACGGCACAAATAGACCAAAAATGGCTGAAGAACAACTCAGAGCCCCAGAACCGATCGATCTAAGCCATGAAGAAATAGCCAATCTTTCAGATGCACAGTTCAAAACACTGGTGATCAGGATCCTCACAGAACTGGTTGATTTCAGGATCCTCACAGAACTGGTTGATTTTAGCCACAAATTAGAGAAACATATGGAAGCTAAACTAATTGAAATGAATGGTAATACAAAGGAAACCAATAGTAATGGAAAGGAGATTGGGACTCAAATCAATGGAGTGGACCAGAAGGAAGAAAAAAATGATCAAACAGAAAAGAATGAAGAAACAAGAATTCAAAAAAATGAGGAGAAGCTTAGGAACCTCCAGGACATCTTTAAACGTTCCAACATCCGAATTATAGGGGTACCAGAAGGGGAAGAGTCACGAGTGGAAACCTTATTTGAACAAATAATAAAAGAGAACTTCCCCATTCTGGCAGAGGAAATAGACTTCCAGGAAATCCAGGAAGCTCAGAGAGTCCCAAAGAAGTTGGACCCAAGAAGAAACACACCAAGGCACATCATCATCACGTTATCCAAGATTAAAATGAAGGAGAGAATCCTAGAAGCAGCAAGAGCTAAGGGGACAGTCACCTACAAAGGAGTTCTCATCAGACTGTCAGCTGATTTCTCAAAAGAGACCTTACAGGCAAGAAGGGGCTGGAAAGAGGTATTCCAAGTCATGAAAACCAAAGACCTACAACCAAGATTGCTCTATCCAGCAAAGTTTTCATTTAGAATGGAAGGACAGATAAAGTGCTTCTCAAATAAGACCAAATTCAAGGAGTTCATGATCACCAAGCCCTTATTATATGAAATGTTAAAGGGACTTACCTAAGAAAAAGAAGATAAAAAAGATGAAGAGTGAAAGGACAGCAAACTCACAGTTAGTAACAACCACACCTAAAACAAAAGCAAACTAAGAGGACAGCTAGATCAGGAGCGGAACCATACAAATGAAGATCACATGGAGGGTTAGCAACAGGGGAGTGGGAGGAGGAGAAGGGGGGGAGAAGGTACAGAAAATAAGTAGCATAGACAGTAGATAGAAAATAGATAGGGGGAGGGTAAGAATAGTAGGGGAAATACAGAATCTAAAGAATCTGAGACACGTGTTCATGAACTAAAGGGGGAAATGGTGGGGGAGGGGTATGCAGGGTGGAGGGGAATGGAGGGGGGGAATAGAACAAATGTAATGGCATAATCAATAAAAAAGTTTAAAAAAAAAAGAGCAATGTTAAATACAGCACAGTACTATTGGCCTCTACCATGATGCTATAAGCATTGAGACCTGATATAACTACATTCTCCCAACACATCTGAGAACTAACTGTCCTCACCTACCGCCAAGGGAAGCCCATAGACAATGTCAGGTTGATATATCCAACAGAAGTATAAGTACATTTGTATTTTTTTTTTAATGGAAGTATCCTCTTTTGGTAGTTAAAAAGTGATAGCCTCTGAGGAGTGGAAATCAGGTCAGACAGGGCAGGAGATTTCAGGACTAGGAAACCGAAATGCTGCCTACGCTGACCGGAGCACATGAGGTTGCTCAGGAAGA
The DNA here is from genome assembly GCF_021234435.1 of Artibeus jamaicensis. Lineage (NCBI taxonomy): Eukaryota > Metazoa > Chordata > Mammalia > Chiroptera > Phyllostomidae > Artibeus > Artibeus jamaicensis. Next base: position 2,164,603 of record NW_026522053.1, on the reverse strand, counting down.
CCGTTCCAGACTGCTGTTCATCCAGGGCCCATCAAAGCCCCCCCACGAGAGACCAAGAACTCAGTGGGGGGGCTCTTGCTGACTCCCTTCCCCCCATGTCTTTGGAGTTTTAGCAATGAAACCTTAATCTTCACGATTTAGAGAAAACTTCTGAACCTCAGGGTCCATGATTATATAATTACAGTCTACTGGTTTAATTCACCTTCTGTTCGCTGAACCTCCAAGGTGCTTCCAGTTTCTACAGGAAAATGACAAATTTCTACAACTTAAAAATCCAGCACCCAAGACCTGAGAAGGAATCCTTGTGATTCCTACTGCCAGAGGCCCCCTGAGCAATGGGCTCCATCGCAGTCTGCCAGCCAGCTGGACATCAGATCCATCCAGGAAGCTCTGTAAGAAACTGAAGCACCTAGGATGCTACCCCATTCCTGATGAACTGAATTCAATGTCTGGGGTCAGTCCTGGGACTCAATATGTGTTTTAAAAGGCAATTTTCACACAGCTGGCCCAGAGATTGGCATTTGGGAGCCACTGACTTGGGCTCAAACTACTGGTACCTCTAGCCTATTTGACAGCAAACAGAATATTTAGAATTGGGAGAGGCTGGAAAATCTGAACCAAGACTACACCCCAGGTTCCCCAAAGGCCTCACCCCTACAGGAACACCTCCCAGCAGCAAAAGTTACCTTACCTGATCGCTCATGTCTCCAGACTCCCATAGGGCAAACACCTTCTGCTCATCTGGGGAAGCAGCTGTCTGTGGGGGAAACTAAGCAAGACCCAGGCGTGAGCTGGTCTCTTTGTCTTTACCATGTGGACCCACCCTCCTTGCCGCATCTCCCCTCTGGGAGGATGCCAGCCACCCCCTTAAGGGCCTTGGAGGACTGCAATGACAGAAACGTTACACATCTGGCTTGAAGTCCACAGTGTGCTCATTAAGGTGGGGACGCGGGCGCTTCTGTTTTTCCCACTAGCTCACCTCTATGCTTTTTAACATCAGCGTTCTCCTTCCCTAAATACCAACCCTCAGGTGTGTCCTAAGAAGCCTCCCCCAAAACTCCCTGGGGCATCCAGGCTCCTCTCAGTCCCTTCCCACAAGGGCTGTGTCAGTGGTGGGTTTGGTAGGGACCAGGCTCTGGGTGGGGGTGGGGAGCAAGGAAGATGGCACCTGGCACGGTGGGTTCCAGTCTTGGTGCCACAACACAGGGAACAGTAATGGTTACTACCCCACATATAGTCTCATTTGATCATTAAAAACCAAGGTGGTAGTGAAGTATTATGCCCCCAATGTCCATGAGAAAAGTCCAGATCAGAGATGTCTACTTTTTGCCCCGTAGTCACACAGCTATTAAGTAGCAGAACAAGAAGCTAAACAAGTCTGTGAAAGTCTATTTGCTTTCCCTGGGCCTCACCTCCCTTGTGTAAAAACATGAGCCTGAACAGACCTGAGGTCTCTTCCACCTTGAATATCACCTTGATCTGGTCCCCACATCAGGATCACAGTGAGGGAAGGCAAGAGGCAAGCTGCAGAGAGGGCCACAGTGTCCCCCAGACACTGACCCAATCAGGAGGAAGAAGTGAAGCAAGAGCAAGTGCTGGTGGCTGAAGCAGGGTATCCCATCAATTTATTCTCTCCTGCTGCCTAGGAAAGCCTGGCCAATGTCAGGTAAGTGCCCCTCTCCTGCCAGGCCAAGCTCAGAGAAAGGTGACCCTGCAGGTAACTGGATCGATTTGTCAGGTGGTCAAGGAGCAGGGCCTCCAAATAGGGCAGGGCCCCAAACCTCAGTACCTTCTATAAGAGACCTCACCAAGGAGGCTCCCCACCATGAGAGCCAATCCTCCTGCAATAGCCCAACCAGCCTGGCATCCAGCACAGTTCCTCTTATCCTAGTTTCTGTTCCTTGCATACCCATGGATGGTCCTTTGCCTCAGCTCACCCAAGGCTGCAGATCTTCTGACCCTGGACTGCTAACATCAATGCTCCCTTGTTAAGAGGGGGCAGCAGCCCACCTCACCCTGTTTGCTGCTAGGCCTGAGCAGAGCCTGGCAGAAAGACCAGCACAGCTTCCCTAAGACCACAGCCTGGTGCACTCCACCTTGAGCTAAGGAAATGGTCTCCAACACATGCTCTGCTTCTACATTTCCTGCACTTTGGGGCCCCGTCAACAGCAGGACAAGAGGCCTGGCCCCAGAAATGCTAATGCAGCCTCTATGGACAGGGAGGCCCTCCAGGACCCAGGTACAAGCTGGGGACTCTGGTGAAAAGATCAGCTCATCTTAGCTGAACCAGAAAGGACTTAAGAGCTGAAGCCGCTATGCTGACATTCAGAATCCAGCCCTGTCACTTTCTAAGCATTTGACTTTTAAAAAGGTTCACCTCACTTCTCTGAAACTCGGTCTCCTCAGCTGTGGGCTGCAAAAATCAATGGTACTAGAAATCATCCTAAAAATGGCAAAGCTGACAAATGAACTGAGGTGCAGACAGGGGTGCCTGGCCTTTACCCAAGTCCTCTGACAGATAAATGTTTGCCCATTTTAGAAGAAAGTACAGAGCCCAAGGCTGGCTGGCCTAAGGTCACTCAAGGCCACCACATGAGGGCCTAGATTCCAACCCAGGTCAGTGGTCTTCTCAAGTCCCCACCCTTGTGTCAGCAGTACTCAGGCCACTACAGAGCGACTGACTTCTCTCTTTGGCTTCTTTCTACCACCTACCCTCACCCCAGGTAGAGGGTAGCCATGTGTTGTTACTCCCACAGCACAGGCCCCACTTACAGGCACCAGTATCTGCTTGCAGCCAGCAGCCAGCACCGTGTCCTGAAGCATTCGGTCGGAGATGCCACTGAAGAGTGTGTGGCCTGGGGGCAGGCTAGCCAAGTGCAGGTTGAAGAGGCGCTTCAGCTCGCTCAGTGTGAGCACGAACTGTCTCTGGAAGGTGGCTTCCACGAAGGCCCGCAGCTCCTGGGCCACCAGGGTGCTAGTGCAGCCAGGGGATGGGAGCCCATTGAAACTGTCCCCACCTGTAACCTGCCTAGCAGGCAGCCCATTGGTCAGCCTGCTGTGGTAGTCACCACTGGGGGTGGTGTCCATGGGCTCGCCTTCCTCTTCTTCCTCTTCTTCCTCACTCAGGGGCTCCTCCTTGATCCGCACACCAGGCAGGGCCTCGGATGCCCAGACCTGCTCTTTCCTCTGCTGCAGCTCCTGTGCCAGTAGCATGGAGTTCTGCTGAGCCCTGCTCTTGGCTACTTGGACCCGCTGGTCCCCAGAGACCAGCCCTGCAGGCCCTGCAAGGAGAGGAGGGCTGCTTAGGAAAACAGAAAGTGGCCAGTGGGGGTCCAGAGACAAAGACCCACAGCCCCTCTACCCCAAGGCCAATCTTTTCCATCCCGAAAAGAGACATCCTGCAGTCTAGAGCAAGGGGAAAGGAACAATGCAGGCCACCTGGGGCTGTAGCAAGTGACCCAACCTTGCCTTACCCCAACCTTACCTAAGAGGGTTTAGCTACCCCAGCAGCAAAGGAAGAAAGAACTGGGAAAATCAGCTTCCCACACGCAGACATCCAAGCCAGGATGAGTTGGTGATGGGCTCCTGCCAATTTCTCTTGTCCTCCCTGCCCCCTACCTCCTGGCAACCCAAGAGAGCAAGCAGGTCCTAGGAGCCTAGGACCTAACACCATCCTGAGTACAGAAGTGCTCAGTCCCTGTGGCTGAGGTCAGTGGGAAGGGAAGAAACCCTCTGTCCCTCATACCCTGTCCCCAGCCCAAGCCCCACTGAGCCCAGTGTCAGGTAAGGGCCTGCCCAGCCAATATCCTGCACACCTGATTGTCCATCCAGCTTCTTTGGCATGGTTTCATTCACAAGGTTATAGACTTTTTCTAATCTGAAAAGAAGAGTAAACAATCCTGAACCATGTCCCCATCACGTAGGCCATCCCACAAGATACCATGTGTTGGGAGCTCTGGCAGCCCTGCCTACAGCACACAGGCCCACCCACCCAGGCTCTTGCTCCTGAGGGCCCCACTCCCTGCACATGACGGGCATGCCGAGATTCCGCCCCCCACAACACTGTGACCAGCAGGGAGTGGCTATGTCAGGCCTCCACTGGGATTCTGGGGTCAGCTAGCAGTGTCCACCGGAGTGGGAAGGGGGCATGTGGCCCCAATCTGCCTCATGCCCAGCGAGTCCTTACTTGGCCTGGATGCCCGCCCACAGCATGTGCTGCCGCTGGACCACATCTGGGTGCTTCTTGATGAACTCCCCATCAGGTGGCAGGACGAATTCCCAGCCTTTGTTAATCCTCACCACAGCCATGTGTTCCAGAAAATCCTTCACATCCTCTGCACAGAGCTGGGGGTGGGGCAACAGTGAGGTTGGCTAGCCTCTAACAGCTGCCCCCTGCCCTTCCCTCCAGATTGACATCACTTACTTTTGTCACTGTTGCGACCTCTTTCCTTACCACCCACCGGCTCTGTGTAAACTTCCACATCTAAGGGAGAAAGAAGCATGTTTCCAGGAAGCAGAGATGGTGCTCCTGAAACTGTCCCCTGAACCTAGGCCACTATCCTGGGTGCCTGGGGTCAGGCAGACTTGGGTGTGGGTCTGGCTGTGGGCAGTTACATTAACTCTGAGCCCCTGTTTTTCTCACTTGTTAAGGACTCCAGGGTTGTCTCCTTCAGGAGAATAGCTGGACCCCACCCAGCTCTACCTAGACCGCAAAGACTCCCTGGTCAGGAATGTCTTGCCCGTTTATCACCGACAATAACTCTGGTTTGACCAGCCCCTCTTCCAGGCACCCAGACTAGACGGCATCTGCAGGAACAGAGAAGGGCTGACAGGCGGTGAGGGGCAAATGGTACACATGCAGGGTGAGCAAACCTGGGAGTCAATACAAACTGCTCTCTGACCCCCAGAGACAAAGATGAAGCACACAGGCCCCTGGAGTGACTGCCAAGGAGCTGGGTGAGTCGGAAAAAGAGAAACCACAGACACACTCTTCAGCTTAGAGGATGCCCCGTGCCGCCAGGCCCGCACATCACGGCCGCGGTGGGTGCTCTAAGTAGACAAACTGAGCAAACGCAAGAATACTGTGAGGCAGGGACTGAAGTTCTGGATATGGGCAAGGCTTAGCAGGTGGGTGGTGGAATGGAAGGATGACCTAGCTCTGGAGTTGCAAAAGCCCATGGCAACAATTCTCTGTAAACTGGGAATTGTCAGCCCTGTCCAAACTCAGTGCGGTTCAGGGCTGTGGGTCAGTCATACCAGACTCTCCAATTATTCATAATGAGCTAGAAAATATGGTCTGCATCATAACTTTGATTTGTAAAAATCAACAGCCAAATCAAAAATACCACTCAAGCCAAATGAAACATGCTTCTTGGACAGAATCCACTCAGTGAGGCACCAATTTGCAACTCCCAGCGAGAGAAACTCAAAGGTTCATATGAAGCCAAGACCCCAGGATTCCAAGAGGAGGAAGAAGAAAGGCAGAATCCAGATCCTCCCACCCTGCCCACACATACTTGCCCTATGCACACAGTTAAAGTCCTAGAATCCCTGTGCTGTCCCCACCCTCCTCCCATGGCCACCTCTCCCACAACCCTGGAGGACAGAGAGCCCGGGCACTTACAACAAAGTCTCGGCCCCTGCAGAGCACCTCGGCGGGCACACCACTGTGAGGACTGGAAGAGTCCTTGGGGTACAGGATGTCACTGCCAATGAGAGTAGGGGTGGCAGGTCAGCCCCTGTCTTCAGCCCCATCTGACTCCTGTCCCCTGCCCAGGCTCCAAGTGGAAGCCCAGGTCTCTTTCCAATATGGGGTAGTGCAGGCCTGGGCCTGACAGCTCCCCTCAGAGCCCATGCTGTCCCCCAGGAGCCTGGCTCTCGTGAACATATGCAGGACAGAAGCTCCCTCCCCACACATACCTACCTCTCACAACCCCTACTCGATGCTCCCCACTGGGGAGCAACTGGCCCAGCCTCAAGGCCCACTGCACAGTCATGAAGGGCCCAGGGGCTCAAAGACAGACATGGCCAGCCCAGGCCTCTGGGAAACCAGTGGGTCCCACATGGAGAGCAGGTACAAGCCCGAGACAGACTGGTGGTGGAGGGGAGTGTGGGCTAGGGGGCTGGGACCTGGACAGGCCCTGAGCACAAGTTGGTTTGAATCCTTGAAAGAATGTGGCCAGCACTAGGCTCAGAGAACTTCATGGCCCGGAGGTGAATGAACAGGCTCTGAGGCTTACTACACGCACTTCCACAGCACAACCATGATCCCCTTGCCTAGGAACACAAACACCACCCCCAGAACCCCACACCGCTGGGGCCTCTGTCCCTGCTGCCTCACAGTCCCCCCACCCCAATCCTACTTGGCCAGCAACTACAACCCATCCTTCAAGGTCAAGCTCTGTGCCCACCCCCTTCCCATAAAAACTCTGGGGACAGGGACCTGGCCTTGGCCTGTGCTATTCATTGCTACCACAGAGAGTGGAGGTAGCTGCTGAGCAGGTGTTAAATGATAGTGACCCAGCCCTTGACCTCTACATTCAATGTGCTGCTCTTGCCTCTCAAATCTGAGGACAGGGACAATGTCTGAATGAGAGTGTCTCCAAGGACAAGCAATGAGACACAATGAACAAATAGACGAACTATGCATTATCTCCTTACAGGGACCCAAAGGACAGGGCAAGGAAGGGGCATTACAGGCCTTGGTGTGGCAGTGAGGGCAGTGTCAGGGCAGAGACCACAGCAGGACCTAAATAATATGAAAGGTCCAGGAAACCCTACCTTCAAGTCACAGGGACAGACCACCAGCAGCCCAGGAGCACATGTGGCGTTGGGCAAAGCTTCAACCCAGCTGTGGGAGTCTCACTGCCAGGCTTTGGGACAGTGTCCTCTGTATAATGGTGTATAATGGAGGACACTGTCATGTGTGACGCATATATACACAGGGCCCCATCTAATGAATGATGTGCCATCTCGAAGGTCTTCTATAATTAAAGATACCAACCAGGTATGTGAGGCCTGTGCTTCCAGTGAAGAGGCACCACCATGTGGCCCAGACACAAATATACTTTACAATTTACTTAGCTAACCAACCAGAAAATGATAGACTTTTTGCAGTGAATTATTTTCTTAAAAATTTGTAACAGTTCGTTTTTTGACAGATTTTCCCCGTAGACTGTACTTTATTACAAGTGAGTACTTTAGCTCAGTGTGGCTCAGCAGACGGAGCGCCAGTCTGAGAACCAGAAGGGTGTGGGTTCGCCTACTGGTCGGGGCACTTGCCTGGGTTGTGGGCCAGGCCCCCAGCTGGGGGTGGCATGTGAGAGGCAACTGATCAATGTTTCTCTTGCACATCAATGTTTCTCTCCCTCTCTATTTCCCTCCTTTCTCCTCTCTCTAAATATAAGTAAGTAAAACCTTTTCTAAAAAAAGTGAGTACTTGAGCCAGGCTTTATACTGAGTACAAGGGAAGTAGGGGAGTCAACACAGACAGTCCCTACCCCCTTGAAACTGGCAGTCTGGTGTAGGAGGCAGATAGACTAGTGGAGGAATCCCAGGAAAAGAGAAACTACTGAAAATTCAAGATCAGTGACCCGCAACAATGCTCATCAAAACAAACAAACAAACAAACAAACAAACCACACTCAGACACATCAGTGAACTGTGGAAAGCCAATACAAGGGAAAATCTTAAAAGCAGCCAGAGGGACACAAAAGCAGAATACCTTCAAATGCTGTACCTAGAATTTACACCCAGTAGAAACTACCCTTCAAGAATCAAGCTGAAAGAGACATTTCCAGATAAACGAATGCCAAGGCAATTTACCCCCTGCAGACTTCATTAAAAGAAATGCCACGACACTCTTTAGCAAAAGGAAATATCCCAGACAGAAACTCAGAGACACAGAAAAGAATAATGAACAAAATCAAAAGGCAAATATGTAAGCAGATGGAAAGAATACTGACCAGATAATACAATGTCTTGTGGGGCTTAAAGTAGAGAATTATAATATACAAATAAAACAGCAAGTGTGTTGGAAGATATACATAAAACATTTTGAGTTCTTTGAATTATCCTGGATAAGGGTAAAAAGCAGCAATTAATATAAGCTGCAACAAGTATGCATGCACGCTGAAATCTGTAGGGAATCACTAAAACAATTTTAAAAAGGATAGCTTCCAAATTAGCAGGAAAAATGAAATAATGAAAAAATCCACTAGAAAGTAAAAATGAATATAAAATGCAGCACAGACAGGACAAACAGAAACCACTAAAGTAGATACCCCAAGTATCAGCAATCATATTACATTCAAGGGGGTCAAGTGCTCCCATTGAGGGGCTAGAGCTGGTCTTACCTCTTTACCACCCAATTTCCTTGGACTAACATTGCCACCTTCTGGATGCCACGCAAAACAGCCACAGAGTCGATGGAGGGGCCCAGAAGGCTCATCAAGTTGGCGAAAGGCATAACCTTCACTGTAGATGCAGAAAAGGGAAGTCAGGCAAGGTAAGAAAAGCCCTGGGCCATCCTCTATCCCTTAGCAGGCCTGCAATGTTAAGTTAAAACAGCAACCCCAGCACGTGGGTAAAATAATAGCCCATTGGACCCTGGAGGAAATGCCTATGAGGAACTGGGTGCCAGGAGGCACACCCTCTTCTACTCATGTCCAGAGGTTTCAAAACCCCCCCATGATCATCTGGCTAGTAAGTGGCAGAGCCAGGACTGGACCGGAGATGGGTACAGTCCATGCACTTAACCATTGTTCTCTGTTTACCCCGACTAACTGAGCCCCCTGCCCAGTGAGCAGGGGAAGGCCCGGGAAAGGCCCTTAGTCCTCTGTAGGCCCAGGCCTAGCAGGAGCTCCCCTCTGCTCAGGCCCCAGAGATCCCTGAGTGAGCCCCAGAAAAAGAACCCAGGGCCTAGGACTCAGCTCGAGGGGCAGGGGTGGTGGTGTCAAGGCTCAGGTCTTCCAGTCACTAGCTTCAGGTCCCTACATGTTCTGACCCTTGAAAGTTCTCCAAGAAAAAGCCCAGTCCCTACTGTGTGGGCGCCACAATATAGCGCAAGTGAACGTGTTTAAGCACCTTATCCGCATGCAGGACTTGGCATTAGCCTGACCCTCTCTGAACCCTCATCCCAGCCCTCAGGAGTTACCTTAGTCCCATCTTATAGATAAGAAAACTAAGGGTCAGGAAAATAAGTGACCTGCCCAAGCTCACACAGAAGGGGAGTAATGAGGGCGGCATGGAAAGGCTGACCCCTGAGGGATACCAGTCTGCTGGAGGGCGTCCTTCACAGACCAGGACACAGATGAGAAGCTGGGCAGCTCAGGTACAGCGGGCCTCTGGCCTCAAACTTGGTCCTCATTCTGTCCCAGACTTAGGAGGTGGAGAGTATGACGAGCATGCGTGACCACCCACCATTCTTCATCAGGATCTTGATCTGATCGGCCAGGGGCAGGGTGCGCAGCTGGGCCATGGACAGGACATTGCTGGGGGCCACAGGTTTGTCTCTGTTAGAAATAAAAGCATTTTGTCAGAGGTGGCAGGCAGAGAGCCATGGCAGATCGTCCAGCTGCCTTTACTCACTTCTCCTCTTCCTGGCCGGGCGGCATCAACATCATGAGGTAGTCACTGTGGAAGAGGGGAGAGGGCAGGGTCAGCAGCCACAGAGCATCTCCAATTCACCAGGCCCGTAAACCCATGCTGTTCCCAGGCTAAAGCCTCCTTGCCAGCAGGCAGTGAGAAGCCCATCCCCAACCTGCCCACAGCTAAAGGAAAGGAGGACCAATCTCTTTGACATGGGGGCGCTGCTCCCTCGGCCCTCCCCCAGGTTACAGAAGGGGCCACAGTGCCAAGGGAGGACCCACACCAGTGTCGGTCCCAGCCAGGCTCACCTGGGTGATTTGACAAGCTCCGTGTTTTCAACCCCATTGGAGCCCTGGCACAGCAAGTACTGGCGCTCATGCTCAGAATGGCTGTCCTATTAGGGGAAATGGGGGGAAGCCTCAGCTGAAGCCCCAGGCCTGGCAGCCCCATGCCCTCCACCTTCTAGTTCTCACCCCTGCATCACTATGCTATAGCCGCCCAAGGCTGCCCACAGGATCACATGCAACTTAGTAGGTTTGCCACTCCAGGCCTGTGGTATGGCCTCAACCAACTACCTTCTAGGCTTTATGACCACACGGCCCCAGCACTGTGCTCAATGCCCTGTCTGTAACACAGGGACACTAGGAGCGGTGATGAAAATGAAAGCTGACATTCAGTGAGTACCTACTGTGCACCAAAGCTCTGTACCAATGGCTGTATGTAGACCAACTCATCTAGCCTCAAAATAATGCTACCAAGTTAGGTCCTACTATTATTCCCATAAGAAAGAGATTCAGAGAGATTAGGTAACTTGCCCAAGGTCACACACTAGGAAATAGCAGAGCTTCTGGAAGTCTGAATCTGACCCTGAATCAAGCCTCTGTCAACACATCTCTCTCTCAGGAAGGTTCCAGAAAATCAGGACTCCACCCTAAGAAAAATGCTAGGGACCCTAGCCTGTGATGTGTTGGGAGCTAATACTCAATTGCTTCCCTCACTCCATATGTATTCGGAAAATGGGGTCTCAAGTCAATGCACGAGGTGAAATCCAAGCACGGTAAAAATCACCCTTAGCTGGTAACACAGGGACTCCAGCCATGTGAAAGCAGGTACTCCACAGTGCACCAAATGGAGTGTGCTTGAGTTGAGGGCCCACAGTGCACAAAAAATATGTAACCAGACCCCAACCTCACTCCTGAGTCCAGCAAAATGTTTATGCTGGGGAGAGCCTGGGACTGCACCCAAGACCAGGAGCAGCAGACCCAGCCCCACCTCACACGTTCTTCCTCTAGGGTGCAGAGTGGATCAGCTAGCATGGAGGACACACTGCCCACCAGATTTAACCTCCTTTCCCTGTGGTGTTATCAATCATGTGGCCACAAATGAAGTACGGCAAAAGTGAGAGAGGGAGGCCACGCTGCCATACTTCCTGAGCATTGGGCTCTTCCTCCAGGACCCTGTGCTGGGAGGGTCAACAGCAGCCTGAGGACCCAGCTCACCCTCAGGCTGTAGTAGTGCAGGTGGACCCAGGGCTCCTCAGCGTGCTTCTTCTGCAGGAACTCATAGGACTGCACCCGGCGCTGTCGAGCCTGCTCCGATTCAGGCCGAGAGAACCGCACCTGGGGGATGGGAGGCAGCACAGACTCAGGCCTCAGCCCCACCAGGCCAGAGGGCCCCACATCTGGGGCATTTTCCACTCCCACCTTCCCCTCATTTCCTGACACAGGTCTTTTAAATTCAGTTTTAACCATGTCCCACTCTGTGACTTGCCAACACAGGCTAGGAAACAGCTTTCTCAGGGTACTGCCTGCCTAAAGCCCTATCTGTTTCCACTCACTGGTGGCTGTACCCACATTTTCCTATGGAAAAAAAAAAAACAAACCACCTCCCCTTTAGTTCCTACCTAAGAACCCTCCCCACAAACACACTCCCAGCTATAGGAGTGGGCAGGTAAACAACTTGTGCACCAAATCCTCTTAGCTGCAGGGACTGGTTCAGGGTTGGCCAAACCAATGAGTCCAGTCTGAAACTTTAGTCAGAAGTAATGGAAAGAAGTTTCTTTCCCCCTGGGGTCTTAAAAAGTGGGAGGAGGTAAGCCTGGAGCTGGGACAATTCTCTCTACAAGTGGGGACAGACACCTTGCCTAGATGCCAAAGAAAAAAACAAAACCTAGAGATGGAGAAATCAGGTGTCATTGACAGACTCTGAGCACCTAAATTCAGGCATACCTAAAGCTGCCCCTCAATTTTTCAGTAACAAGGATCAATACATTCCATTTTTTCACCTGTGCCATTTAGATCTGGTATCTGTTGCTTAGAGTTCAGATGGAGCCAAGCCCCCAGTCACCTCTCTGTGATCAGATTATAGAATTCAGGGACTCTACAGTGGGCCTTGAAGGCACACAGGCCTAAGATTGGCTTGTTAAAAGGGCCAGAGCACCCCGACCTGTGTGGCTCAGATGGCTGGGCATCGTTCAGCAAAGCGAAAGGTCACTGGTTTGATTGCTGGTCAGGGAAACTGCTTGGGTTGTGAGTTCAGTCCCTATTTGGGGCACATGTGAGAGGCAACCAAGTGATATTTCTTTGCCTTTCTCCCTCCTTTCCCTTCTCTCTACAAAGAAATACATTAAAAAGGGGGGTGGGGTGGGCAGAGTCCCCAAGAAGGGAGTTATCTAAGGTCATCCAATAAACTACTGAGAGAACAGATGGGTCCCCCACATTGGTTATGCCAGAATTCACTAACTTTTCAAGGACATGCAAACATTCATAACCTTAGCCACACTATGTACTGCCCACATGATTTGTGCAATATTTTTCTTTAAATACTTAATCGATTATTTTAATATAAAGATACTTAAATAGGAGAGACTTTATAAGCCATACATGAAAGGTCAATATTCTTCTAACAATCTTTAAAACACAGGAATAACTATTAAGATAGGAATTCTTCAAACATGTACCACTTAAGAGACAGAATCACATAGTTAACGGGTCTGTGGCCCTGTTAAAGCAAGAATGTCAGGGTGCAGGCAATGTCTGTATGTGCACTGGGCCCCTGAGCCCTGGGCCATGGCTTCCTCTTCCCAGCAATTCCAGGCAAAGCCAGGATCCCGTATCTCACACACACCTGAGGCCGTCACCCTATTTACAGCTGGGACAGCTCGGCTGGGAAGAGGTAAGGCTGTCTCTTTGGGCAGCTCAGCAGGAAAGCTCTAAAGAACACACACGGTTTCTGCATCTGTTTCACACAGAGCACACATTCTACACAGACCCTCCTGCTCTTGCTCGCTAGACCACTAAGATACAAAACCGGCCCTGCTGCCTCCCTGCTAACACTCCCTCTTAGGCTGGAGCTTACCGTGATCTGCTTCACATCCTCTTCTGCCTCGTCCTGCGAAGAGTCCCCTGCAGCAAGAAAAACCAGGCCTGCTCGCAGCCTCTAGTGGAGCCCCCATTTCCAGCCCTGTCCCCACCGATGCCCCAAGCAGCAGTGTCTGTGAATTTTCCTTCTAGATGCAGGTAAATACATGTCAGTGGTTCTCAAGTTGGTGCAATTTTGCCCTCACCTCCACCCCAGGGGACATTTGGAAATGCACAGAGACATTTCGGGGGGTGAGTACTACTGGTACCCAGTGGGTAGAGGCCAGGGATCCTCCTAAATCTATAATCCATCCATTTAATACCTTCCCCATGGCCAACCCAACCCGCCAAGTCACAGACAGACAACAGAGTTGGTGGTGGGCAGGGGTCAGCGCTCACCCTCATTGGCTGCCTCCCTCTCTCGGTGCTTGGCATCTGCCTTATCCAGGTAGGAGAAGCTGGGCCGCAGCTGCAGGATGCCGTGCAAAGGCGTCAGGTGGAGCTCACCTGACAAAGGAAGAAGCACTTGGACCCGACTCTAGGAATTGAGCCAACCCACCCAGCCCGGCTCATGGCAACCAGTCACCTAGTGCCCCAGACTCCCCGAAGACCTTGGCCCAATACCAAACCACCTTCACCTCTGATCCTAGAGCCTTGGCACCAGTGAAATGACCCAACTGGCCCTGCTGGACACAGCAAGCATACAACTGGGTCAGAACACAAATCCAGACTCAAAGCAACTTCTTTAAAACCTGCTTGCAAACCCTCTTCCACATGCAGTCAAGGCTCTCCTGACCCTCGTCCCACTGCCCTCCCTCCAGCTGCTTGCTCTAACAACAGGCAAGTAATCCACAAACACACATGTTTTTTCCCAGCCAGGCATTGGCTGGACCACTCTCATTGCCTCCCCAACCCCATATATACCTGGAGGTCCCCGCTCTCTCATCCCCCCACCTCTTCTTGCCAGAATCCCACCCATCCCATTAAGAAGTCAGCTACTGCAAATGTGGCCAGGAAAGCAGCTCCTGAGGTGAAGGTGCATCTCTATATAGCCTTTGATGAAGGTCATGGCATTTTCCTGTGAATCAGACCATGCCCTGGGAAGCAGTGCACAAAATCAATTTTACAGATGAATGTGGGCTTCAAAGAGAACAAATCGGAGGCTAGGGCTCTGTCAAAGCTCTCTAGACCCCAGATGGAGCAGAATACTCCACATAAGGAGTAAATACATGGATGGTCTGGCTGCCAAAATGTGGTGTTTAAGTATAATTACTTGATGCTACTTTTGATTCTACTGTTTCCTAAGTGCTCAAATTTGTTTAATTTATTACTTCATAAACTCTAAATATATTCCCAGGACCTTGTACTTTGAAACAGCTTTGAGATATAACTCATACACAATACAATACACCCACTTAAGCCATACAATTCAATGTACTCTAACATTTCAAACTGTATAACCAGTACCACAATCAATTTAAGAACGGTTCATCATGCCCCAAAAAGCTCCATATGCGTCCTGAGTCCCTCCACAGCCCCTGGCAACCACTCCTCTGCCTTCTGTCTCTGTGGATTGGTCTGTTCTGGATGGCTTCACAGGGATGGAATCACAAAGTGTGGTCTTTATGACTCACCACTTTCACATGGCCCACTGCTCTCCAGGCACATCTGTGGAACATGTATCCATCCCTTACCCTTTGAGATGACTAAGATTCCACTAAGCGGCTACACTACATTGTCATCCAGGCATCAGCTCATGGACAGGTGGATGTTCCTTTCCTTTCACTATCATGAATAATGCTGCTGTGAACGTCTGTGTACAAATTTTGATGTGGACATAGCTTTCATTTCCCCTGGGTAGATGCTGTGTAGGAAGGAAATTGCTGGGTCGTTTAAGTACCTTGTTTGGAAAACATGAATCTACCACCTGTCTCAAAAGTTATGCTGTGTATGTCTGTTTCCTAGGAAGACAATGACTTTGGAGACCCATCCCTATCAGAACGAGCAATGACTAGTCAGAGTCCCTCAGGATAGTCAACTCTGGTCCGCTCACAACCTATTACTTGCACAAGGTGCTTGGCCCTGCAGACGTCTAGCATTTGGGGGAGGAGGTGGACACCAGACTAGGGCAAGCCTCTCCCCATCCCAGCCTCCACCCCACTTCCCTCCACCATTGGCCTCCATGTGCCACAGCAGCCCAGGATGCCCAGCAGAGGTACCTTGCCTGTAGAGTGCAGCAGCATAGCGGGATGTGTTACTGGTGGTCTGGGAGGAGCAGAATGTCTGCTTATCCATCAGCTTCCTGAGAGCACAGGGAGAACAGGTGTCCAGGGGAGGAAGTGCCTAACCCAGGCCTGGCAGGCACAGGGACCTGATACCTTCTGAAACCAAACAGCCAGGGACCTAGCCCACAGGATAGGCTACATGTGCTGCAGGAGGGAAACTGGGGCAACAGAACCCAAAGCTTGTGTGGGCCCCAAGAGACAAGCAGGAGGTAGGAGCCCCCACTCCTCTCAAGGAGCCTGGGAAGAACCTGGTAGGAGAAGTCTTTTCCTGGAAGATGTGTCCTGCAGGGAAGGGTCTGCACTAGGCCCAGCCGCTCCAGTGTGGGTGCCGACGGGGAGCCCAGCCACACTGCGTATGGCCTCATTGTCTTTAAGGCCTTTGGAAGGCTCACTTTGGAACACAGTGAAGCTGGAGGCCTGGGGCTGGGGACTCACGAGGAGTATGTGCTGGTCTCATCTGCGCAGGCACCATCCACGTTCAGTGCGATCTGCTCCCCTTTGCTGCGGCAGTAGTTGGGGTTCAGGGTGTCGATGGCCATCTCAAGCTCTACCTAGAGGTAGGAAGGACCCCCACCACCAGCTATGAGGACTGCGAATCCTGGCCCTACCCAAAAGTAGGACAGACACATGTCCCTCCCCAGGGGCATCTACACTTCAGTCTACACCACAGAACACAAACGCCAATTCCAACAGAAAAGGCCAGAGTAGTTTTCTTGTATAATAGTTTTGTCTGTCCCTTCCCCCAAGCTCCACTGCCAGAGATCTATAACTGGGATTAAAAATCAAGGTTTCTCATAAAAATCTTACTTCCACTTTCTCTGGCAAAGTCAGTAGCACTGGCAATACTGGGAGGACTTGTCTCTGTGGCAATGGGCCTGGTGCTGCAGCCACCCCAGTGCCAGGTCTCTAGCTGTCCTAGTCCCCACCACCCTGCCCCTTCAAGGCACTAGATGTTTCACAATTGGCCTGCTTCACACTGGCCCCCACCACACCTGTGAACATGAGCCCCCAATGCCATTTGCTAACTGGAATCTCACTTTTCCTGGCCTCTGGAGCTGCCCACCCTCCTTATTTCTGGAAAGTCCTTCCTTTCTCATCTTTCAAGGACCTACAAGTTGCTGGTTCTTCTAACTCCATTAATTCCTTCTCTGAGCTTCCAGTCACCAAATGGCTCATCTCCTCACCTCCACCAGCTCCCACCCAAACCGCTCACTTCCATCACAGAGGGCAGCCCCACCTTCTGCTGCTTCGGCTTGATCTTGGCTGAGAGGTGTGGAATGTCATCATAGGTCATCGAGGCTGGACGCACGGGGTACTAGGGAGGCCAAGGGAGCCATCAGTGCACCTTGCCCAGCCCCAACCAGAGCCACTCAGGGAACTCTGGCCAAGAAGCCCCACTGTCGCCCTACCCCCACCAAGCTCAGAGGGCCCTGGTCTACACCCAGCCCCCTGCTGAAGAGCTTTTCGATGTCTCTGACTCACAGGACACTCCCAAGTCTCAGGAACCCAAAGCCCACACACATCACCCCATGGACTCCGGCACCTACAGAAAAACTGCCATGGGAATCAAAAGTGAGGTCAGAGGTCAAACTACCAGTCTGCCGGCCACCAGGTAGAAGAGGACAAGGGACACAGACCACAGGGGGGCAAAGAGGGAAAACAAGACTGGCTAAGTGCTACTCATTGCTGAAGCCAGATGAGGCCACATGGGAGTTCATTATACCAGTCTCTCCCCTTTTGTTTTTGTGTGACTTTCCCATCACAAAAAGCTAAAGATTGAGAAAGGATCTGCATGCTACTGGGTGGACAGATGAGGCAAGGTTTAGAATGATTTTCAAAAAGCACCATGACAGCCATGGGAGTGAGCCTGCGGAGAGGCGTGGCAGTATATGAAGTTAGTATTCCTCTGGGAGCCATATTAGGTCAGCTACATTCTAGCTGAGGAAATGGCTGTTTCCTAAAAGCTCACTTCAGTAGCAGCACAGTGGCTTTTCCATGCTTCCTGGGCTGAGCCTGGGGCAGGAACCTGGAGTGTAGGTGCAAGAATGGCCTGCAGCCTAGCCTGGAACACAGCCCATCTGGCCAGAGGCCCTACAAAGGGCCTGGGCCAGGAAGAGTACTGCTGAAGGGCACAGGTTCTGCCATCAGACAGCCTGAGTCCTGGTCCTAACCCTGCCACTAGCTTCTTACGAACTTGGCTCCTTGCCTCCATCCAGCACGCATAGCCTCACCACACAAAGCATGGCACACCCTGAACACACATGGGGTTACTCCACCAGTACCAGTCCCACCAACACAGAATGGTCAGGGAAACAGGTGCAGAAGTCCCAAATGAGGGCCTCCAGCCCCAAAGCCTATAAAAGCAGAGCTTAGGGGATAGGCAGTAGCCCTCATCCCAAGCACATGTTTGGAGCACTGCTGCTGCCATGGACAAAAAATACTTAAAACAATAACCTAATTGTTAAGAATGCAAAATGGTACAAAACAGTGTGGCAGTTCCACAAAATGCTGAATTTCCATGTGACGCAGCAAACCCATTCCTAGGGATACATCCAAGAGCAATGAAAACACATATCCACCCAAACACTTGTACAGGAATGTTCACAGCAGCATGTGTTATTCCTAAGCATCAAAAAGTGGAAAGAATCCAATACCCATCAAGAGGCATGCATAAGCAAAAAGTGGTGTGCATATGTCCATGATATGGGCTTATTCTTCCGTGGCTGCCTCAGTTTCCTGTCTTAGAAATGACAGACTATCTAACCCACCTACAGGAATAAAGAGAACTGTCCTATCACATACTCTGAGGTCTCCCACTGTTCCCAGGCCCCACTTATTGCATCTCCACCACCCCACCAACACCTGCTTTCCCCTTTTTATCTCCAGGTCCCACAATTACCTGAAACAGATACAGCTTCTCTGCCAGACTTTTGGCCAAGTAGACATCGATCTGGGAACAAGGGAAGAAGACTTAACCAGGACAAAGAACTCTCCTGGCAAAGAACTCTCAGAGCAGACTCCTGACCTACGCTGCTCACATGAGGGGCAGTGGCCCCCAAGCAATCTGGGATCAAGGGAAGAGCTTAGCTATTGCTAAAACAAAACGGAACCAAGTCTCCAATCTGGATATATCCAGGGCCCTCCTCCCTACAGCTCTTAGGGGGCTAGTACAAGGGTCCAGGTGGCCCCCTAACCAAGGTTCACAGTAATCCAGTAAAATGCCTCTTCCCTGGGGGCTGCCCAGACTAGGCAGCATCCCAGAGCTAGAGTAAATACTTTTCTGATGCAGAGGAGACGGGAAGGTGTCTTCCATGTGCCTTCCACCACGGAGTCTGGATCAACCTATCACCCTGTCTATGGTGGTATACAAGCCCCTCAGAGACTGACCAGCCCTACTTTCTTTTCAACACTAACCACCCTGCCCCAGCATGTGGTAGTTGACCTTCCTGCCTCCCAGCTCTTCCTAGGAACCATGTACTCTCCCATATCCAGGCCTCAAGGACTAGTGAAGGGTCATCAGGCACAGGGAAGGCTTGTGTGAAGGGCCTTCTGGTGGAGAAAACAGCATGTGCAAAGGCCCAGAGACTCTAGAAAGTGTCCTGATCTGAAACCGCCTTCCCCATTGTCTGCTTCTTAAGACTCCTCCCTCCTCAGTCTTTCCCCAGAGATCCTAATCTGCCTGAGGGGGGGTAGGAACACTGCCTCTCCTCACTGTCGTCACAGCCCCAGATGGATTCAGTGAATAACTGCTGAATGAGTAAGGTAAAGGGGAGATGTCAGACTCATTCATTAATTCAACAACATAATGCCACCAACTATGTATCATGCCCAAGGAACTGAACCTGGCTTTGTGGACACAGTGAACAGAATCAAAGTTCTGCTTTCACAGGTTTACATTCTAACAGAAGAAGAATTATGTCTAGTAAGTATTGTAGCCAAGTGCAAGGCAAGTCCAACATAAGGGGCTAGACTGTTGTGGGAAGAGGGGCAGTGTGCAAGAGGAGAATGCCACATAAGCACAAGAGTGGTCAGGGGAGCTGTTCTGACAAGGAGATGCTGTATCAGAGATCTGAAGGGAGCAAGAGGTACCTAGAAAAAGAAGCTCCCAGGGTGGCCTGAGGAAGGATGGAAGGAACCCAGCCCCACTGCCTGAAGCCCTGGGAGTGGGCACTCTGGGAGCCTGGGCAGAGGGTGGGAAGCAGCAGTTACCTCCTGTATGACTGGGTCATCCTCTTCATTGGCCATACTAAGGGGGAGCCAGCTGTGAGATCCTCAGACTCAGCCTGTAAGGAACAGCAAAAGACTTGGCCTGTCAGTCGGTCGTTGAGCCGTCACTCTGCAGTGCCCATTCAGTGACAGATGCTGCTCTGGAAGGGCGGAGCCTAAGACAAACAAAAGTGGATCTTCTTTCTCCATGTACCCTGAAGTCAATAGAGGATGGCCACTTATATAATCCACAGTTCCCCCCAAAAGAGAGAAACACTAAACAATGGGTGCAAACAGGTGGATATGAGTTGTACCTGTGGGAAAGAATGACCAGTTTTAAGGGTTTTTTGACCGCTGACAAAGAATTCGGCACTAAGCAGGAGAATGGGGGCTGGCAGACCCACAGCCGTGATCACAACACTCCAGAACTGACTGGAAGCCACGGGAAGTTTTAAAAAAAGAGTCAGATATTTCCAGTCAAGATGGTAGAGTAGGAAACTACTCCTCCCACAGCCACATCATAATTACAACTAAATTACAGAACCACCACCCCCGAGAACCACCTGAAGACTATCTGAAAAGAACTCTCACAACTAAGGATATAATGAAGCCCCATCGAGGAGGGGCAGAGACCAAAACAAGTTGGTCCCACACCCACATGTGGAGGTGAAGAATTGGAAATGACAGCTTGGCTGCAGAGCTCTCCCCCGAGGAGCAAGGGGTCTGGGCCACACACCAAATTCCTCAGCCTGTAGCACCAGTGCCGGGAAGAAAGGCCCCACAACAGCTGGCTGTGAAAGTCAGCAGAGTCTCCATGCAGGTGAGATGAAGGGCTGCCGGAAACCCAGTTGTACTGTACAGCCCTTTACTCACAAACACGCTTGCTCTGGGCTTAAGCACTGGGGTAGCAGCTCAAAAAGTGCCAGGAACATAAAGAGTGAACCTGAACTGACTAGCTTCAGGACAAGGGCTGGAGGAGCAGTTAGGTGTGGTTCTCTCCGGGGACAAAAGTGCTGGCAGGTGCCACTGTTTCTTTGTTGAGCCCTCCCCAACCCAGCCAGGACACAGCACAGTGTTAAATCTAGGCTCTCCATTAACCTAATAAACATCTTTCACCCCACAGGTGATTCCCTGAGACCCTGTTCCACTGAACAAAGATATCCAGCCACAGCCTCTTTCAGTGGCTCCTTCACAGAAGCAGCCAGCCTTAAGCTCATGCTGAGGACTTAAAATGTAAGGTCCACAAAGCTCAAACAAGTGGCAGCTGGCCTTGGTGTGCCCCACACCTCTTACTAAGTGTCCTCAAGCCCAGCACAAGCAGTAATTGGTCTCAGCTTGCATTGTAACTCCCATCATGTGGCCCCAAACCTGGCGAAAGCTACATTCGGTATTGACTTGGAATGTAGCTTCAACCAAAAGGCCACAAGCCTAGCATAAGTGGCAGTAGGCCTCAGCTCAAATCATGGCTCCTTACCCAAAGGTCCCAAGTCAGGCATTAGTGGCAGCCGGCCTGGGTTCCTGGCATAGCCTCTCCCAAGCACCACCAAGCCCAGCACAACCGGCAACCAAAGGCAGATCACTTTGTAGCTTCTACCAACGGACCCCAAGCCACTCACAAACAGTGCCCACCTCACACTATACCAGAGCCCCTAAGAAGCCCCAGAATCAACAAACCCAGTAGCCAGCTTCAGACAAGAGCAGAGTACCACCCAATTAGCTCCATAAACAAAATATCCGAAGAATGAACTAGACAGGCACAGAGCCTCACTAAAGCAAATCTCATTCCGTGGGGTCAACATCTGAACAACAGCTTGTCCGCTTAAGTCATGCTCAGCTGTCAGAGCCTGTCTGCCTGAGGGTCAATCCTACCCACTGATGTACTAACAGCAATAAAGGCTCAACTACAATAGGAGGACACACAACCCATATACAGGACACCCCTGGAGCTCCAGGTGACCAAGACAACTTCACCACTAGGCTCCATGAGATAACTACTACATTAGGACACTCTAACTGGGAGATGTGGCAGCTCTACCTAATACACAGAAACAGCCAAAATAAAGCAACAAAGAAACATGTCCAAAATAAAAGAACAAACAAAACTATAGAAAAGGTACTAAACAAAATGGAGGCAAGCAATTGATCTGATGCACAGTTCAAAATACTGGTTATAAGAATGCTCAATGAACTTAGGGGAAAAGTATTAAGATGGACTCAGTGAGAACTTACAGAAATAGAAAACATAAAAAAAAGTAAAAAATGAAGAATACAACATTTGAAATAAAGAAGGAATCAACAGCATATTAGATGAGGCAGAGAATCAAATCAGCAATTTGGAAGACAAGGTAGTAGAAAAACACCCAATTAAAACAGCAAGAAGAAAAAAAAGAGTCCAAAATTTTTTTAAAAAATGACGATAGTTTAAGGGACCCCTTGGACAACATTAAGAGTAATAGAATTTGCATCATATGGCTCCCAAGAAGAAAGCAAGGGCTGAAAAACTATTTGAAGAAATAATAATGGAAAGCTTCCCTCACTTGTCCAAGGAAACAAGACATAGAAGCCCAGAAAGTGCAGAGACCCAAACAAGATGAACCCAAAGAGGCCCACACCAAGAAACATAATAATTAAAATGCCAAAGGTTAAAGACAACGTGAGAATCTAAAAAAACCAAAAAAAACAAAAACAGCAATAGGAAAGCAGTTACTTATGTACAAGGGGACTCCCACAAGACTGTCAGCTAATTTCTTAACAGAAACTCTGCAGACCAGAAAGAATTGGTATGAAATATTCAAAGTTATAAAAAAAGAAAAGAACTACATACAACCAAGACTACTCTACTCAACAAACATTATCACTTGGAATCAAAGAGATAAAGAACATCCCAGACAAGAAAAAACTGAAGGAGTTCACCATTACACTAGTATCACAAGAAATGTTAAAGGGGCTTCTTTAAGTAGAAAAGAAAACATAGGAAATATGAGTAAGAAAATATAGGTGGGAAAACTGCCTACTAACAAAGGCAAACACATAGTATTGGGTTGGCCAAACAGTTCATTTGTTTTTTCCCATAAGATGGTTCTAGTAGTCTTAATTGCTTTTAATTTCATCTGAAACAATTTGGTTACATTGTATTGTGGCAGGTGTCCTATCACTATGCATTAAAAAAAGAACATCAAAATCGGTGAATTTTTGTGCAGCCATTTTAATACTGAAGATGAAAGAAAATACAAAATATCTTCTGCATATTATACTTTATTATTTCAAGAAAGGTAAAACTTCAACTGAAACACAAAAAAAGATTTGTGCAATATATAGAGAAGGTGCTGTGACTGATCTAACGTGTCGAAAGCGGTTTGTGAAGTTTCATGTTGGAGATTTCTTGCTGGATGATGCTCCACAGTAGGGCAGACAAGTGGAAGTTGGTAGTAATCAAACTGATACATTAATTGAGAACAATCAACATTATACCATACAAGAGAGAGCACACATGCTCAAAATATCCAAATCAACAGTTACTACTGAAAATGAAAAAAAAAAAAAAGTGTCTTTCATTTTATGGAAAAAATGAAATGGACTCTTTGGCCAGCACAATAAAAGCAGTTGATTCAACCAACTATAAAGCTAGTACCAAGGTTAAAAAACAAAATTAGTTAAGATCATATGTAATTACAACAATAAATTAAAAGAAACACACAAAAGAAGTAAAAAAAATGGTGACTAAAACAAACATACAGGGGAAGAGTAAAAACTGTAGTAATTTTAGAATGTGTTTGAACTTAGGTGACTCTCAATTTAAATAGACTTCTATAAACATAGTTTGATATATATATGAAGCACCTCATAACCATGAACCAAAAATCTACAAGAGATATACAGTCACATCTCAGTAGTCAGCTTCAGAACTTGTCAAACCTTGTATTTGTTGCATTTGGACAAGAAAAAATGTTTCAGCAGTAGGTGCTTGCTCAGGACTCATCCCACTTGGTAGAACTTTTATGAGTCACAACACTGCCCTGCAAGATAAAGTGCTTCACTGTTCAGGACACATTGGTTTTGGCACTCATCATGATTTCTGGAACAAATTAACAACTATCAAGGTCTGTACCACTGTACAAGAAATAAAGAGAAAGGAATCCAAATTATAGAAAGTCATCAACACTGAAGACAAAACAAGAAGGGAAGAGAGAAGAACTATACAATCAGAAAACAATAAAATGCCAATAACTACATAACTATCAATAATTGTTTTAAATGTAAATAGAATAAATGCTATAATGAAAAGACACAGGGTGGATGAATGGATCAAAAATAATAAGACCCATACACATGCTGCCTGTAAGAGACCCACTTCAGACCAAAACACACAACAGAGACTGAAAGAGAAGGAAAAAGACACTTCAAGCAGATGAGGGAAAAAAACTGGGGTAGCAATAATCAATACATATATCAGATAAAACAGACTTTAAAACAAGGGATCTTTGTCTTCTCTGTAACAAGAGACAAAGAAGGGCATTTCATGATAAAGGGATTAACACAGCCAGAGGACGTAATTCTTATAAACATATATGTCCCCAATTGGGCCCCCAAAATATATAAAGCAAATATTGATGGATATAAAGGGAGAGACTGACCATAAAAAAAAAAAAGTCATAAGGGACTTAAAAACACCATTGACATTAATGGATAGATCATACAGACAGAAAATGAACAGGACAACAGTGGCCCTAAGTGACATAATGGGCAAAATAGGCTTAATTGACATTTTTAGGACATTTCATCCCAAAGCAGCCAAATATACATTCTTTTCAAGTACACCTGAAACATTTTCCACAATAGACCATGACAGGCTACAAAACAAGTTTCAATAAATATAAGATGACAAAAATCCTATCAAGTACCTTCTCCAATCACAATGGTATGAAACTAGAAATCAATTACAAGAAAACTGAAAGAAAAAACCCCCCACAGGAACACATGGATGCTAATTAACACACTATTAAACAATGAATGGGTTAATAATATAAAGGGGGATATCAAAATACCTTGAGACTAATGAAATTACAATCACCTTAAATCTACTGGACACAACTAAAGCAGTTCTAAGAGGAAAATTCATAGCCTAGTTCCAGAAACAAAAAATTCAACGTCTAGTTAAAGAAACAACTAATCTAATCATATATCTGTAGAACTTTAAAAAAAAGGAAGAAAAAAAGTCCAAAGTGAGTAGAAGGAAGGAATTATAAATGAAATAGTCTAAAAAACACAAAAGATCAAAGAAATTGAGACCTGGTCCTTTGAAATGATAAAGTGGATAAAGCTTTAACCAAAAACCAAATTAATTTTTTAAAGGGGGAAATAAACAAAAACAAATTAAAGAGGAGACACAACAAATAACTACAATAATTATATACCAACATTTTGTTCAACCTGGAAGAAATGGATAATAAATTCCTAAAATGTACAACCTCCCAACATTGACTCAAGAAAATGTAAACAGACTGATAACTACTAACAAAATCAAATCAGGACATCTGGTCAAGATGGCAGCATAGTCACATACAGCTCTCTTCTCACAACAATATCAAGATTACAACTAAAATACAGAACAAATATCACTCAGAACCACCAGAAATTGAGTTGAATGGAAATCTGACAACTACAGAATTAAAGAAACCACATCCACCCAGACTGGTGGGAGGGACATAGATGAGGAACAGGCTGGTCCCACATCCATGTATAACAGATAAAAATTTGGGAGGGATATCTTGAGAGCAAGGAGTCTCAGGCACACCAGTCCCCCCAGCCCAGTGTTTTAGTGCCAGGAAGATAAGGTCCCACAATTTCTGGCTGCAAAAACCAGAGGGGACTGTGTCGGTAAAAGAAACTTGAAACCCAAGCAGTTCCTCTTAAAGAACCCACACATGGACTCACCTCCTCTGAGCTCCAGCACCAGGTTAGCAGCTTGAGTGGCACCAGTGGTATACAGGGAGAAACGGAAGTATCTGACATCAGGGTGAGCAAAAAGCCATTGTCCTTTTGCTAAAACCTCTCCCCACAGAGCCAGTAAGCTGGTGCCATATCTGCGACTCCATCCACGTTGCTAACATTGTTTGATCAGCCTTGGAGATCGCAGAGGCTCTGCCCCACCCAACATATGGGTCCACCCAAGCTGGTTTTCCATATTAATGCCTGGTTTTGGTTCATGCTTCACAACTTACTATCAAACAAGCAGCAGCCAGCCTATGTTCACAAGTTGGCTTCGCCTGGGAATCTCTAAGCCCAGCACAAGTAGCAGCCATCTCAGATTGCTTTTATAGCACAGGTGGCAAACACAAGGCCCACAGGCCAATTCTGGCCCTCCACCTTGTTTTATCCAGCCTGACACCTGCGCCGAGCTCTGGCTTAACTGTTAAGGAGTAGTTACATTTATACAGTCCTGAAATTATATTCAGCCCTTTGAAGGCAACTGTGAGGCTGATGTGGCCCCTGGTGAAAATGATTTCGACACCCCTACTTTATATCTCAGGCAAGGTGCCCTAGGCAAAAACAGGTGGGGGCTGACCTTGGCCTGCACCACCTAGGAAACCTTAGTGCCAGTGCACCCAGTGGACAGCTACATACCACATCAGAACAGCACCACTTCCTTGCCCCTGGCACAGGTGGTCCTCCAGAGAGGGC
Organism: Artibeus jamaicensis; assembly: GCF_021234435.1. Taxonomy (NCBI): domain Eukaryota; kingdom Metazoa; phylum Chordata; class Mammalia; order Chiroptera; family Phyllostomidae; genus Artibeus; species Artibeus jamaicensis. The sequence goes on along the minus strand of NW_026522053.1, from coordinate 2,138,484 downwards.
TGAGGTTGGTGGCCAGAGATCCCAGTCAATCCTTGCAACTGACCTGGGTAAATCCCTCCCACTGACTTGCCAATAGCAACCAAGGCTCAACTACAAGAGAAGGGTGTGTACTCAGCCCACACAAAGAGCGCATCTTGAGTACCCAACTTAGGTGATGGGGGTAGCTGTGCCACTGGACCCCGCAGGACACCTACTACATTAGGCCATGCTACCAAGACAGAGTCAAAGCAGCTCTACCTAATACACAGAAACAAACACAGGGAGGCTGCCAAAACGAGGAGACAAGGAGATATAGCCCAAATGATAGAATACATCAAAACTCCAGAAAAAGAGCTAAACTAAGTGGAGGTACATAATTTATCACATGCAGTTCAAAACTCTGGTTATAAGTATGCTCAAGGAACTGTGAGGACTGCAGCAACCTAAAAAAGATCCTGTCAGAAATGAAGGATATGCCAACTGAAATAAAGAACAATTTACAGGGAAACACCAGTAGAGTCAATGAAGCAGAGAATCAAATCAATGATTTAGAACATAAGAAAGAAAAATACAAGTTCATGGAACAAGACCAAAAAAGAATTTTAAAAAATGAGGATACTACAAACAGCCTCTGGGACAACTTCAAGCATTCCAACATTTCCATCACAGGGTTGCCAGAAGGAGAAGTTAAAGAGCAAGAAATCAGAAATAGACATGCAAGTCAAGAAGCACAGAGTCCCCAAAAAGATGGCCTCAAAGAGTCCTACTCCATGATACATCATAATGAAAATGCCCAAGGTTAAAGATAAATAGAGAATCTTAAAAGCAGCAGATGTTAGTTATCAGATGGTTCCCAGATGGGAGGTGGGTGCAGGAGAATGGGTGAAGAGGTGAGGGAATTAAGAAGTACACATAGCCCTGGCTGGTGTGGCTCACTGGACTGAGCATGGGCTGCAAACTAAAGGGTCGCTGGTTCAATTCCCAGTCAGGGCACATGCCTAGGTTGTGGTCCAGGTCCCCAGTGTAGAGCATGCAAGAGGCAACCATACATGTTTCTCTCCCTCTTTCCCCCGCTCCCCTCTTTAAAAATAAATAAATAAAATCTTAAAAAAGAAGTAGTACAAATAGGTAGTTACAGAATAGCCACGGGGATGTAAAGTATAAGAAATAGAGTACCCAAAGAACTTATACAAATGACCCATGGACATGGTGGGTGAACTTCCTGAGGGAGTGGGGAGTGCTGGGTGGAGTGGAGCTAAGGAGCAAACATCAGGACAACTGTGTTAGAATAATCAATAAAATATAGTTAAAAAAATAGTTTTTTAAAAAATCAAACCAGTAATAAAACTCCCAACAAACAAAAGTCCTTGCCCAGAAGTTGTCAGAAAATTTTACAAAATATTCAAAGAAAAATTAACCCCTACACTTCTCTAACTATTTCACAAAATTCAAGAGGAGGGAATGCTCCCAAGCTTAATACAAAGCCAGTGTTACTCTGATTCAAAAACCAGATAAAGACACTACAAAGAAAAATATTATAGGCCAAAATCCCAGATGAACGTACATGCAAAAACCCTCAACAATATACTAGCAAACCAAATCCATCAATGCACGAAAAAGACCATATACCATAATCAAGTGGGATTTACTACTGGAAGGCAAGGTTGGTACAATATCCACAAATAAATTAACATGATAACAGCAAACAAACTGAAGGATAAAAACATATAATATCATCAGATGCAAAAATAGCACGTGACAAAATCCAGCATCCATTTATAATAAAAACACTCATCAAAGTGGAAATAGAAGGAACATACCTCGACATAATAAAGGTCAGATATGACAAATCCACAGCTAACATAATACTCAACGAGGAAAAACTAAAAGCATTTTTCTTCAAATCAGGAACAAGACCGAGTTGTCTGCTTTAACCACTTTTATTCAACGTAGTATTGGAAGGCCTAATCAGAAAAGAAAAAATAAATAAACGGCATCTGAACTGGAAAGAAGTAAAACTGTAATTCTTCAGATATGATACTCTATACAGGACCCTAAAGATTCCACCAATTCAGTAAATAGAATACAAAATTAATATTCAGAAATTGGTTCCATTTTTACATACCAATAATGAATTATCAGAAAGAGAAATTAAGAAAACAATCCTAGCTGTGGCCCAGTGTCTCAGCTGGTTTGAGCACTGTCCTGTGCCCCCAAAGGTTGCAAGTTCAGTTCCCAGTCAGGAAACATACCTGGGTTGCAGGTTTGATCCCTGTATACAAAAAGCAAATGACTGATGTTTCTCTCTCTCTCTCCCTCCCTTCTCTAAAATCAAGAAACATATCCTGGGGGGAGGGGGGAGGGGAGGGGAGGGGAGGGGAGGGGAGGGGAGGGGGAGGGGAGGGGAGGGGAGGGGAGGGGAGGGGAGGGGAGGATGGAAGGAAGAAAAACAATTCTAGGACCTGGCCAAGTAGCTCAGTTTGTTAGCATGTCATCCCAATACGCTAAGATTGAAGGTTAAATCCCCGGTCAGAGCACATACTAGAAGCAACCAATGAATGCATAAATAAGTGGTACAACAAATCGATGTCTCTCTCTCTCTCTAAAATCAATAAATACTCAGAAAATTATAAGACAGCCCTGGCTCATGTGGCCCAGTGGGTTGAGCACAGGCTCACAAACCAAAAAGTCACCAGTTCGATTCCCAATCAGGGCACATGCCTGGGTTGCAGGCCAGGTCCCCAGTTGAGGGCATGCAAGAGGCAACCATCAATGTTTCTCTCCCTCTCTCTAAAGAATAAATAAAATCTTTTGTTTTAAAAAAGCACAAATCTATTTTTTTAAACAGATGTTAAAGGAAAAAAAATAAAGATACAAATAAAGGGAAGCATATACCACACTCATGGGTAGGAGGAATTAACATAATTAAAATGTCCATACTACTGAAAGAAATCTTATCAATTCATTGTAATTGCTATCAAAATACCAATGGTGTTTTTCACAGAACTAAAACAAATAATCCAAAAAGTTATATGGAACTACAAAAGACCCTGAATAGTCACAGCAATCTTAAAAAAGAATGAAGTTGTAGTTACCATGTCTGATATCAAACTATACCATATGGCTATAATAATAAAAACAGCCTGAACTGGCATAAAAACACACACTGATCATTGGAACAAATGAAAGAGTCCAGAAATAAACACATGCCTCTATAGTCAATTACTCTATGACAAAAGAAGTAAGGATATACAATGGGATAAAGACTGTCTCTTTAATCAATGGTGTTGGAAAAACTAAAAAGACACACGCAAAAGAATGAAACTGGACTACCTTCTTATACCATATACAAGAATAAACTCAAAATGGATTGAAACTTAAATGTAAGATCCAAACCCATAAAACATCGCTCTTAGTAATATTTTTTTTTTGGCTATGTCTCCTCAGGCAAGGGAAACAAAAGAAAAAATAAACAAGAAATATCAAACTAAAAATTTTTTGCACAGTAAAGGAAATCATTAAGGAAATGAAAAAAACCTACCAAATGGTGTAAGATATTCAGCAACAATACATCCAATAAGAAATTAATATCCAAAAATATATAAAGAATGCATACAAACTTAACACCAAAAAAACAATCAAAGTTTAAAAATAGGCATATGACCTAAATAGATATTCCTCCAAAGAGGATATACAAATGGCCAACAGGCATATGAAAAGATGCTCAATATCACTAGTCATTGGGGAAATGCAAATTAAAAGCACAATGAGCTAACACCTCACATCTGTCAGAATGGCTATCACCATCAAATCAACCAAACAATAAGTGATGGCAAGGATGTGGAGAAAAGTGAACCTCATGTACTGTTGGTAGAATTGAAAATTGGTGCAGCCCCTATGGAGAACAGTTTGGAGGCCCTTCATCCCTCAAAAAATCAAAACCAGAACTACCATATGACTTAACAATCCCACTTTTGGATATTATCTGAAGAAATCCAAAACATTAATTTGAAAAGATACGTGCACCCCTTTATTCATTGCAGCATTATTTACAATAGCTAAGATATGAACATAACCTACGTGTCCATCAACGCATGATTGGACAAAGAAGATGTGGTACATACGAGTATATACAATGAAATATTACTTAGCCATAAAAAGGAATAAAATCTTGCCATTTATGAAAAAACTGGATGGACCTAGAGGCTATATACTAAGTGATATAAGTCAGAGAAAGACAAATACCATTATGATTTCACTTACACGTAGAATCTAAAAAACAAAGCAAACAAACACAATAGAAACAGACTCAGAGAAACACACGACCAAAGCATAGTTACCAAAGGGGATGGGGAAGGAGAGGGGGGAGTGTATGAAAAAGGTGAAGGGATTAAGAAGTACAAGTTGGCAGTTATAAAACAGTCACAAAGATATAAGTACAGCATAGGGAATACAGTCAATAATCTTATAATAACTAGGTCTGGTGCCAGTGGTACTAGACTTCTTAGGGGGGATCACTTTGTAGATTATGTAAATGTCTAACCACCACACTGGATACCTGAAATTAGTATAAAATAATACTGCAGGTCAACTGTAACTGAAAAATAAAAATAAATTTTAAAAGACTCAGATGTCAAACAGAAACAGCAGACAGTCCCAAGAGTTTAAAGGTGAACTTCTCAGATATTTGATTTTCAAGTTGACTTTAAGCCCAACCCAAAGTGAGAAAACTCTCCTCTCTGTGGTAGTTTTATATGTGTAGAAAAACAACCCTCTTAAATACTTTTCTCTAGTGTATTGAATAATCCTGTGAAGTGACTTAACTGTCCCCATTTCATGAATAGACTGGAACTCACAGACATTTTATGTGTCTTACCCAAAGCCACACAGCAACCACTACGACTGACTGGGTTTCAGAGCCAGGCCAAGGGACTTCAGGCAACAGCAGCTCTATTCAGAGGAGGGAGGGGAGGGGTGTTCCTGCTGGGGAGTGAGTGTTAGGACTTGGCCTTAAAATGTAGAAGGATTTGGAGGAGCAATGAGAGCAAAGGAGTAATTCCAACAACAAGAAGCACTTAAAGTACCTGAGGTCTCCAAGATGGAGGGTGAGTCATTCAGCTGGACTGACCCTCCATAGGCCCAAAGGGAGGAGATAGTTAGCAAGGCACCAAGGTACCCTCACATCTCAGCAGTCCCCAAGACCTCTACTTTTGGGTAAGACCAGCACAATCTTTGTCTTATCTACTTAACACTTAAACTTAAACTATGTAATATGTAAATTAGCATAATACCTTCACCATGGGAATCAATGTCATCTAGGACCCTTGTCTCAGCCATCATGTGAAATCATCTCACTTATTCCAGATACGTGTTCTGAACTCTAAGATTGCTCAGGCCAAAATGCTGGCATCATTCTTGGTGAGTCTCTTCCTTTCACCCCACACTGGCAAATCCTATCAGTTCTACCTACCTTCAAAGTGTGTCTGGGACCTGGACACTCCCACTGCCTCCCCAGTGCAGCCAGCTCACCTTCTGTCTGTGTTACAGCCACAGCCTCATACTCTCCCTGCTTCTACCCTTGTCCCAAACAATCTTTGCTCAAACCCTCAGCCAGTGATATTTTTGAAAACCAAGTCAGATCATGTCACTCCTCCATCTTCAAAGGCCTCCCATCTCACTCGGAATAAAAGCCAGTATTTACCATCCCCTGAGAGGCCAGAAACAAACCTCCTTCCTCCCTGCCTTTACTTCTCAGGCCTCACTACCCACAGGCCTCCTTCTTCTCTCCTGTCCCTTCCTGCTGTACTTCTGAGGCTTGGTAACTCTCTACCACCTGATAACAGCATGGCTTCCTACTTCATCTTTCTTGTTTTTGCTCAAATGTTACGTCATACTAAGACCTTCCCTGTTCACCCAACTCAAAACTGCACTCTGCCCCTTCCCTGCTCTGGTTTTCTCAACAGCATATATCACAACTAACAATGTATAGCTCTGTATTTATTATCTGTCCCCACATCCCACTGCCACTAAGCTGTAAGGCTCCAGGAAGGCAGAGATTTTGGTCTATTCTGTGTTTTGCTGTACTCCCAGTGCCTAGCACAGAGCAGGCACTCAACACGTATTTATTGTCTGAATAAATGAAGCACAGGAATGTTATTTAATACGGAGCACCCAAGAATCTGGGTAAAGGACAATCTTAGGGTGGGGGATAAAAAGCCAGACACAAAAGGGAAGCAGGCCACTGCAACAAGTTAGGTGATATTAGTCTGGGTGAAAACCAGGAGCCCCAAATCCACAGCTGTAGGTGCTTTCTAAGGCCCAGACAGGGGGCAACGGATGGGAGGGCCAAGGACCCCATCCGTTTGCACTGGGTGACAAATGCCACAGATGTCAAGTACCTACCTTCTCTTCAGCTAGCTCTGTGGACAACTAAAAGACTGGGGACTTGCAGGTGTGGCCTGGGAGTTAACCAAGATGCAATCATTCCCAGTCACAGGCCTTCTCAGCCATTGTTGGGCTCTGCTGGCCTTCCCCCAGTCACAGAGGAGATCCTCCTTCCAGGTCCCTCCAGGTCGGACATCTGACAGGGTAAAAACAGGGGTTTTCACCTTCCTTCACCCTTCCATCAGCCCTTCCAACTCAGTGGCTTTCAAAGTTTTCAGCCTAAGACCTATAGTAAGAAATCTATTTCATATAAATAACCCAGAACATATATACAATTACATAACAAATTAAAGAAGGTTTAACAAGCATATTTGTCCCTACTCTATGTGAAGCTCTCTACGCATTAAAATTAAAAATGCCAATTAATATCCGAAGTTGATTTCACATCTCACTAATATATCTTGACCTGCAATTTAAAAAGTACTGCTTCATCATGTTTTCCTATAGCCCCTCTCCTTCTTACCGCCAATCTTCCCAGAAAAAGCCAGAGTAGTCCTTGTAAAAAAAAAGAAAAAGTAAATCACATCACCCCTTCCCCTGCCAAAAACCCTTCAACCGTCACACAAAACAAAATCCAAACTCCCTTCCGTGGCCCCTGCCACGGAATCAAGGCCCTGCATGATTATGCCCTGCCTTTCCCTCACCATCCACTTACCCAGGCGGCCACCAGGAGGAGAAAGGTTCCCTGACCACCCCATCTTACAGCACCCCCACCCCAAACCCCTTCTCAGTCACTACCACCTCTCCCTGTTCTATTTCCTTGTGGTTCTTCTCACAACCTGCAACTAACTAGTCTATTTGCTTATGTGCTTATGTCTATCTTTTGCAGTAGAATATAAACTCCATCAGGGCCTCTGTGCTTCAACCAGAAAGTGGAGAAAATTATAATACATGTATTTCATCAAGTTGTTAAGGGATTACTGTGTCTCTTTTCTTAAATTCACAGTGTCCTCCCAATACCTGGAACAGTGTCCAGCATGAAGTAAACATACTGTATTTTTGCCACGTATAATGCACACCCATGTTTTTGGCCCAAACTTTCAGGAAAAAAAAATCTTTCATTTTAATTTCTTAATCCAATTTTATTTATTTATATTTAGATACTGGATTTTTTAAATATAAAGTTATTTTAGCATTTATTTTCAAACATAGTATGGTAAAAGAAGTTTTATGTAACAAATAATTACAAAACACAAGAACAGATACAAGGTATTTCAGGCACTACCCATGTATAATGCACACCCTTATTTTTTTCCTCAAAAATTTGGGCAAAAAAAAGTGGTCATTACACAACAAAATACGGTAATATAATACAAAGAATAACTGAGCAATTGAGTACATGAAAGGAGGCAGTCACAAAACCTGAACCCAGAAAGCCTAACTCAGCCCCCACAGAAGGGCAGGACTCAAGGTTTGGGCCTCACGGACTCTGGAGAATAAACAAGGGCTGTGACCCAGGCGGGAGGTGCTTCTAGCCACCAGAAGCCAAGCTGTGCCACAACAACAGTGTCCACCTGGGCCTCAACGGGGTGTCCTGTGGCAATAAGATACTGTGGCAGTGGCTCCATGGCCTTGGGCACAGGAAACTTCCCCCAAGAGTGAATGGGTTAACGAATGGAAAGGGGACAAGAACACCAGGTAGAGCTAAGAGGAGGTCCAGAGCAGAGGAGGTCTCTGAAGTCCACAGCTGGGTCCATCTATGCTGTACCCAGGAACCTAACCTGTCAACCAATCAGAAAAGCAGAAGCAACTTCAAAAGTTCTCCAGCTACTAGAGGCAGCTGGAGAGGTCTGAACTGACAAAATATAATGTAGTAAAGGGGGAGAGGGACCCAGGGCCAACAGTCTCAAGGCAAGGCTTCTAGTTGGTTCTATGCCCCTAAAACTGAGTCTCCTGTTTCCAACTTTGTTAAAGGCAGAGTTGTCCTAGGAGACTAGAAGAACTAATTAGCCCTAAATGAAAGCCAGTCCCTTCTCTATGGAGTTCACATAAATTCTCATTTAATTGTCTTAATAACCCTATAACTCAAGATTTATCATTCCACCCCTGGCCAGGTACCTCACTTGGTTAGAGTGAAAGTTGGGACATTCACCAAGGTTGCTGGTTCACTCCCCAGTCAGGGCACATACAAGAATCAACAATGAATGCATAACTAAGTGGAACAACAAATCGATGTTTCTCTCTCTCTTTCTTCTTCTCTCTAAAAATCAACACTTTTTCTTAAAGTTTTTAAATTTATCATCCTCAAACAAGGAACGAGGAAACGGGCTCAGAGAATAAGTAACTTGCCAAGGTCACAGCACTGACGAATGGCAGAGCCAGTACAGAAACCTGGGTCTAGCTGATGTCCTTATTCTCTTTCTTACCTATTGCACTGCACTCCTGCTTAAGAAAAGTCAGCATGGTACAGTGGGCAAGAGTCTGGACTCTAGAGCACAACTGCATAGGTTCAAATCCCACGTTTGCTGCCGAACACCATGCTACAAGCTGGAACTGCCACGTCTTGGTAACCTCCACTAATTTTCATCCCTGAAACGTTTGGTAACAAATACAGACCTCCAGAGGACCACAGTAAACACTAAATATTGTAATAAATGTAACCCGTGGAAACTACTTGGCAATCTGTTTTCTTCCATTGTTAAAAGGGTCAGAGATGTAGCAAAGTGTCATAGGCAGCACGCTGGGGCTCCCCTCGCCGGTCTTACTCTATTCGGCTTCTACCACACCCCCAGGAGGTAGGATAGGTATATGAACCCATTTCACAGATGAAGAACTGGAGCCATTGCTGAGACTTCGGAGCAAGCACAAGAGAAGGACCGTTCATATTTAACTTGTAGCCTAAGTGCTCAATAGCAACGCCTCCCACCGAACGGTCAGGGCCGGGCCAGCGCACACAGCGGTCTCCCTCTGAACGCCGAGCGGTGGCCGGAGAAAGAACACAGAATCCGCGCCAGGAGGGGCTGATGTGAACCCTCTAGAGGACTGCGGTCTGGTACCCTCCCCCTACCATCAGGGCGAGCCGCGGCCCCAACATCCCTTGTGGGTGGTCAGGTCCCCCACACAGCCACAGTCTAGGGCTGCCAGGGTGGTACACCAGCTACCTCCGGACTGGTACTCCGGTAGGAGATCCGGGCCAGATGGGGAACGGGAGCTGGACCCTGAGTCACCGCCAGAGGCCGCGTCCTCCCAGAGTCCTAGGTCGAGGTGAGAATGCGCGGCCGGCTGGGTCTCCTGGGACAGGATGCCGGTACTCTAGCCCGAAACCCTGGTGGCCCCAAGCCCCTGAGCTCAGCGCGGGCCTATTGGCCTACTCGGCGATACAAGTCCCAACCCATCTCGCCAGTACACGGAGACTCAAGCGCGGGGGGCTTGACACGTCGGCACTCACCTCTGCGCGGCGGCCGCGCCCCGGCAGCGGCAACGGCCCAGGTTCCCACAGTCTGCAGAAGTGGTGGCACCGACTTCTCCGTTCAGGGAGCAGCCATGTTGCTAGTGGAGAAACTCCGGCGGACACGTGGGTGAAGCGGGGTTGGGCCTCGCGTTTCCTGTTACCCAGAATGCCTTGCGCTCACGCGCTTGGACCCGCCCACTCTACCGTCTCTTCCGTGCGGGCCTGTCAGTTAGCTAGGCCTGGCGGTAGAGGGCGCTAATATATCCGGAAAATGACGAAAAATTGTATGGTGCGAAGGCAGTAGGGACAAAAGCCTTCGCCGTCTTGGCAGCGGTGGGATTCGAACCCACGCCCCCGCAGAGACTGGAGCCTTAATCCAGCGCCTTAGACCGCTCGGCCACGCTACCGTAGCTTGTGGAGGTGTCTCCAAAGAACTACTTAGCAACTTTAGAAGAAATTGCAGTATAATTTAATATGTATTTTATTTAATTTTGACGTAGTTTGAATATGTCAAGTAATTAAAAGAAAATATTTGCTCACATCTTTAAACCCAGACTTGCTCCAAATGGGTTTTAGAGCGAAAAGCAGTTTAAGAATTTGTATTCTGAGTAGGGGGTTTAACCTGGAGACCTTAGATTAACCCAAACAACTCGGGTAAAAATCTCAGGGAGAAATGATGGATTCTGGCAGTAATCACCCCCCTCTCGCAAACTCCAGGACTTCGAAAGGGTCTGGACACAAATAATACGTGAATTATTGAAAAATATTAAAACCCTGGACCCCGATCATAACTAAGCCCCTCCACAAAGATAACCATTATTATCAGCTCAGTATATATGTCCTCTATCTTTTGCTGTGAATTCATATGGATATATGTATTTGTAGAAAATAATGTTCTGTTCTTATTATGTTTTTTTACATAAACATTTTCATACTATTATGTAATTGGCTGTTTTTTCACCCTATTATATTAAAAATAATCACTCCTATTATTTTAAAATGTCCATATTGATTATATAGATGTTTAAAATACGGAAAAAGTATAAAGAAAAAATAATCATCTGTATTTTCACCATCAATTCCTTTCCTATGTGTATACTTTTTATTTGAAGTTACACAGGGAATGATATGAATGTTATCCTTTTAAAAATCCGTTAAAATTATTAGACCATTACAAATTAAAAGCTCCCTTCTCAAACATCCTCCCCTAGTTATAATTATTATCATAAATTTGATGCGCATCCTTCCAATCCATTTCTTATACTTTCATGTGTATATACGTATAATGTATTGTATGGTCTTTTATATGTTTTTCATTTACATCAACATTCTCACATTGCACCAGTATCATTCTACAGCTTGTTTTTCTACTCCAACCTTACATTTTTGAGGTCTGTTGTGACACATATAGATCTAACCTATTACATCCTATGAAAATGGACATTTAAGTTGTTTATACTAAATTGTTACATGCAAGAAAAATAAAATTAAAAAAAAGAATGAAAAGGTGTTATATTGAAGTTTCTGGTTAATATCCAGTTGGCATACACCCTAATATTTTGGCATTCCATATTTCTTTTTCTCTTCAGTTCTTTCTTAAGCTGTTTTATTTCTCCATTTACTTTCACCATAAGTGTTGATATAGAAAAATTTCACTGTACTAGGAGAGTTTTTTGCTTTTAAAGAAATTTTTTAAAATACAGAAGTAGCCATCTATTGGGGATACAGGCCAGGCATTGTGGGGGGTGGGGTTTTAAGGCTAAATGAGGAATAGTCATTAAGATCAATGGAAGCATTCACTGATCTAGTCCTGGTGCTCTAGTACCGGGAAGGACTGTACATGTTGGCAGATTGTGTTAGAGTGGTTGGTGATGCTCGCTGTGAAAGAATTCACAAAGAGAACAAAACATAGAGAATAAAGTTTTTATTCGCTCTCCAAGAAAGGAGAGAGACATGGTAGGGAGAGTTACACCAGCATTGAGGGGTGGGGGCTTTGACCTTTTATTAGATGATAATTGGATTAGAAAAAGGTGGGAAGGATTGTTGTTGTGAGGCCCCTAGGCTGTTGGGGTATTGTAACACACTCTTTTTTTTTTCCTTTTAATTTAATCATTCTCTTGTCCTATAAAATATCTCTACCAAGATAAAGATCAAAAGAGTGGTTACCTTATGCAGGGCAAGGTTGGGCATGTTACATGAGAGGGGACCTGAGAGAGCTTTCTGGGGTGCTGCAAATGTTCAAAAATTCATCAAGCTTCCCTGGCTGGTGTACCTCAGTGGATTGAGTGCGGGCCTGCAAATCAGAGTATTGTGGTTCGGATTCCCAGTCAGGGCACATGTCTGGGTTGCCGGCCAGTTCCCAGCAGCAGACCCATGAAAGGCAACCATACATTGATATTTGTCTTCCTCTCTCTTTCCCTTCCCCTCTAAAAATAAGTAAATAAAATCTTTTTTAAAAATAGAAGAAAAAATTGTCAAGCTGTATGCTTAAGATTGTGCAATTAATTCTATGCAGATGAGACTGTAATAAAAATAATTTTTTGAAAATATCCCTATAAATGTGAATCTTTGAATTCCCTCCAGGAGGGTTTACACTGCAACAAGACTGTAATTAAATTTTGCGACAAAACCATGTAAAAATTTTCTTTTTTGTCCTTTACCTTTCTAAAAGGAATACTCTCTCTGGGTGGGAATCTTATTTTTGCCTTCCCAGAAGCCTTTCCCCCATTTTCTATTAACAATACTGATTTTTACTTTGAGGGAACACTCCTGCCTGTGGTCCTAGAGAAACTGTCAATTAAAGCACTCAGGGGACAGGCACAAGATCTAAATATGGCCAGTCGGAGGCTTTGTCCGGGTCTGAATCTGGACACCCGAGGATTTAGCCCAATGGCAGAGCCATGAAGAGAACTACTGGGCTTTTTGTGACCTTCCACTTCCTACATAGATCTCCACACTTGCCCTGGCACCTCATTTTCTAACGCCTAACTCTTCCTCTTTTACCTCCCATTCTGTAAACTACTTTTTTCCCCCAAAATGGCTTCTTTGATAAAGTTAACCAGCCTTTATTTCTGTTACCTGCAACCAAGAAACCCACCTGATCACCTAGGCCTCCCCCAAAGGAAATTTGTTCTTGCAGAGGAGACACACTTTAGATGTGTGCAGAGCACACATCCTTAGCAGAGTTGCCAGCATACTTCATTCCTGAAACAAATGCTTAATTCAAAGATGTGAACTAGGACATTCCCTGGTAAACTGGGTCATTTTATCATCTTACACCTTGTCCCCTCAAAGTTCCATCTAAGTTGTCAGATGTAAATGGGATTTGCTGTGTTGAGTCCAGTTAAGCAACAGGCTCCGTGACTGGGGGCACCCTTCATCAATTTTTTTAAATTTTAGAGCTGCAAACAAACTCCTGGTGTCTCCAGAAGGTGGTTGTAGGGCATGGAAATAATGCATCCATTGGCATTATGTTGAAACTATAATGATATGTGATCTTTAAACCTCCAACTTTCCTCTTTGATTAATGAAAATATTCTTGTCAAATGCTTTCTATATGGGACCACTTTAAGCTTCATTTGTAAAATGGTCACAATAATAACAAGGTTTGTTTCAGGGTTAGGGATAATTGTATATGCCCAGGCCAATGTTTGACATATTATATATTATTGTTTCAAAGACACAGTTTTTCCATATTTCAGTATCTCTAAAACTGACCTGCATCTTATAATCAATGGCATAGAGTTTATTTTCAGTTTAGTAAAAAATATGCTTATTTGCCATGTATACTGCACACCCACATTTTTGTGCATGTTATACATGGGATTATTATACCCCCAAAAATATGTTTATGGAAGGACTTCAAGCTAAGATGGAGATGTAGGTAGGTACACCTTGCCTCCTCACACAACCAAAAGAATGACAACAAATTTAAAAACAAAAATAACCAAAACTACCAGAAAATTGGACTGTATGGGAGTCTGACAACCAAGGAGTTAAAGAAGAAACATTCATCCATTCCGCTAGGAGGGGCAGAGATGGACGGCTGCAGTGGAGAGGACTGCCAACAAGGTCGCAGGTGGTGGACCAAGTGAGGCAGTCCCACGTTTGTGTGCAGATAAACTGAGAGGAAGAACTGAAGAGTGAGATAGACCACACAACCCTGGGTCCCAGCATAGGGTAATAAAGCCTCAAAACTTCTCTTTTTTATTTTATTTTTTATTAATCATGCCATTACAGTTGTTCTATTCCTCCCATTCAGTACCCTCCACCCTACCCCCTCATCCCCACCATTACCCCCCCTTTAGTTTATGACCATGTGTCTCAAGTTCTTTAGATTCTATATTTCCCATACTATTCTTGCCCCCCATCTATTTTCTATCTACTGTCTATGCTACTTATTTTCTGTACCTTCTCTCCCCTTCTCCTCCTCCCACTCCCCTATTGCTAACCCTCCTTGAGATCTTCATTTCTATGGTTCTGCTCCTGATCTAGCTGTCCTTTTAGTTTGCTTTTGTTTTAGGTGTGGTTGTTAATAACTGTGAGTTTGCTGTCCTTTCACTGTTCATGTTTTTTTAAACTTCTTTTTCTTAGATAAGTCCCTTTAACATTTCATATAATAAGAGCTTGGTGATGATGAACTCCTTGAATTTGATCTTATCTGAGAAGCACTTTATCTGTCCTTCCATTCTAACTGAAAGTTTTACTGGATAGAGCAATCTTGGTTGTAGGTCTTTGGATTTCATGACTTGGAATACCTCTTTCCAGCCCCTTCTTGCCTGTAAGGTCTCTTTTGAGAAATCCACTGACAGTCTGATAGGAACTCCTTTGTAGGTGACTGTCCCCTTAGCTCTTGCTGCTTCTAGGACTCTCTCCTTCATTTTATTTTATTTTTTCTCTCTCTCCTTCATTTTAATCTTGGCTAATATAATTATGATGTGCCTTGGTGTGTTCCTTCTTGGGTCCAACTTCTTTGGGACTCTCTGAGCTTCCTGGATTTCCTGGAAGTCTATTTCCTTTGCCAGATTGGGGAAATTCTCCTTTATTATTTGTTCAAATAAGTTTTCCACTGGTGGCTGTGCCTTCCCCCCTTCTGGTACCCCTATAATTCAGATGTTGGGGCATTTAAAGATGTCCTGGAGGTTCCTAAGCCTCTCCTCATTTTTTTGAATTCTTGCTTCTTCACTCTTTTCTGTTTGGCCATTATTTACTTTCTTCTGGTCCACTCCATTGATTTGAGTCCAAGTTTCCTTTTTGTCGCTATTGGTTTCCTGTGCAATTCCATTCATTTCAATTAGTTTCCCCTTCATATGTTTGTCTAATTTGTGGCTATAATCAACCAGTTCTGTGAGCATCCTGATCACCAGTGTTTTAAACTGTGCATCTGAGAGTTTTGCTATTTCTTCATCGCTTAGATTTATAGGCTCTGGGGCTTTGAGATCTTCTTGAGCCATTTTTGGTCTGTTCTCGCCCGTTAAGTATGAGGAGTGGAGCCTTGGACTCCCAGGTCGCTGGGTTGTGATGCTATATGTGGGGGTGTGGTCAGAGCGGGGAAATGGCAACCCCCTCTGCTGTTTAGAGCAGCTGGGTGAGGAGCAGAGCCTTAGGTGGTTCACCAGGGCGGAGCCACTCAGGTCACTGGGTTATGACACTGTATGTGGAGGCAGGGTCAGAGCGGGGAGATGGCGGCGCCCTGTGCTCCCGCTTGCTGTTGGGCCTGCTCAGTCCCGTAGTCTCACTGCCCACTCCCTTGCTTGTCTATCTGCGCAGGAAAGTGCGCCCACAGTCAACCCGCAGCCCTGCTCCCTCGCTGTTTCCCCCGAGGTCGCTCGCTGAGTCGCTTACTAGGTCCAACCCTGCACCTGGGTTCCGCGCGCCTGAGTCCATCTGACCAAGTTTTTCTGTGCAACCCCACTCTGACAGCTGCTGGTTTTGCCCCTCTTACTGGTCAGGCTGAAGAATTTGTTGTTATCAGACTTCTGAAAAGTTCAATTTTCTGTGTTCTGGCTATGTTTTCTGTTGCTAATATTTAGTTGTCTCTAAACTTGGTTGTGAGAGAAGGCACAGTATCTCCACCTATGCCTCCATCTTGGCGGAAGTCCTCAAAACTTCTGACTGAAAAAATTTGTGGGGGTTGAGGTGGCAGTAGAAACTCCCAGCCTCACAGAAGAGTTTATTGGAGAGACCACAGGGTCCTAGAATGTGCACAGACTCACCCACCTGAGAACCAGCACCAGAAGGGCCCAATTTGCTTGTGGGTAATGGAGGAAGTGACTGAAAGTCAACAGGAAGATGAGCAAGCAGCAGTGTTCCCTCTCGACCACTCCCTCACATACAGTGCCACAACGCAGTGACCTGGGTTGTCCCACTTTGGCAAACATCTAAGGCTCTACCCCTTACTACATAACAGGCACACCCAGACAAAGAAATATGGCCCAAATGAAAGAACAGATCAAAGATCCAGAAAAAATAGAACTAAGTGATGAAGAGATTACCAACCTATCAGATGCAGAGTTCAAAAAACTGGTTATCTGGATGTTCACAGAAAAGGTTGAGTACCGTCACAAAATAGAGGAAAAAGTGAAGGCTATGAAAAGTGAAACAAAGGAAGGTGTACGGGGAACCAACAGTGAAGGGAAGGAAACCGGGACTCAAATCAATGCTTTCGAGCAGAAGGAAGAAATAAACATTCAACCAAAACAGAATGAAGGAACAAGAATTCAAAAAAGTGAAGAGAGGCTGAGGAACCTTCTCTGAGGCAATTTTAAACATTCCAACACCCGAATCATAGGGGTGCCAGAAGGAGAAGAGGAAGAGCAAGAAACTGAAAACTTATTTGAAAAAAAAATGATGGAGAACTTCCCCACTCTGGCAAAGGAAAACAGACTTCCAGGAAGTCCAGGAAGCTCAGAATCCCAAAAAAAGTTTGACCCAAGTAAGCACTCACCTAGGCACACCATAATTACATTACCCAAGATTAAAGATAAGGAGAGAGTCTTAAAAGCAGCAAGAGAGAAGGAGACTGTTACCTACAAAAGCTCCCATAAGACCATCAACTGATTTCTCAAAAAAAACCTCACAGGCAAGAAGGGGCTGGAAAGAAGTATTCCAAGTCATGAAAGATAAGGACCTACATCCAAGATTAGTTTATCCAGCAAAGCTTTCATTTAGAATGGAAGGGCAGATAAAGTGCTTCTTCAGATAAGGTCAAGTTAAAAGAGTTCATAATCAGCAAGCCCTTATCATATGAAATGTTAAAGGGACTTATCTCAGAGAAAGAAAATGATAAAAAATATGAACAGTAGTCCTGGCTGGTGTGGCTCAGTGGATTGAGTACTGGCCTGGGAACCAAAGGGTGACTGGTTCAATTCCCAGTCAGGGCACACATGTGGGTTGTAGGCCAAGTCCCCAGTGTGTGGGGCCTGTGAAAGGCAACCATACATTGATGTTTCTCTCCCTCTCATTCTCCCTCCCTTCTCCTCCATCTAGAAATAAACAAACAAAATCTTAAAAAATATATATGAACAGTAAAAAGACAACAAACTCACAACTATCAACAACTGAACCTAAAAAACAAAAATGAACTAAGCAAACTAGAACTGGAAGATTCACAGAAATAGAGATCACATGGAAGGATATCAGTGGGGAGGGGGCGAAGGGAGGAAGGGGGAAAGGGTACAGGGAATAAAAAGTATAAATGGTAGGTACAAAATAGACAGGAGAGGTTAAGAATAGTATAGGAACAAAATAGACCTACCATTTGTATGGGAAACAGAGATGTCAAAGAACTTATATGTATGACCCATGGACATGATCTAAAGTGGGGGAATGATGGTGGAAGGGGTGGTGTAGAGTGGAAGGGAATAAAGAGGAAAAATGAGACAGCTGTAATAGCATAGTGAATAAAATATATTTAAAAATATGTTTATTGATTCTGGAGAGAAAGGAAAAGAGAGAAATAGAGAGAAACATAGATGTGAAAGAGAAACATTGACTGGACAACCTTCCATATGCACCCCAACTGGGGATTGAGCCCCCAACCTTTTGGTGTACAGGACAATGCTCCAACTGACAGAGCCACACTGGCCAAGGCTATTTTCAGTTTTTAAATTAATACATAAAATAATGGTTCATCTTAAGATCAATTGTGGCCCTGACCAGCGTGGCCTGGTGGGTTGGGTGTCATCCAGAAAATTGAAAGGTCACTGATTGCACAAGAGGCAGCCAACTGAAGTTTCTTTCTCACATCTCTCCCTCTCTTTCTCCTTCCCTTCTTCCCCTCTCTCTAAAAAATAATAAAAACATGTTTTATAAAAGAAAACAAAATGTTCCAGAAAAGGAAAAATAATTATAGTTGAGTGTATAGCTAAGATCAAGCTTAGGGAATAGCATTTACTGATTATTGCTCAAATGAAATTGCAGTATAACTCTGTGAGTAAGGTTGGGGTAATGGAAATGTTTATGATGATGGAGGTGGGGTGTGTAGAGTTAAATTTTATATTTCCTAATAGGAATCAATACAGAATGCCTGAAATTGAAAGGAAAATTAAAAAGCAACATAAGTAGATTGTTCAGACATATGAAGATAAATACCAAAAGAACCAGCTAAATGTTGGAAGTGGTTGCCTGGGGTGGAAGAGGTATGCATACTGATCGTTTTGATAACAAGCTTTGTAGAATTGATACTAGACACATGTACAACTTTGATAAAATTATCAAATTAAGAATTTAAAATACTAAGAATTAAAAATATGAAATTTTCTAAGTTAAAAATTCATTATAGTAATAATTCATGTATTATGCACTGTGCTTTATTGAATCTAAGACACGATTGAATTTTTAAGATTTTATTTATTTATAGAGAGAGGGGGAGGGAGAAAGGGAGAGAGACATCAATTGGTTGCCTCTCACACGCCCCCAACCGGGATGAGCCCACAACCCAGGCATGTGCCCTGGCCAGGAATCAAACTAGTGATCTTTTGCTTTGCAGGATGACACACAACTACCTGAACCACAGCAGTCAGGACTTGTCTATTTTTAACAATCGTCCCTTTAAAATATTTACCTAATTTCTAGGAATTTGTCCCTAATTCAATTTTCAAATTGTGGACATACATATACATGAAGTGTGTATGGCTTTGGCTTCTTGGAAGACTTTTCTCCTAAATCCTCCTGGCAGGGGCAGTAAACTCTCGGTTTAAGGCATCACCCTTCACTCTCAGCTGAGCAACAGGCTAGGCCTCACTCTTCTGCTAGATGATACACATTTCTTGTTAGTCCACCCTCCCCATACTGGCCCTCTTTTGACAGCAAATCCTCTAGTATCTTCTGGAGAAACAGTACAGGAGCTATTACTCTTTTGAGACTTTACATGTCTAAAAATGTCTTTATTCTACCCTTATACTTACTTGATTAATAGTTTGAACTTAAATTGTAGGTTAAAGAAAGTATTTTCCTCTGAATTTAGAAGGCAACTTCCAAACTTCCAATGTTACTCTTGAGATGCCTGAAGTCATTCTGATTCTCCATCCTTTGCATTAAACTGGTTCTTTCCATCTGGAAGCTTCCAGGACCTTTTTCTTGTCCTCAATGTTCTGAAATTGAGAAGAATCTTGGCATAGATCTAATTTTATCTGTTGGCTAAGTACTTGAGGGACCCTTTTGTTTTGGAAACACACATCTTTTGGTTCCTAGGAAGGTTCTTGAATTTTTAAAAAAGATTCTCTTCCCTCTGGTTCTTTGTTCTTTCTCAAACTTGTAAGTTAGGTTCCTAGACTTTTTTTTATAAAGCAACTTTTTTTGTTGTTTTATTTAAGACTATGATACCTTTTTCCAACAGATACTACTTAACATGAATAGCTCTGATTCTTCGGAATTGATTTGGTTTATATTCATAATGGGGAAAACTAAAGTTGTACCTGAAGTCAGAAAGAAATATATGTACTGTAAAAGAAAAACAAGCAGAACCCTGGCTGGTATGGCTCCGTGGGTTGAGCCATGGACCTGTGAACTGGAAGGTTGCTGGCTTGATTCCCAATCAGGGTATATACCCACATTGTGGGCTAGGTTCCTGATTGGGGGTGTGCAAAAAGGAACTGATCAGTTTCTCTCTCCCTTACCCTCTCTCTAAAAATAAATACATTCTTTTAAAAAAGAGTGTGTCTATTTTTTTTAGAGAGAGGGGAAGGGGAGAGAGGAAGAGAAACATCAATGTGTGGTTGCCTCTCACGCAACCCTGCTGGGGACCTGGCCTGCAACCCAGTTGTGTGCTCTAACTGGGAATCGAACCTTTGGTTCACAGGCCCATGCTCAATCCACTGAGGTACACCAGCCAGGGCTCAATAAATTTTTTTATTTATTCATTTTAGGAAAAAAAACCAAACCCAGTCTGAGTTCCTTCTGGTGACCTTAAATACTGATAAGTATGTCAAGGTAAAAAGACAAATACCCAATCTTTTTGGAACCCTCATTATATTACAGTGAAAATGTTTGCTTATTGCTAAATGATTTGCACAGTGGTAGGACTGTTACATTTATTTATATTTTAATCAACATATGGTAAATATAATTTAGAAAAAATGATATCTATGTCTATATGCAAATCCAATTCAGGGTATGCACCTAGATTGCAGGTCTGATCCTGGCAGTGACTGATCAGTGTATGTCTTACCTAGAAGTTTCTCTCTAAAATCAATGAAAAAAACCATATCTTCGGGTGAGGATTTTTTTAAAAAGGCCATATGAAAAATTTTACTATGAAATTAACAATTTAGAATTTTGGTCCCAAATTTTAAAAGGCCAAGGAAAGGTCATTAAAAGGCTACACATAAATAATCTTGGGCTGTGGAGCTAATTTCTCCACAAAGTAAAGAGAAAAACTATTATAACTGTTCCAACTGTGCAGCCAAGGTTTCCTATTCCTCCGACTCCTAGAATTTTCTCTATTTTTCATCTTTTTTTTCCCCTGGTAGATTTCCTCCACTATTTTTCAACCTTCATATTGTTACTCATTTTTGTGGGTACCTTTCATTTACAAGAGCGCTTTTGCTGTGTGAGTCCATAGATTCCCCATTCTACCTAAGGACATTAATAACCTTGATTTTTACAGTTCTGTTCTCCCTGAGTAGAGTCCTCCAAGACATTTTCTTCTGCTGTTTTATATGAAATGTTTTCCTTACACATGGACATTTGGCTGGCTGTTTTTTCAAGTTTGAGAACTGGGCTCTCTTAAGAATGGGGAATTTCTGTGGGCATGAGTAGGACCTGGTGGCTGAGAAATCTGTGAGGTGCTCTGGCCAGTCTGTTTCATTAACAGGAGGCATCTTTCAGTCTTTTATCTTACACTGGTAAGATTCCCTAGAGATTTCTTCAATTGTTGGTCTTCTGTCAGGGAGGTCAAAGTCAGGTTACCAGTGCCTGGGAGCATAGGGGAAAAAAGTCTGGGGGAGCCTCTAAATCCCACATGGAAACTCCCACTTAACTCTTCTTTCAATACTGTAGCTTCTAATGTGTCTGGTGTCCTAGCTTCTTCAGGCTGATGGAGAGGCAGCGGACTGGATGGCTATACAGGGGGGAGTTTGATGGATGCTTTAATAGTCTCTGTACCTTTTTTTTTTTTTTTTAAGAATTTATCTTTAGAAAGAGGAGAAGGGAGGGAGAGAGGGAGGGAAACATTGATCGTTTGTCTCTTGTAGGCACCCCCACCAGGGGCCAAACCTGCAACTCAGGCACATGCCCTGCCCTGGAATTGAACCAAATACCTTTTGCTTTGCTGAATGATGCCCAACCAAGTGAGCTGTTAGGCTGGATAGTAAACCAAGGCAGGAAGCAGGAGGGAGACATGTCTCATCCATTAACTGAGCAGTCCTGAGTCTGGTCCAATAAGATTGCCAGGCGTTCTGAACATTACAGGCAAAAATAGAGCAGGAGCAGGGGAGTCCATGAGACCCTGTGCTGGGAAAGGGCGCCTCTGTAGCAATCCTACTGAGACAGAAAGCCTTTGAGAAAGAAAACACTTGTAACTGTATATTGATCCCAAAGTCTAGAAGGAGGAGAAGGAGGGGTATCTAGAAGCTAGCTAAAGTATATATACATAATTGCTGAGGCCCAAATAGTCAGGTACTCAGATTAGCTGTGCCCACTTGTATGTAGCCTTTCTGCTCAAGGTATTTCATAAATAAACTTGCATTTCATTTCCATTATACGTGTTGCTTCTCACTTGAATTCTCTTGCAAGCATGGCAAGAACCAAGAAGGAGAGCCTCTGACTTGGGTGTCCCCAGTAACATGAGCCACACCAGTCGGGCCAGATGCTTTAATAGTCTTTCAACTGACCCTACCTAGAGTTTTAGCTCCATTTTATTTCTCCATCTGGAATGAAGACAGTTTCTCTTACCAATGCCTCAGTTTTTGGGGGGTTCTTCAGTGATGAAAACTGTATTGTTTGTCAAATTTCCTTACTGCTGACCTTGGATTCAGTCTTCTTGAAGACATTTCTAATTCAATTATAGTTCATCTGTTTTCCAGCATCCAAAACTTTGTTGCTGTTGATGCCTCTTTGTCTTCATCCTCTTGGGCTTATGACATCAACACAATCTCTTTCTTCTCATGTAATTATGTGTCTTCGACCTACCCTCACAGCTATGCTAGTGTTCAAATTCCTTAAAAGTTAAAAAAATCATCAGCTTGAAACCAAATGACCATACCTATAGCCAAGATTTTCTTAAGCTTTGAATGACAATACATCTTTAATATGCATACTCTTCTTTGAAGTCGATGACAACTCCATAATGGTAAAGATTATTCTTTCTGCTTTATAGCTGAGAAAAATCAAGAAAAAAGAGAGGCTCATATACTTTATCTATAGCACAAGGAGAGCATAAGGGCTAAATCTGGAAAGGTTTTTTTTTTTTTAAAGATTGTGGTTATTTATTTTTAGAAAGTGGGGAAGGGAGAAAGAGAAACATTACATGCAAGAGGTACATCTATTGGTTGCCTCTTACATGCCTTCAACCAGGGACCTGGCCTGCAACCCAGACATGTGCCCTGACTGGGAACTGAACTGGCAAACTTTTAGTTTGCAGACTGGCACTCAATCCACTGAGCCACACCAGCCAGGGCAGCTTTTTTGAAAAAAAAATCCTCACCCATAGACACCTTTTTCGTTGCTTTTAGAGAGAGGAAGGAAGAGAGAGAAACATCAGTGCAAGGGAGAAGCATCCATAGGCTGTCCCACACAGGCACTGGGACTGGGAATCCAACCCACAACCTAGGTAAATGCCCTGATGGGAACTAGAACGTGCAACCTTTTGGTTATGGGATGACACTCCAACCAACTTAGTCACATTGGCCAGGGCAATCTAGAAGGCTTTTTAAAAAATTCGGAACTGATTAGTAATGTTGAAAATCAGAAGACCCTGCATTAAAAAATCTAATTTTCAACAGTTTTTGAGAAACCAGAAAGAAAATGGAGCACATTGCCCCATGTGTGGGAGAATGGTCCCACATGCTCCATGGCAACAATGATTTGGAGCTGAATCACAGTTGCCCCTTTCATATGGGACCCTCCAGTTCACCTCTGCCTCCAGCCGGCTCCTCCACTTGTTTGCTACCACAAGACATTTGAATTTGAGACTGGAAGGAAAGAAACCATTTTATTTGGAAACATGAAATGAAATTTAATACATATGCAAAGATAAATCTATACCAAATGCTACTTCTCTGGGTCCCATCCAGTGCCCACCTTCTCTAATGGTTATGCGAGAAACTAGAAACATGAATAATAGGCACAAATCCGCACAGATAATGTGCATATTTTGTCTCCTTTCCCCCACACAAGCTGCATATACTTGTGTAAACATTTGTTAACTGCTAAAACATATTGAGTACTGCAAACAGAAGGGTAGGGGTGGGGGAGGAGAATGAAGTTAATAAAATAGTAAAAGTGTAGTTTATCTGGCTGGATCATGAAAGTGGCATTTCATGATAAATTCCCACAGTGCCTCAGTGGGAGGGGGAGGGAAGAGGAATATGCAGATGCACCAAAAGTTCAGGATTTTTTCTTTTTTACATTCATAAAGCTTTCCCCCAACCCCCACTTATAGCAAAGCTGAAAGGGACATTACAGTCCAGTTTAACTTTAAACTTTATTCCCAGGATCCTCTGAGTAACAGCAGCTCTCAAATTTCAACTCTAGCTTAGTGGCTAACCAGCACTATCCCTGTGAAAGATTCTACCTTTCTGAACCTCAATTTCTCTATCTGTGATTGAAGGTACCAGATGAAATCTCCAATTCTTATCTAATCTCCCAGACATTCACCTACTTCTTGCACTTGAAGATTTGAAGACAGTCTTTGATATTCTTCCAGTTGGGTCTGGACTGTGCTGGTTATTTTGTGTGTGTGTGTGTGTGTGTGTGTGGGTAGGGCGGGGAGTGGGCAGTAGGAATGCGTGCTCAGCATTTATGGAGAAAGAAAATGCTCTGACAAACTTTAGAAGGCACAAAACCAGGTTCTGAGGGTGGAATAAGTTCTTTTGTTGGCTCAGAAGGATCTCAACAGCCTACAGATTATTTTATTCTCAATGGTCCTTAAAAAAATTTGCTTAACTCTACATACAGATCATCACAATGTCCTGGGCAACCAATCAGTTGCTGGCATTAAGGCTACATGGGTGTGTGGAAATGTGGGGGTGGTGGTTCAAGCCAATTCAGACCATGAGTCATTGACTGGCTGGAGGAACCAGAGCTACAAAGAGGAGGTGCCATGACTAAGGGTGGCTATCTATTTGTTCCCACATTTATTGAATGCCTACTCTGTGCCACTGCATGGTGTGTCTGAGCTCTAGAGGATGGAAAATTGGGATAGCTCATATCCACAGCTTAATACAAATACTCTCAGTCAAGGATTAGAGCAGGGGTTGGAAAACTGCAGCCCAGGCAGGCCACCTGCTTTTGCAGTAAAGATTTATTGGAACATCAGCCATGCCCACTCATTTAGGTGTTGTCCATGGCTGCTTCTGCTTTACCACAGCAAGGTTAAGCCACTACAGAGCCCATATACCCCATGGAGCCTGAACTACTTACTTTCTGGCTCTTTACAAAAAAGTTTTCCAATCCCTGTGTTAAAGAAAAGCATGTATACATAACTGAGAAATGAGATAGATAGGGAACAAATGATGGGCCTAATAAAGTCTCAGAGAGAGAAAGCAGACTGGCTGAATTAATGACAACAAAAAAGCATGGATTGTTTGAAGGCTTGATTACTTTGAAAAGTCACAACACTTTGCTTGTAGCTTACATTTAACATATGCAATTTAATTGTATGCACTGGTTTAAAACAAAAACTACCTGGTCTATCACAGAGAGAAAGAATGATCACTTCTAACTTCTAGAGGAAACTGGCTATAAAGAGTCTACATACAAATAAGAGATACTGTCATTTATAGATACTCTAAAGGACTTCTCAAGGGTGATTTTTTTTTTAGCTCTGCCTGATATTTTTCCCTTTAGGGCATATTTTGGACTTTGGAACCTAATGCTTGCACAGGTTCATAGTTCCATAGCAAGGACCTCTTTCAATGAACAAATAAGAATCGTTTGTATGTTGCACTCTGATTTTACACAAAGAAAGAGAAGCTCCTTAATCACTTGGGGTTGATCAAAGCAGTCTGTTTTCTTTGCTATATTTGAAATACCAACTGAATCACACTGATATTATTGAATTTCTTTTAAAGAAAAAGCTCATTATATACAATTAACCATGGCCTGGCCTAGTGGAAACTACTAGAATTAATGAATGTTTAGAGTTAGTTCTTGACCTCTCATTCTCAGATAAACCTCATTGGCTATGATACTGACACTGTGCAAAGCTAGACCTCACATTCTCAAACGAGGTAAATTCATCTCAATGGGCTGCTCCTGAAAGCATCCTGCTGTGAATTACAAGGAAATCAGCCTGGCTTCAAACAGAAAATGTGAAGGATGATGGTGGAATATCAGGCACTAAGAAAACATGAAGAAGTCCTATACAAGGCATACTTGAGTCATGTTGTGGGTGTTGCCACTGAGATTTCTACTTGGAGGAGAGGCTTCACCATGCCAAACCACTGTCCTTCCATGTAAAAGTCTTGAGGCACACCCACCTTCACACTGGCTGGCAGAAGAGTCAGAGGTAGTAAATGTGCGTAGAAACACCAAACCTGTTTTGTAAAGCCGTTTGTGGAAAGCATGCTTAAAAATGGAATTTGGCTGTATTCCATGAAGTCAGTTGCTTTTCAGGAAGAAAATTAAACTAAAAGATGAGACAACAGTCAGTGTGCATCCTTCCTCCATGGCAGAAGCAGCCAGGGTGTTGTACCACCAAGCATACATGGCATTGTGCCATGTATGCTTCCAAATGCTGAGAACGGAGGCTTTGCACCAAGTCATGACAATACACAACCCCATGGAGAGTTTATATGCAGCAATATGTTCTCAATCCAGCTCAGGAAACATGGGTTCTGTGGGCCTAGTCCAGCCTGAAAGCATCAGTGAGCAAAGCCTCAATATATTCCAAGGCAGAAAAACACTTTCTTACATTTCATGACAAAAATACAAAAGAACCTCAAAACGATACACTGGTTCATTAGGCTGCTTTTTCAATCTCTGCCCCCCCCCCAAATCCTGTCCTAGGGGACAGCTATAGTGTCTTTGCTGATAGCAAAGACATTTTCAAGAGTCAAAAAATGACATAAAAAAGTTGATTTATAACACACTAAAAATACTTGCCCATTTCCCCAAAACAACCCCCAACTCTTCTGTAAGTCAGATCTTTTTCCCCCTTATCCTTTTGCTTTGGACTGGCCCACAGACAGAGGAATTTTCCTGTCCCATCACTGCTCCATCTGGGCCCATGCTTCCTCCGCCTTCTCGTAGTACTGGTTGGCCAGCCGGCCCTTCATGGCTTCCATCGCTGCCTCTGCAGCCCGGGTGTACAAGTCACCTGAAAGACAGCAAAGTGGGCCACAAACAGCTCAACCACCTGGTATTTTTGCCAGCCCAAAGTTCCCCACCCTCTCTGGAAACAGCATCCAAGCTACTCCTGATCCCCTCTTCCACATGATCTGGGTGGGCTCTGGGTGGACAAGTAATTAAAGTCTGGTCAATGAAAGTGCCCTCCCCATTCCCCACCAGGCCACAGGGATTGGCCCAGACTTAGGCACACCCATCAGAGTAAGCCATTTCAATGAGCATCTGTGACTGGCTTAGGGGTGGGTAGATGATTCCATTGGAGCCAAGGAGAATGAGGCCAAGGACTTTGCAGGACTTTTTGGGGAATGAGTGAAAGTTGAAGAAACAAAGATTATAAATAGCCACATGTTAGTTCAGGATAGGTCTGGCCATCAAATGAATTTGTGCCACATGAACACATGGTTTCAAAGCTTTTGGAATTATAGAATTGTATTATTTGCTTAATTGTTTAAATATAACCTTAAGAAAAACTTTTAAACTTAGCCTGATTTCATACCAGTGAAATAAGGAGTTCAGTACACTTATTATGTAATAGAAGAAAAATATCTTGTATGTGCATCAGTTGCCGAATGGATAAACAGAATGTGGTATATCTATACAATGGAATATTATTCGACAATAAAAAGAAATGCTACAACATGAATGAACCTTGAAAGTAGGCTCTGTAGAAGAAGCCAGACACAAAAGGCCACATATTTTGATTCATTCTAATGAAATATCCAGAATAGGTATATACACAAAAACAAAAAAGTAGGTTAGTGGTTTCCAGGAATGAAGGGGGGTAGAATAAGAAATCATTGCTAAATAGGACTGGTTTTCTTTCTGGTGTGGTGAAAATATTCTGCAATGAGATAATGGTGATGGTTATGCAGCCTTGTGAAGATCCTAAACGCCACTGAGCTTATACATTTTAAAATGGTGAATTTTAGATTATGGAGATGTAAGCTCAAGCCCTGGCTGGTATGGCTCAGTGGACTGAGTGATGGCCTGCAAACCAAAGGGTCACTGGCTCAATTCCCAGTCAGGGCACATGCCTGAGTTGTGGGGCAGATCCCCAGTTGGTGGCGCTTGAGAAGCAACCACACATTGATGTTTCTCTTGCTCTCTTTCTCCCTCTCTTTCTCTAAAAATAAATTAATTAAATATTTTTTTAAAATGTAAGCTCAGGAAGGAAGATGGCAACGGAGTAAAAGGGAGCAGATTCCATTTCTCCCATACACATGGAAGAAAATCCTGGCTGATCTATGGAGGAACAGCGCAAACAGACAACAGTTCCCCAGCACATATGAAAATAAGAGACCAGAAACTGTAGTGGAAACTAAAAAACCAGATGGTAAGGAGACAGCTGCAGGGCTGTAGGGTCTCAGGAACCAAAGTGGAGACAGGAGACGCAGCAGTCTCGGCCCTCAACTGGCGCGCCTGGTGCCCGGCGGGTCTTCCTTGGAGTCTTTGGGAGCCCTAGGCCTACCGAAAGGTCCTTGGGAGAGAGCTGGGTCATCAGCTCCCTCCCTCCCCAGCCAAACAAGGTTGGGCAACACAACTGGGAGAGACCTGTTTGCTTGAGATTGCAGAGAGGGTGACAAAAACAAAGGGCCATTATCAACCTCGGACTCTGTAGTTGCCAGCTTGGGAGAAGTGAGAGGCGAAGTGTCAGGCTCTGAATCAGATAGTCACCGGTTTGGATGGGGGATTGGGCTGTGCTGAGTGTCAGGCTTTCTTAAGGAAAAATCTTTTGGAAAGTAAACTGAAGGATTCTCCTGCAACAGCCACTTGGCCTGCTCCCCACCCAGCCTGGCAGCAATCCCGAGGTTGGGCAGAAAACCTAGAGTCCCCCCCACAGAACTGGGAAGGGTCTATGCCCTATCACGAGGGACCCAGGCAGCCTGGCCTGTGCGCACAAGAGGGATGCAGGGGAGAGAGCGCTCTCAGAAATACTACCCCTCAACCACCTGTAGCCATTGAGATCAGAACAAAAACAGTTTGGCCAGTCTGAAGCCAACAAGACATCTTTTTTTTTTCTGATTTTTTTTTGTTTTTTTAAGTAATCTTTTATCTTTTTAATTTTATTATTGTTTTATCTTTCAATACATTTTCCTCTCTTTTCTTCTTTGTTTTATTCCTTCTTCCGTTCTTTCCAAACTTATGGCTTCTTCCTCCCTTCTCCTGCCTCTTTTTTTCCCTTTTACCCACAAGTGACACAAACAACTTAGAACTGCGAAAAGACCAGAGTTGGACCCAAAGAGGGAGCACCCAAACAGTAGAGACAGAGAGACAATTTTTACTTCGCTATAGCAGAGAAGCCACAAGCTACTGCATACTTGTATATTATTATTTTTTCATTATTCTCACATCTTTTACATGTTAATAGTATCTTTGTATTCCACCTCTTTCTGTATAGGCTTCTTTGCCTTGGCTGGTTATATTGTATCACTTGACAGGTTTCCCCTGTTCTCTCTTTGAGAGTATATTGTTAATTTTCTATACTTCATGACACTTATTTTCATTTAGCACACTACCCAAAGTTCTATACTCCCTATTCATGTTATCCAGATCACATAGAGTTTGTCATATGATTGTTGCTCTAATATTATTGTAAATAATAGCTGTTCTATACAACTGTAAATACTTCACAACACATCTCCCAGACCTTAGACCTCTTCAGTCTCCTGAACTCTATTACTATAGTGATTAACTCTATTTGCTCACACATTACACCTATTTACCATCCTTTACTCTCACCTTACCTCAGAATCTGACCCCCCACAACCTCACTGCTTTCTAGATGCAACTCACAAGCCTTTCCTCCCCAACAAGAGTCTTATCTCCTGTCCATCCTTTCTTAAAAGTGGCTAGTGGTGTTGAAGATTACTATACATAGCCTAAAGATCTCCTATCTCTTCTCTACCAGCTGTGACTGTAATTATCATAATATACTCTCCTGCTGTCATAAACCATTTTGCCTCCCCCTCCAAATGATCACACACACACACACAAATAAAGGAGTAGGTGGAAGTGGAGAACTCCAGAATACCCACTGGTAGAGGAAACCCAATAACAAATGAACCACCAACAAATAACAACATAAGAAGGTGAAGCAGGGAGTAGAAACCACAAAGACTTCAATCCAAGACCTATCTGGAAACCTCAATGAAATAGTGGAGAAACTACCCAGTACAAACAACTGAAAAAAAGCAAAAGAGAATTCTTAAAACATTGTACACACAGAAGAACTAGCTTCAATACAACCTGCTCTTACCAGTACAACAAATTAAAACATGTGGTGGACGGACTTCCGCCAAGATGGAGAAGTAGGTGGAGGATCCACCTCACCTCTGTGCACAACCAAATCTAAGAACAACTATTTTTAACAGCAGTCACAACCAAGCCACACGGAAAATCGACAATACGGAGTCCAAAGGACAACTAGATACTCGGCTGGACCAGTACGAGGAGCGAGGCCAGCAGTGGAGCAGGTTAGCAAGAAAAAATTCCCGGGGCGGTGCGCGGTGCGCGCAGGCAACCGAGGGCGCTGATCGCCAGCAAGCTGGCTGCCGGAGCGCACAGGGAAGAGGCGCGGTGGGTCGGTTGGTCGCACGCATTTATGTGCGGAGAAACCAGTGAGAAGGGAAACCCTCGCGGTGCAGCAGGCTCGCACACTTAGGATCGGATAAGCAAGCCCGAGACGTTTGAGTGACTGGAGGCGCTGGGCTAGCGGAGAGGAACGCCATTGCTCCCTCTCTGACCCCGCCCCCACACACAGCTTCACAAACCAGCGACCTGGGTCGCCCCGTCCTGGTAAATAACTAAGGCTTCGCTCCACTCACTTAACAGCACGAATAGACCAAAAATGGCTCTAGGACAACTCAGAGCCCCAGAACCGATAGACCTAAGTGATGAAGAAATAGCCAGTCTTTCAGATGCACAGTTCAAAACACTGGTTATAAAGATCCTTACAGAACTGGTGGATTTTAGTCACAAATTAGAGAAACATATGGAAGCTAAATTAATTGAAATGAATGCTGATACAAAAGATACCAATAGTAATGGAAAGAAAATTGGGACTCAAATCAAGGGAGAGGACCAGACGGAAGAAAAAATGATCAAACAGAAAGGAATGAAGAAATAAGAATTCAGAAAAATGAGGAGAAGCTTAGGAACCTCCAGGACATCTTTAAACGTTCCAACATCCGAATTATAGGGGTACCAGAAGGGGGAAAGGCACAGCCACCAGTTGAAAAATTATTTGAACAAATAATAAAGGAGAATTTCCCCAATCTGGCAAAGGAAATAGACTTCCAGGAAATCCAGGAAGCTCAGAGAGTCCCAAAGAAGTTGGACCCAAGAAGGAACACACCAAGGCACATCATAATTACATTAGCCAAGATCAAAATGAAGGAGAGAATCCTAGAAGCAGCAAGAGCTAAGGGGACAGTCACCTACAAAGGAGTCCCCATCAGACTGTCAGCAGATTTCTCAAAAGAGACCTTACAGGCAAGAAGGGGCTGGAAAGAGGTATTCCAAGTCATGAAAACCAAAGATCTACAACCAAGATTGCTCTACCCAGCAAAACTTTCATTTAGAATGGAAGGGCAGATAAAGTGCTTCTCAGATAAGACCAAATTCAAGGAGTTCATCATCACCAAGCCCTTACTATATGAAATGTTAAAGGGACTTACCTAAGAAAAGGAAGATAAAAAAGATGAACAGTGAAAGGACAGCAAACTCACAGTTATTAACAACCACACCTAAAACAAAAGCAAACTAAGAGGATAGCTAGATCAGGAGCAGAACCATAGAAATGAAGATCTCATGGAGGGTTAGCAACAGGGGAGTGGGAGGAGGGGAAGGGGGGGAGAAGGTACAGAAAATAAGTAGCATAGACAGTAGATAGAAAATAGATAGGGGGGGAGGGTAAGAATAGTAGGGGGAAATACAGAATCTAAAGAATTTGAGACACATGTTCAT
Source organism: Artibeus jamaicensis (assembly GCF_021234435.1). Classification (NCBI taxonomy): domain Eukaryota; kingdom Metazoa; phylum Chordata; class Mammalia; order Chiroptera; family Phyllostomidae; genus Artibeus; species Artibeus jamaicensis. The sequence continues at coordinate 2,106,698 of NW_026522053.1, read as the reverse complement.
GAACTAAAGGGGGAAATCGTGGGGGAGGGGTATGCAGGGTGGAGGGGAAGGGAGGGGGGAATAGAGCAAATGTAATGGCATAATCAATAAAAAAAAAAAGGAAAAAAAAACAGGTGGTGGACATAGGGACCATCAGTTAACCAGTTGGTGGGAAGGACTCACAAAAGAAAGACCCCAAAACAACCAAAACCCAAAGACAAACACAGAGCCAATTTAAACGACAGCCCAAGACAAGTGACCTTGGGAGATCAAGGAGACTACACCACCAAAGCTCACAGGTATTATACCACAGAAGTTCACACCATAAACCCAAGAAGCCAGAACAAATCAATTTAAGAAGCTGAAGCTAACCAGAAGAGTCTCACAAACAATGGGAAGACAAAGAAACAATCCCCAAATGAAAGGAAAGGAGGAAGACTCAGAAAGAATGCCGGATGAAATTGAGGCAAGTCAGCTATCAGATATTGAATTCATAGCACTGATTATCAGGAATTTCAAAGAGCTCACAATGTGCTACCAGAAACTACAGGGGGACTACAATGAACTCATCGCAAACTATATTAACATGGAAAAGAAAATAGAAACTGCTGACAAGGGCCAAGAGGGAATGAAGCAGAACACAGTAGGAGGAATCAAAAGCAGGCCTGACGAAGCAGAAGATCGGATCAGTGAGTTGGAGGACAAAGTAAAAAAATACAACCAGAAAGAGCAAGAAATAAAAGAGGCTCAGAAAGAATGAAGAGGAATTAGGAGAAATACAAGACAATATAAATCATAACAATATCCAAATAATAGGGATACCAGAAGGAGAAGAAGAAGAACAAAAGATAGAAAACCTGTTTGAAAAAGTAATGATGAAAAACTTCTCTAATTTTATGAGAGAAAAAGTCACACAAATCCAGGAAACACAGAGAGTCTCAATCAAGAGGAACCCAAACAGGCCCACCTCAAGACACATTATCATTGAAATGGAAAAATTCTAAGACAAAGAGAGAATCTTAAAGGCAGCAAGGGAGAAAAAGGAAGTAACATACAAGGGAGCCCCAATAATGTTAGCTGCTGACTTATCAATGAAAAAACTCCAAGCAAGAAGAGAATGGAAAGAAATATTCCAAATAATGAGAACCAGAGGCCTGCAACCAAGGCTACTTTACCCAGCAAGGTTCTCAATCAAGATAGGAAGCCAAATAAAGAGCTTCCAAGACAAAAGAAGTCTAAAAGAATACGCCTCCTCCAAACCAGCTCTGCAAGAGATGCAAAAAGGACTGCTTTTAGGAAAGGAAGGAAAAAAGAGAGAGGGAGAGAGAGAGGAACATAACTACAAAAATGGCAATGAATAAGTATCTATCAATAATAACCTTAAACATAAATGGATTAAATGCTCCAATCAAAAGACATGGAATAGCTGAATGGATAAGAAAGCATGACCCACAGATATGCTGCCTACAAGACACCCACCTCAGGACAAACGACTTGCACAGACTAAAAGTGAAAGGCTGGAAACTAATTTTCCAAGCAAATGAACAGGAAAAAAAAAGCTGGGGTAGCAATACTCATATCAGACAAAATAGACTTCAGAAAAAGGACCATAGAAACCCAGAAGGTCACATCATAATACTCAAGGGAAGAATCCACCAAGAAGACATTAACATCATAAATATATACAGAATACTTCATCCCAAAGAAGCTAAATACACATTCTTTTCAAATGCAAATGGAACATTTTCAAAGATAGACCACATGATAGGACACAAAACGAGCCTCAACAAATTCAAGAAAATTGAAGTCATACCAAGCATCTTCTCTGACCACAAGGGACTGAAATTGAAAACCAACCCCAAAGGAAAAAACCCAAAGCACCCAAAATCATGAAGACTGAATGGTATGCTATTAAACAACAAATGGGACAAGAATGAAATTAGGGAAGAAATCAAAACTTTTCTGGAAACAAATGAAAATGAACTCACAACAACCCAAAACTTATGGGACACAGTGAAGGAAGTCCTGAGAGGGAAGTTTATAGCAATACAGGCCTACCTAAAGAAGATGGAAACATTTCAAACAAACAACCTAACCCTACGCCTGCCAGAACTCAAGGAACAACAACAAAGACAGCCCAGAGCAAGCAGAAGGAAGGAAATAACCAAGATCAGAGCAAAACTAAATGACATAGAGACTAAAAGCAGAATTCTAAGGATCAAGGAAACCAGGAGTTGGTTCTTTGAAAAGATAAACAAAATAGACAAGTCTTTAAGTAGACTCATCAAGAAAAGAAGAGAGAGGACACAAATAAACACAATCAGAAATGAAAAAGGAGAGATTACAACTGATGCCACAGAAATAGAAAGGATTGTAAGAAATTACTATGAAGAACTGTATGACAAGAAATTTGAAAACCTAGGGGAAATGGACAAATTTCTAAAAAAAAATATAATCTTCCAAAACTCAGTGAAAAAGAAGCAGAAAGCCTGAGCAGACCAATAACAGCAGAAGAAACTGAAGTAGTCATCAAAAACCTCCATCGACAAAAGCCCTGGACCAGATGGTTTCGCAGGAGAATTCTACAAAGCATTTAAGGAAGAGACCCCTATTCTTCACAGACTATTCCAAAAAATCCAAAATGATGGAAAACTACCAAACTCTTTTTATGAAGCCAGCATCATCCTAATTCCAAAACCAGATAGAGACACAATGAAAAAAGAAAACTTCAGGCCAATATCACTGATGAACATAGATGCTAAAATTCTCAACAAAATACTGGCAAATCACATCCAACAACACATTAAAAAGATCATCCATCATGACCAAGTGGGATTCATCCCAGGGATGCAAGGATGGTTCAATATTTGCAAATCAGTAAATGTAATACACCACATAAACAAAAGCAAAGAGAAAAATCACATCATATCAATAGATGAGGAAAAAACTTTTGATAAGGTACAACAGCCATTTATGATAAAAAAAACACTCAGCAAAGTGGGAATAGAGGGAACATTCCTCAATATAATAAAGGTTATATGTGAGAGACCTACAGCCAACATCATACTCTATGGGCAAAAACTAAAACTTTTCCACTAAGATCAGGAACAAGACAAGGTTGTCCACTTTCACCACTTCTACTCAATATAGTATTGGAGGTTTTAGCCACAGTGAGCAGACAAGAAAAGGAAATAAAAGGCATTCAAATAGGAAAGGGGTAACAAAACTGTCACTGTTTTGCAGATGACATGATAGTGTACATGGAAAATTCTATAGACTCTACCCACAAACTGCTCAACCTAATAAATGAATTTGGCAAAACAGCGGGATACAATGTCAATATCCAGAAATCAGAGGCATTTTTGTATACTAACAATGAAACAGCAGAAGCAGAAATCAATTTTAAAAATCCCATTTAATATAGCAAAAAGAAGAATAAAATATCTGGGAATAAACCTAGCCAAGGAGGTAAAAGACCTGTATGCAGAAAACTACACAACACTGAAGAAAGAAATCAAGGAAGACATGAACAAATGGAAACATATACTATGTTCATGGATTAGAAGAATTAACATAATCAAAATGTCCATACTACTCAAAGTAATTTACAGATTCAATGCAATATCAATTAAAGTACCAAATGGAATATTTCACAGACATAGAACAAACACTTCAAAAATGTATATGGAACCATAAATGACCCTGAATAGCAGCTGCAATTTTAAGAAAGAAGAACAAAGTAGGAGGGATCACAATACCTGATACCAAACTGTATTACAAGGCCACTATGATCAAAACAGCCTGGTACAGGCATAAAGCAGGCACATAGACCAATGAAACAAAACAGAGAGCCCAGAAATAAACCCAAGTCTCTACAGTCAATTAATATTCAACAAAGGGGGGCAGCAACATAAAATTAAGTCAAAATAGCCTCTTCTACATGTGTTGGGAGAACTGGACGACTACTTGCAAAGAAATGAAACTCAAGCACCAACTTACACAACACGCCAAAATAAATTTAAGGTGGATAAAAGAAATATAAGCCGTGACACCATTAAAGTCCTAGAAGAAAACATTGGCAAGAAAATCTCAGATATTTCACGCAGCAACATATTTACTGATATGTCCCCTAGAGCAAGAAACATAAAGGAAAGAATTAATAAATGGGATCTCATCAAAATAAAAAGCTTCTGTATGGCTAAAGAAAACAGTATTAAAATAAAAAGAGAACCAACTGTATGGGAAAACATATTTACCAATGATACCTCAGACAGGGTTTAATCTGCAAAATATATGAAGAATTTACACGCCTCTACTCTAAGAAGACAAGCAACCCAATTGAAAAATGGGCAAAGGACTTGAACAGATACTTCTCTGTGGGAGCGACTTCCTCTCGAGTCCCCCTGAGTGCCACAGACCCTAGTGAATGAATATGGTGGAGACATGCTGTGATCTGCTTAGGGAGGAGGAGTGGGCTGTGGCCAGTTTCTCAGGGGAGACAAAGGCCAGCAGTGGCCAGTTTCTCCAAGGAGAAAAAGGCCCCGAGTGCCCTCCTCCATAGCCTTTTATTGGGTTGTAATACACAGGAATACAGGGCAGCAAGGATCAAACAGTAGATAACATTTCAAAGAGATCTGAGGGCTTCAGAGTCTGAGTCAGTGTCTGTCAGGAAGAGAGTTGCAGAAACTTTGAGAGACATACTCATTTCCTCTCAGACCCTTATCATATGAATGAAAGCACTCTTAGCAGAGCAGATTTCACAGGTTTATCAGGAAGTCTTTGTGGTGCCAGATTTTTCCCCAGGACATGCTCTAGCAAGGCGAGGAGTTGCACATCTCTCCAACAGGTATTCAGGCTTAAGGGGATTAGAGCCAGGAAGTGCTTCTCCCAGAGAACGTGGGGACTTGGGCTATGTCAAAGCCGGGCAGGGGTGAGAGTCCATTGCTCTTTGTTTCAGCCCCCCGAGTCCTTCCATGAAGGCCTCCCAAGTGATCGAGTCTGGCTTAGGTTGCCCCCTGCTGTGAGGGGCTTACCCGTCACTGACTTCGGACCAAGCTTTGGGGGCAAAGAGAGGAAACTGAGGTAGCCTTTGCTACCAGAGACAAGCTTTGTCTCCTGTGGCTGGCACTCCAGAGGTCGTCCCTTGCCTTTAGCCACAAGGGATCGAGATACAATTCCTAAAACCAGGCAGAGTGGTCTACAACACTTCTCCAAGGAGGACATACAGAGGATCCAGAGACACATGAGAAGATGCTCAATATCGCTAGCTATCAGAGAGATGCAAATTAAAACCACAATGAGATACCACTTTACACTGATCAGAATGTCCATCATAAACAAAGCAACAAAAACAAATGTTGGAGAGGTTGTGGGGAAAAGGGGACCCTAGTTCACTGTTGGTGGGATTGTGGACTGGTACAACCACTATGAAAAACAGTATGGAATTTTCTAAGAAAACTAAAAATGGAATTGCCTTTTGACCCAGTAATTCCACTGCTGGGATTATATCCTAAGAACCTTGAAACACCAATCCAAAAGAACCTATGCACCCCAATGTTCATAACAGCACAATTTACAATAGCCAAGAGATGGAAACAACCTAGGCGCCCACCAGTAAATGGATGGATCAAAAAACTATGGTACATTTACACAATAGAATTCTATGCTGCAGAAAGAAAAAAGGAGCTCCTACCCTTTGAAACTGCATGGATGGAACTGGAAAGCATTATGCTGAGTGAAATAAGCCAGGTGCTGAAAGACAAATACCATATGATCTCACCTTTAACAGGAACCTAAACAACAAAACAAACAAGCAAGCAGGATATAACCAAAGACACTGAAATAGAGAACAGGGGGACAGTGACCAGAGAGGAGAGGGGAGGGAATTCCAGGGGGAAAGGGGAAGGATTTACAGGAACTAGTATGAGGGACACATGGACAAAAACTAGGGGGGGGCGTAGAAATGGGAGGGAGGTGGAGAGCATAGGTGGGCTGGGATGGGAGTAAAAAACAGAAAACTGTACTTGAACAACAATTAAATAAATAAAATTTTAAAAATGTAAGCTCAATTTCTTTCCACTGGAGAATATTTAATTATTTTAAAATATATTTTATTGATTATGCTATTACAGTTGCCCTAATTTCCCCCCCTTTGCCTTCCTCTACCCAGTACCCCCTATTCCCTTCAGCAATCCTCCAATTAGTTCACATCCATGGGTAATGCATAGACTGCACTTTGCCATGTATAATACACACCCACGTTTTTGGCCCATACTTTCAAGAAAAAAAACTTCATTTACTTTTTTAATTCAATTAGTATGTGTTTATATTTAGATACTTGGTTTTTGTATATAAAAACATTTTAGCATTTATTTTTGAACATATGGATATTGTTATTGCTTTCTAGACTTATACTTTTTTTTTTTTTAGAATTTAAAAAAAAATTTTTATTTTTCAATTACAGTAGATACTCAGCATTTTATATTAGTTTCAGGTGTACAGTATAGTGGTTAGACAATCATAGTTTATTGATACAAAGTGATCCCCCCAAATTTCAATACCCACCTGGCACCATACATAGTTATTACAGTATTACTGGCTATATTCCCTGTGCTGTATTTTACATCCCTATGACTGTTTTGTGGCTACCAGTTTGTACTTATTAATCCCCAGAGAATCTGTTTAATTCAGTGGTTTTTAAACTTGTTTGATGGAGCTCTCCCTTCTCCCCATGGAGGATTCTTTAAAGTTTTGAGAAAATGGACTGGGAGACACTGTTGTCTGGTGATTTATTAATCTCTCTTAGGTTCAAAGGCTGTTGGTGTGGCCAAACAATGTTTGCTATGGGCAGAAAAGTGGGAAACATTTTCTCAGGTCCCTGTGGTAGGTGAATGGTAGAAACTTCAGCAACAGCTGTGGATTGTCTACTCTTGCTCCAGGATTGTCTGAGCTCCATTCAGAAGTTGTATAGAAATTGCTAATTTGCCATTTCTTGGGATGGAACTGAGCACTTATGTATATGATACATATTTGAGGTATTTCTTTTTTTTAAATTAAATAAATTTATTTTTTTTGAATTGTTTATGCTGTTACAGTTGTTCTATTCCCCCCTTCATTCCCCTCCACCCTGCCCCCCCAACCCCCCCATTACCCCCCCTTTAGCTTATGTCCATGTGTCTCAAGTCCTTTAGGTTCTGTATTTCCCATACTATTCTTGCCCCCCCCCCATCTATTTTCTATCTACTGTCTATGCTACCTGTTTTCTGTACCTTCTCTCCCCGTCTTCTACTCCCACTCCCCTGTTGCTAACCCTACTTGAGATCTTCATTTCTATGTTTCCACTCCTGATCTAGCTGTCCTTTTAGTTTGCTTTCGCTCCAGGTGTGGTTGTTAATAACTGTGAGCTTGTTGTCCTTTCACTGTTCATGTTTCTTTAACTTCTTTTTCTTAGATAAGTCCCTCCAACATTTCATATAATAAGGGCTTGGTGATGATGAACTCCTTGAATTTGGTCTTATCTGAGAAGCACCTTATCTGTCCTTCCGTTCTAAATGAAAGTTTTGCTGGGTAGAGCAATCTTGGTTGTAGGTCTTTAGTTTTCATGACTTGGAATATTTCTTTCCAGCCCCTTCTTGCCTGTAAGGTCTCTTTTGAGAAATCTGCTGACAGCCTGATGGGGACTCCTTTGTAGGTGATTGTCCCCTTAGCTCTCGCTGCTTCCAGGATTCTCTCCTTCGTTTTAATTTTGGCTAATGTAATTATGATATGCCTTGGTGTGTTTCTTCTTGAGTCCAACTTTTTTGGTACTCTCTGGGCTTCTTGGATTTCTTGGAAGACTGTTTCCTTTGCCAGATTGGGGAAATTTTCTTTTATTATTTGTTCAAATAGTTTTTCCACTGGTGGTTGTGTCTTTCCCCCTTCTGGTACCCCTATAATTCGGATATTGGAGCGTTTATAGATGTCCTGGAAGTTCCTAAGCTTCTCCTCATTTTTCTGAATTCTTATTTCTCCATTCCTTTCTGATTGATCATTTTTTTCTTCCTTCTGGTTCACTCCATTGAGTTGAGTCCCAGTTTTTTTTCATCTCTATGGGTTTCCTGTGGAATTCCATTCATTTCCCTTAATTTAGCCTTCATATGTTTCTCTAATTTGTGGCTATAGTCCACCAGATCTGTGAGGAAGCTGACGACCAGTGTTTTAAACTGTGCGTCTGAGAGATTTGCTATTTCTTCGTCACTTAGATTTATCTCCGGGACTTTGAGGTCCCCCTGCGACATTTTTGGTCTGTTCTGGCCCTTTAAGTGAGAGAAGCGGCGCCTTGGAGTCCCAGGTCGCTGGGTTGTGACGCTGTATGCGGGGGCGTGGCCAGAGCGGGGAAAATGGCGCCGCCGCCGCCGCAGCCGGTCCCACCGCTCACTCCCTCACCCGCGCGTAACCGGGCACCCACAGTCAACTCGCTGCCACTGCATCCCCACTGACTCCTCCGTAGTCGCTCACCCGGTGGGCTGCTCACTAGGTCCAATCCTGGGTTTGGAACCCGTGTGACTGGATTCGCGCATCTGGATTCCGCGCCCGCGCCCGGGTCGATCGAGTTCTCCTTTGTAACTCCTCACCCGCCGCCGGTCTCGCCCCCTACCGGTCGGGCCGAAGAATCTGTTGTCTGCAGACTTCCGAAAAGTTCAGTTTTCCGTGTTCTGGTTGTGTTTTCTGATGCTAATATTTAGTTGTCCTTAAACTTGGTTGTGAGAGGAGGCAGGCACATCCACCTTAAACCTCCATCTTGGCAGAAGTTAGACTTATACTTTTAATGCATAAACATAATTAAAAGAATTAAAACCATTAATATAGTGTGGAATTAGCACTACCCATTGCATAATGCCCATCCTTATTTTTCACTCAAGTATTTAAGCAAAAAATGTGAGCATTACTCAAGGCAAAATACAGGAAGTTCTTTAAATACTACATTTCCTCCACTGTTCTTAACATCTCCTATCTATGCTGTACCTACCAATTTGAACTTAATCCCTGCATCTTTTCCCCCATTCTTCCTCTTCTGCCTCCCAACTAATAACCCTCCAAATGATCTCCATATCGATGATTCAGTTCCTGTTCTGCTTGTTTGCTTACTTTGTTTTTCAGATTCAGTTGTTGATAGTTGTGAATTTATTACAATACTAATGACCATCATTTTGATCTTCTTTTTCTTAAATAAGCCCCTTCAACTTTTCATGTATTAATGGCTTGGTGATGATGAACTCCTTTAGCTTTACCTTGTCTGGGGAACACTTTATCTGCCCTACAATTCTCAATGACAGATTTGCTGTATAGAGTAATCTAGGTTGTAGGTTCTTGCTTTTCATCACTTTGAATACTTCCTGCCAATCCCTTCTTGCTGGTAAGGATTCTTTTGAAAAAATCTGCTGATAGTCTTATGGAAACTCCTTTTCTCTTGCTGCTGCTTTTAAGATTCTCTCTTTATATCTAACCTTCGACACTTTAATTATGATGTGCCTTGGGGTGGTCCTCTTTGTTTGGGACTCTTGGTGCTTCCTGGACTTGTATGTCTATTTCATTCACCAAATTAGGGAAGTTTTCTTTCATTATTTGTTCAAATAAAATTTTAATTTCTTGCTCTTCCTCTTCTCCTTCTGGCACCCCTATGATGCAATGTTGGAATGCTTGAAGTTGTCCCAGAGGCTGCTTACACTGTCCTCATATTTTTGGATTCTTTTTTCTTCTTGGTTTTCTGATTGAATATTATTTTCTTCCTTATGTTCCAAATCATTGATTTGATTCTTGGCCTCATACATTCCACTGTTGGTTCCCTGTAATTTTTTTCTTTATTTCACTTAGTGTAGGCTTCATTTCAACCTGGGTCTTTTTTATGCTGTTGACATACCCAGTGAGTTCCTTGAGAATTCTAATAAACCAGTGTTTTGAACTCTGCATCTGTTAGATTGCTTATCTCCATTTCATTTAATTCTTTTTATGGAGTTTTGATCATTTGGGCATTATTTATTTGTCTCTTTATTTTGGCAGCCTCCTTGTGTTTTTTTCTATGTATTAGATAGAGTGCTTTCCCTCCCTATCTTAATAGCATGACCTACCGTAGAACAGCACAATGGTAAGTTGGATGGGGGAATCTTAGGTGATTGCCTGGGCAGGGAAACTTGTGTCAATCAGATTGATAAAGTCTCCAACATGCTATCCCCACTCTGTGGCTCTGTGTGAGGGAGTGCTCCGAATGGGGACAATGCCACTGGTTGGCCTCTGGAGTTTTGTACAGGAGGAAGTTGTCCCCTGGAACTCGTCCTGATGCCAAACTCAATTTCTCTCTGTATGCCACTGGTGCCCTTCCAGCTTCTGCCCCTGTGCTGGAACCCAAAGGAAGTGAGTCTGCATAAGTTCTAAACCCATTAAGGGCCCCTTAAGAGGAGACCCTTGAGAATCCCATAGTTTCTTCTGCTGTCTCAACCCTCACTGGTTTTTAAAGCCAGAAGTTATGGAGACTTATCTTCATGGCACTGAAACCATGGGCTGGGTGGTCTTGTGTGGGGCTGGTATCGCTCACTCTCAAGGTATCTTTCCTGATTTATCTACCACATATGGGTATGGGACTGCCTGTTCCACATCTCCTGCTTGTCTGTATCTCTACCCCTCCTACCCATGTATATGAATGTGACTTCTTTAATTCCTCGGTTGTTAGACTTTCAAGCAGCTCAATTTTCTAATGATTCTGGGAAATAGTTGTTTCATAGTCTAGTTGTAATTTTTGCTGAGGTTGTGTGAGGAGGAAAACCTTGTTTCAGCTACATCTCCATCTTGACTGGAAGTCCTCAGGTTTTTTACTTAAAAAAAAAAACACCCAAAACCCAAGCCCATGATATATAACCACTGAAATAAGAATGTTCATCTACACAGCAGCTCCATGAAGCCCCCTACTAAGCCAGCACCATATGGTTATCCTGCCTGGCAAAACAGATGGTCCATATGAATCTTTCCCCCACTGGTACCTCTTGCCATAATTCCCAGTGGTATAGGAATATGTTCCTCCATGTCCAGCCCTGTTCCACAGCAGAAGCAGGTCTGCCAAGTCATACCTGATCTCTGTGGGTCCTTTTCCAGTCCGAAGCCGCCCTTAGACAGCATCGCAGCCTCCCTGGCCAGCAGCATGTACCGGGGCTCATCTTGCATCCCATCATACTCACCGCCCTCATCACAATCCGTTGTGTCCAGGGCGGTGTTATACCAGTAGAGAGCCTCTGGCCAGTCTTGGGACCTTGGCAAAAGATAAAGAGGAAAGAGGGAGGCTACCATGACAAGTGGGCAGGAGGGAGAAGGCCCACCATCAGGAGGAGCAAGTCAGGTATCCCAGGGGACTACCACCTATGAATTAGCACCCCATGCCACCACATCTAAGGGTTATTGTTTACACTGTATATTTTTACATTTACTGAGATAGCAGTCTGTCTTTAGCTTTACCTAATAAAATTGGTATATTACAACAATTTTCCATTGATGGAAACAGTGTTTTGAGGAAGAGAGGCATTTTTCCAGTTTGAACAAGATAGCACCCTGTGGGCCAGCATTAGCAGTAGCTGGTATCCCAGTCAATCTGCCCTCTGACTTGGATAAGAGAGGAGGTGGCAGGGGCAGCCCAGGTGGGTGGGACAGGGGTGGTGGTGGCAGGCTATGCCAAGGCTTCCAGAATCAGAGGAGGGAACAGCGACTTGTACCCCATCTCATCCTAGGCCCATGCAGTAGGCTCTGGCTGCCTCTAGCACAATGCAGGGCTTCCCCAGGAAGAGCTGGCTCCCTCTCTGGCTCTGCCCTTCTTGCTCCTCCTCTTTTTCCTGCTACAGCCTGTGGAAGGCAAAACCACCAAGGACAGACACAAGCTCCAACCAAAGGTAAACACACAATACAAAGCAAACAGGGCAGCGGCTCTTTCTCTTTGGGTGTGCTGACTCCATTACTAGGAATGTAAGTATTTATAGTACATCAGGAAAGAGCAAAGAGTGATGCAGATAAGAATGTCTATGGGTCTCATGAAGTATTCCAGGACACACAGCTACAATGACTTGCTGTCCTCTCCTCCAAGGCCATACCTGACATAGCTCAGCCCCAGGTCTTAGCTCCTGCTAATCTCCCTCCATGCTAGGCTCTCTGTTCCCATACATGCCAACTACTGTCAGCTCCTGGGCCTTCACTGCTGTTCTGTCTGCTTGGAATGTTCTTTCCCCCTCTTTCCACACCTGGCTCCACATCCCTCCACCCTCAGCTCATATGTCACCTCTTCAGAGAAGCCATCTCCAAATACCTGATTTCTTACAATTGCCTTAAATTGTAATTCTCCTGTTTTCTTATTCACTGTTGATTACAGTTCCCCCAAAGAGAATGAAAGCCCCAGGAAGGCAGGGACCAATGAAGGGTGAACGCATAGGTAGTTGTGAAAGCCTTGAGAAGCTAACCCTCATTCCATTTTGTTTTATAGAAGAGAAAATCTTTTGAAAATTTTTGGTGGCACACCTAACAAGCTAAGGTTTTAACCTTTGTCTGGGAACCACTAAACTAGATTTTACTTTTTTCACCTCTGACCCTTCCTGGTCTTGAAGGGCAAAACAGAATTGCCCCGAAATTATTAAATGGAAAAGAGGGGAAGGGCCTAGTCTCTCCCACCTACCACCAACCCCAACTGACTCCACAACCAGTAGAGTTGTGGAGTCAGATAAACCAGATAAACCCTGCCTTATCCAGTAGTTAGGGTGCCCATCCTTGCTTTGGAATTTGCAATGACTTTTCCTTGTTCTACTAGGTGGTAACTTGTGAGAAGGTGGAAACCCATTACATGCAAGTTTGGGCCTACCTGGGGCCCTGCCTTATCCAGAGTGGCCCTCAATTAATAGTACCTGAATGGAAGAGGCTGGAGCTGCTTGGAATGAGGTAGAAGAATAAGAAACAACTACAGTAGAAACTAAAAAAAAAAAAAAAGGGAAAAACTTTGATAGCCCTGGCTGGTATGGCTCAATGCATTGAGCACCAGCCTGTGAACCAAAAGGTCACAGGTTTGATTTCTCAGTCCGGGCACATGCCTGGGTTACGGGCCAGGTCCCCAGCTGGAGGCATGCATGAGGCAGCCTTGCACATTGACTCTTGCACATAGTATCTCTCCCACATTAATGTTTCTCTCCCTCTCTTTCCTCTCTCTCTAAGAAGCAAATAAATAAAATCCTTTAAAAAACTTTGATAGATTTAACTACATAAATATTAAAAATCAACATATCCTCAAACCTGGTAAACAACTGTTATTGAGTGGCACATGTGCCATCCCCATCCCCCCACATCTATGGTAGTTATCTTAAAAAAAAATTTTTAAGGCAACTCATATGCCAAATAGTTCTTACCATTAATATATTAAAAATTCTTTTTTAAAAATATTTTATTTATTTATCTTTAGAGGGGAAGGGAAGGAGAGAGGGAGAGAAACATCAATGTACGGTTGCCGTTCGTGCGTCCCCTCCTGGGAACTGGCCTGCAGGGAACTGGTCCGCAACCCAGGTATGTGCCCTGACTGGGAATCGAACCGCGATTGTCTGGTTCGCAAGCCCGTGCTCAATCCACTGAGCTAAAAATTCTTAAAAATCAACAACAAATAAACTATCATGTCAAAGAAAAAGGAGACAAAGAACATGAAAACACAAAGAGCAAAGATTTTTAGGTGCCTAGGTCCAGCAACCCCTGCCCACACTGTGTTTCCCCACTGCACTCCATGGGCACCATCTACTCTGGCATTTGATCTGATACAATCACATTGTGTCTTTGTTGTTTACCTCCCCTCCATGCCAGTATAATTCTGAATCCACTATGAAGCCAGCCATGTAGGTAGTCCACTGGAGAAAAAGTGAGAAGACCTAGGTTTTAGCTTTGCCACTACTAGATCTTTGACCATGGGCAAGTCCCTTCACTTCTCAGAACTAGTTTACTCATCCATAAAATGGGGACCAAACATCTCTGCCCTGCCTGTCCAAAGACATGTGTTGCTTCATTCATTCAACAATATTGAGATAGGCCCTGTGTGAAGCTCTGGACTACAGACACACAGAAGCCCCAATTCTTGTTCTCAGTGAAAGAGCGGTCCAAATATAAGGGAATGGTACAGTAGGTGTCTGATACCTTTTCCATGATATGTACAGGCAGGATGTCACATGTCTATTTTATGTTTTAGATCCTAAGAGCTTGATATGACAGAGCCACTATCTTGACTTTCCTTCTAAACCCAGTGAGAGGAAGATGAGACCCTGACCCAAAGGAAAGAACTGCCAGGCTGCTCCAACCCTGGAGGTTTAGATGATGCATGTGCTCACCCTGCTCCCTTCTAGAAAGCCACAGGCTCCTGAGGACAGCAATGAGTAGCTGAGATATAAGGGGAACCAAAGAGGGTCAGCAATGGATCATTCCCCCAACTGTCCTCTGCTCAGTCTAGACTTCTGGGATATCCCACTACCAAGCCAAGGAGATGAGATGAAGTTGAGTCATCCTCTCTTCCTCCCACTCCAGAAAGCAGTCCTGGCATCTCAGCCTGAGTGATAACTGAAAAAGAGTTAGCACTTGCAGAGCCGTAGCCTTTAGCTGTCCCAAAGCCACCATGGAAAACTCACATCAGGCCTGAGCTCACCCTGGAGCTTGCTTCTTTCCCTCCCCTCACCTTCCCCCTGGAAGTGAAAAATAACAAAAGTAAAAGTAGGAAGAGTAAATTCTAATCACCGATTACCCTAACATCTAGGAACAACCACTCTGTACCCAGTGCTGAAAGGTGGCTGCCATGTATCTTGTGCCTTATGCACCAGGCACAGTGAGAATTACAGGCATCACCTCATTTAACCCTCACACAACAATCCTAGGATGCAGGTTCTGTTATTCCCATTTTACACAATCAAGAAACTAAGGCCATGGAGGTAAAATAACTTGCCATGGTCACTGGACTGGAACTCAGTGGGGAGCCCAGCCTGGAACCCAGGTCAGTACTGATACTGGAGGGGAAAGCTCCCACCTGCAGCTCAGGTTCCCACCAGCTCCATGTGAGTGGAGGCCACAGTACCTGTCTGGGCTGAGGTTCTGGCCAGTGTCAAAAGCTCGTGCCACATGGATCATGGACTGCCTGTCACCAGCTTTAGCTGCCTTCAGTAAGTAATCAAATCCTTTGGTTTTATTTTCTTCTGTCTCCTGTCAATGTGAACCAGAGAGGAGAAAAGAAAAGAGAATGAGGTTGGAAGGGCTGTGAGGTATCACTGATAAATCCTCTCCCCATTTCTTGAATTATTTGGGATCTCTAGACTGGGACTACTGTAGAATTGCACATTGTGCAATGAGTTCCTTGGATTCCTATCACGAGGGGGAAATGGAAAGCTTAGCTCTTTCTCTTGCTTATTGTCCTCTGTCTACTCTGATTCTTCCAAAGAGCCACATCATCTGCCTCCAACAGGACTTTCTATATCCACGCTTTAAAAAAATTTTAGATAACTTCCGCCAAGATGGAGGCATAGGTGGAAACGCCGTGCTTTCTCACACAACCAAGTTTAGAGTCAACTAAATATTAGCAACAGAAAACACAGCCAAAACACAGAAAATTGAACTTTTCGGAAGTCCAATAACAACAAATTCTTCAGTCTGACTGGTAAGAGGGGCGAAACCAGCAGCTGGCAGAGCAGGGTTGCACAGGAAAACTTGGTCAGATAGATGGACTCAGGCATGCGGAACCCAGGCACAGGGTTGCAATGGGTGGACCTAGTGAGCGACCCAGCGAGTGACTGTGGGAAACCAGCGAGGGAGCAGGGCCGAGATTTGACTGTGGTCCCGCATTTGTGCACAGATAGACCAGCAAGAGAGTGGGCGGTTAGACGGGACCCAGCAGGCCCCAGCGGCGAGTGGCAGCAGAGGGCGCCGCCATTTCCCCGCTCTGACCCCACCTCCACATACAGTGTCATAACCCAGCGACCTGAGTGGCCCTGCCCTGGGGAACCACCTAAGGCTCTGCTCCTCCCCAGCGGCACGAAACAGCAGAGGGGGTCGCCATTTCCCCGCTCTGACCACGCCCCCACATGTAGTGTCACAACCCAGCGACCTGGGAGTCCAAGGCGCCGCTTCTCACACTTAAAGGGCCCGAACAGACCAAAAATGTCGCAAGTTCTCAAAGCCCCAGAGCCCATAGATCTAAGCCATGAAGAAATAGCAAAACTCTCAGACGCACAGTTTAAAACACTGGTGATCAGGATCCTCACAGAACTGGTTGATTATAGCCACAAATTAGACAAATATATGAAGGCGAAACTAATTGAAATGAATGGAATTGAACAGGGCACCAATAGTAATGAAAAGGAAACTGGGACTCAAATCAATGGAGTGGACCAGAAGAAAGCAAATAATGGCCAAACAGAAAAGAGTCAAGAAGCAAGAATTCAAAGAAATGAGGAGAGTCTTAGGAACCTCCAGGACATCTTTAAACGCTCCAACATCCGAATTATAGGGGTACCAGAAGGGGGAAAGGCACAGCCACCAGTGGAAAACTTATTTGAACAAATAAGAAAGGAGAATTTCCCCAATCTGGCAAAGGAAATAGACTTCCAGGAAATCCAGGAAGCTCAGAGAGTCCCAAAGAAGTTGGACCCAAGGAGGAACACACCAAGGCACATCATAATTTGCATTAGCCAAGATTAAAATGAAGGAGAGAATCCTAGAAGCAGCAAGAGCTAAGGGGACAGTCACCTACAAAGGAGTTCCCATCAGACTGTCAGCAGATTTCTCAAAAGAGACTTTACAGGCAAGAAGGGGCTGGAAAGGAGTATTCCAAGTCATGAAATCCAAAGACCTACAACCAAGATTGCTCTATCCAGCAAAACTTTCATTTAGAATGGAAGGACAGATAAAGTGCTTCTCAGATAAGATCAAATTCAAGGAGTTCATCATCACCAAGCCCTTATTATATGAAATGTTAAAGGGACTTATCTAAGAAAAAGAAGTTAAAAAAAAATGAACAGTGAAAGGACAGCAAACTCACAGTTATTAACAACCACACCTAAAACGAAAGCAAACTAAAAGGACAGCTAGATCAAGAGTGGAAACATAGAAATGAAGATCTCAAGGAGGGTTAGCAACAGGGGAGTAAGAGAAGGAGAAAGGGGGAGAAGGTACAGAAAATAAGTAGCATAGATGGTAGATAGAAAAGAGATGGGGGAGGCAAGAATAGTATGAAATATAGAATCTAAAGAACTTGAGACACGTGGTCATAAACTAAAGGGGGGAATGGCGGGGATGGGGGTAGGGTGAAGGGTAATGAAGGGGGGGAATAGAACAACTGTAATGGCATAATCAATAAAAAAATAAAAGAAAAAAATTTAGTAGCTTTATTGAGATATTGTTCACATACCATACAATTCACAACCTTGAAAGTGTACAATTCAGTAGTTTTTAGTATATTTTCACAAAATGTGTAACCATCACTGTAATAATTTCAAACAACCAAAACACCATACCCCTTAACTCTCACCTCCAAACTATTCCATCCTACACAACTCTAGGCAACCACTCATCTACCATCTGTTTCTAGGCATTTTCCTATTGTGGACATTTAACATAAATGTAGTCATACCATATGTGACTGGCTTCTTTCACTCACCATAAAGTTTTCAAGGCTCATTTATGTTGTAGCATATATCAGTGATTCATTCTTTTTATGGCCAAATAACATTCCATTATGTGGCTATACCACATTTCCTTTATTCAACCACTAGTCATCAGTTGATGGACATGTGTATTTTTTTTCTACTTTTTAGAATTATGCTGCTGTGAAATTTTATGTACAGTTTTTTCTCTTGGGGATGTATGTTTTTATTTTCTTGGGGATGGAGTGGAACTACTGGGTCATGTGTAAGTTGAGAGCTGCCCGGCTGTTTTCCATAGTGGCTGCATTCACACCAGCTTCCATTGTTCTGCAAAGACCTATTCCATAGCAGCAGCCAGAGAGATGCCTTTGAAGCCCCAGTCAGGTCACATTACTCTATCAGAATAGCTCCAAGACTTTCTATCTTACTCAGAAACCAATCCACAGCCTTCATATCAGCCTATGAGGTCCTTTTCAACCTTCAAGAAGCGTGGCAAAGACTACCAGGTGTCCCCTATATCCATTCTCGCCCACCACACTTCACTGGCACATGGTTGATGAGCGACAGACTACATTTCCCAGCCTTCCCTGCAACTGGAAACTTTGTCCTTATACAAAGGCCTTTCTAGTCACTAGTGATCACATTCCCTGTCATATTTTCTCTGGAGCAGTTCTGAATAATACTTGGCCCAGGAAGTGCTCTGTAAAGGTTAGTTATTTTAATTCTGCTGGACATTTTCATTTGTTGTTACCTGTACTATACCCTTCCCTGCCTGAAAAGCTTGCTGTCACGAATAAGGAACTAGGACAGTGTCCAGAGTATAGAAGATAGTCAACAAACATTTGAGGGATGCATGTCTTCACAAGACAAAAAAGACCCCCAAAATGAGAGCATCCGGGAAAGTGGGACATAAGCTTTCTAGAGCACATCAGCCTCTCAGGACACACAAGGGCACTGTTTTCCTCGCTAAGCCATAAGCCTGCTTGAACTCAGTTCACTTCCTTCCTGTCTGCCCTGACCTAACTACAACATTCTATCCAACCATACTCCTGCTAGGGGAAGCTGCCACAGTCTGTATGCAACAGCAAGGCCTGTGGGATTCCTGCAGTTGAGGACACTGGAATTGCTTCCGAGTCTCCTTACAAAGTAGGTCCTAGGCACTGGTGTATAAAGTCTGAGATCACAAGGAGACCTACCAGGGGCCTCCGAGAGAGGGATATCTGCTGGCCCTGGCCCTACCACTCATCCTGGGCCCAGATTTCCTTCATTCAGCCCTCAAGGCCTTTGAGTGTTCTCATTGGGCTGAGCTCTGTGACAGGTGCAGTGGCCTGCTAGAGCTGGCCCTACAGGTCAGGAGAACTGACTGAAATTTCCAGGAATCCTGCAAGCTATGATTAAAAATAAAATTTTGATAACTTAAAATTACAGGAATGGTAACAATTACTCAAAGCTCACCACTTTCTAAATATTTTACTCTGTATTACTTACTACCTATGCTCTTGAAATTAATTCTATCCACTGCAGGGCTTCTCAGCCTCAGTACCACTGACATTTTAAATCAGATTATTCTGTGCTGTGGAGCAGTCCTGAGCCTTGCAGGATGTTAGCCACCTCACTGGCCTCTACCCACTAGATGCCAGTTGCACTCGCAGAGTTGTGACAACCAAAAATGTCTCCAGATATTGCTAATTATTCCCTGGAGACAGAAAGGTGAAATGACTGGTTGAGACCCACTGGTCTTTTCCCAGTTCCATGTTCAGTGATGTCATATTGGTACTGTAAAAATGGCCACAGCAGGAACCTTTACACCACAGAGAGCAGAAAATGCTACAGATCAAGATTTGATTGTCTTGGTTGAAAAAGAGATGAAAAAATATTCCTAATGCAGATTAACTTAAAAGTATGTTGTGTTTGTAGCCATTATACTATGACTAACACAGTAAATTGAAGAAAAGTTTCTTAGTATTACAAACAATGAATTTGCTCATATCAGTGGCAAATAAATGAAGTTCCAGTTCTGACAGAGGTCTTCCTTATTTCACCTCCATCTTACTCAAGTAAATGAAAGTATCAACCAATATTTACAATGACCAATATTTATGTCAAAACATCATACCTACGACAATTGCAACCATAAGTGGGTTACTGATATAAAGTCCCACAATAAGTAGTGAAAGCAAACTGTGAGAATCAATTGACTATATGGAATTTACAATAAAGAGTATATTTATTATTGTTTGTAAATTGTATGCTCCAGTCTTTTTTAAATTGAATTTACTGGGGTAACACTGGCTAATAAAATTATGTAAGTTTCAGGTGTACAGTTCTATAATACATCATCTGTATATTGTGTTGCGTGTTCACCACCCCATGTGTCCCACATTCTTTATATCAGTAAAATTTATAATAAATTTTGTATATATATATGTGGATACACTTCCTCCCCACCCCCAAGAGCCAACTGGTAAACATTTACCAGCACACTACTGGTTGAATAAGCAATATTCATTACTGTTGTCAAGGAGCAAGGAGGTAGGAGATAGACAAGTCATCAGTCTATAAAAATGCCCTCCCAGAACCAAGCCTACCCCTCACCATCTAAAACAGGAAAAAAAATGGCTGTGGATTATCTCTTGCCCACATGCCAAATAATCTACATGACTGAATCATATGACACTGTCAATAATCTACCTTTCCTGACCTACAAAAGTGGTAGTTTTATGAAGTTCAACTTCATGTGCACAAAGCTAGTCACTTCAGCAATTTCTGTGATATCCAAAGAATGGAACAAACCAAAGTGTTCATCAACAGATTAAAGGTTAAATAAAGCAGGTGGTACCCATGCAAAGGGACATTATACAGCTGTTGAAAAGAATGAGGACACTGTATACTACTGAGAAGAAATGTCTACAGGATGCTTTCCAGTGAGAAAACCTAGGTTCAGGTGAGTGTGTGTGGTATGACAACTAAAGAAAAAAAAAGGGTGAAAATACTCTGTGCTGGTGTAAGGAAACTCTTTATACTGAGTTAAACAGTGTCCCTCTCAATTTATGTCCACCCAGAACTTCAAAATTGGACTGATTTGGAAATAGGATATTTGCAGATGTTAAGATGTTAATAATTAAGATGAGGTCATCCTGGAGTAGAGAGGTTCCTAAACACCACATGACTGGTGTCTTTATAAGAGGAGAAGAGACAGAGATGGGAATGGACAGAGGCCATGTGAAGGCAGACATGGAGACTGGAGAGATGAAATCTATTGGGTTGGTCAAAAGTTCATTTGTTTTTTTCTATAAAATTGCTCTAGTAGTGCTTAGTTGTCTTGTAACAGCTGTCATGTCAGTGTGCATTTAAAAAAACATCAAAATTAGTGAATTTTTGTGTAGCCATTTTAATATTGAAAATGGAATAAGAAATATTTTTGGCATATTATGCTTTACTATTTCAAGAAAGGTAAAAACACAACTGAAATACAAGAAAAATATTTGTGCAATATAAAGAGAAGATGCTATGACTGATTCAATGTGTCAAAAGTGGTTTGAGAACTTTTGTGCTAGAGATTTCTCACTGGACGATGCTCCATGGTTGGGTAGACCAGTTGAAGTTAATAGTGATCAAATTGAGACACTGATTGAGAATAATCAAATGTTATACCACACGGGAGATAGTTGACCTTCTCAAAATGTCCAAATCTATAAAGTTATTCAGAAAATAGAAAATGTGTCATATTTTATGGAAAAAAACCATACGAACTTTGTGGCCAAACCAATAAAAGCCAAGGGACGCTGTAGTTGCCAGCACCCTACAAGTTAGAAGAGAGAAGGAGGGAGCACAGCCCTGTAGACACCTTAGTTTTGGACTTTTAGTTTCCAGAACTGTGAGGTAATAAATTCCTGTTGTTTTAAGCCACCCAGTTTGTGGTCATTTGTTAAGGAAGCCCTAGGAAACTAATAGACTATGGAATTCTATACAACAAAGCTTTTAAAGAAAAAAAAAATCAATCACATAAATGTGTTCCTTGTTCAAAAAGTTAAATAAAGTACTTTGGAGTGTCTTCACGCCTTCTTCTGGTCCGAGACCCCCTACCCACTGGGCCATGTCCAGGACCACTGAGGAGTGCTGGTACCCTGGGCCCAGGCTGAGCCCAGACTTGCCCAGCCACCTGTCCATCCACGACCCTGGCCCACATGATAGAGAGGATGGGAACAGATACATTGAAGCCACATGCTCAGGAGGGCCTCTCAACTTTTCCAAGGGGAAGATAATATTTTGCAGGCCCAGCCAGGACCTGTGGACTCAGTCCTTTCCTCACTGTGCCTAGGGACCAGGGATTTCCCCACACATCCACATCCTGCTGTTTCAGACCCAGATTCACCCCCATATGCACCATCCCCATATGCCCTGTGCTCTAGTGGTACTGAAAACACTGATCACCTCCTGTCCTCAGATCAGCTATCCTGTCTGTCACCTCTGGGACTGAACACCTGCTGTTCCCTCTGCCTGAACTGTTCCCCTCTTACAATACCATTCAGCCTTTACGTCTAACCTAGATATCACTTTATTCATTGATTTCACCAACAAATGCTGAGCATCTCCTGTGTGCTGGGCTCTTTTCTAGCCCCTAAGGATACCACTGAAACCAGCTATGAAGAAGCAGGTGTTGACCCCTGGGAACCCCAGTTAGGGCCCTCTCTCATTCATTTCCATCACCTCTTCTGCTTCTTCCATCACAACTGTTATGATTATGTAGAAATGGGACTGTCGCCTTCCACTCATTTCCCAAGGTGATACTGGTAGACCAATTCTACCAGTATCACCTCACTTAGGAGTACCTGGCCCCTACTGGTGATCAGGAACTGTCTGTGACATGCATAAACCCCCCAGGACTGAGGGAATAGTGGGCTGATGAAGGCCACCCGGCTGGGTACCAGGCCCCTCTCACCTTCAGAGAGACATCAGCCAGGATGTAGTGGGGCAGCTGTGAGTACATGAGTCCTAGGCCCACAATGGCCTCCAGCTCACCCAGGTCAGCTGCACGCTCCAAGTGGAAGACGGCTGACTCTCGGTCCCAGTCTTCATCCTTCTCACAGAAGCGCCCACCCTCATGGTAGTGCACCATAGCCAGATGGACCTGCCACATAGACTTGGGTGTTGGTTGGGTCGTCTGGGAGACCAAAGTTTCACTCAAGAGCCCCCACCCAGACTGCAGGAGGAAGCAATGAGTGGAGGAGGTGAGAGCTGGGTTATTGCAGGAAGGGCTCTGAAACAGGCACCTCTGATACCTTCCCCAAAATGGACTTCCCAATTTTCTTTTCAAGGTCCAGAGCATTAAGCCTTTGCAATTCCAGGGCCATGGCTGAAGGTCTCGGCAGGTGGACGTGGGAAGAGTTGAGAAGATTCCACTTCTCCACACAGACCTGAAGGAGAAAACCAGGCATGGTGAGTTTCTAGGCCAGAGAAGCCAGGGGCTGGGGATGGTCATACTGTCAACTTCTACTACACAAGCCTGGTTAGCAAGGTAGGCAGTGAACCCTTATGGTGTTAGATTCTATCAGCTCATGTTGCTGAGGGACAATGACAGCAACGAGACACAAAAGCCAGCACAACGGACCACAGTAGTTCAAAAAAGTGTTTCCCTCATTTATCAGTCTGGATGTGGTTGGGGAGATTGGACCCCAAGCTGCCCATTGCCCAGCTCTCCACACAAGGCACAAGATGTCTGGCTTTAGGCCTTACGACAAGTCCATTTGCTTTCATCTGGGCATCAATTGGGTGCTTTCGGAAATGTCTCCCAGATACACGCCCTATTTAAAGGCTCTCACAGGACAGGGCCAGGCAGCTGCATGTGCCCCAAACCTCCTACAACACATAAGGCAGCCCCAACAGCAAAAGATGGCCCAGCTCAAAATGTTGATGGTGCCATAGTTGAACAACCCTGCCCCATTCCATGCTGAGCCCCCTGACCCAACTGAGGAATAACACGTGGCATGTAGTCCATTCTAAGGGAGCAGGGGTCAAGCCTGCTGAGGTGATCAGCGAAGAGGACATGCTGGAGGTACAACTGGGATCCAGGCCAGGAGAGTAGGCGGGCTTGGAGGAAATATGACCACAGTGGGAGAAAGGACATTGTAGGTGGGAAAGGGACTTGCTTTAGTGAAGGCTGGAAGGTGAGAGGTCAGCTGTGTGTCAGAACCAACTAGAGAAGAACACAGTGTTCCTAAGGGCTGGTTCTTCCCACACCTGGGAGGTGGTGATGATCACCTGAGATGCTTGTTGGAAACACTAACTGGTAACCGAGGGAAAGTTGCTCAAGACCCCCATTTTCTCCTATGTAAAATGGGAGTGAGTAACATTAGCCTGTCTCATTGGGTGGCTGTCAGAAGTAAGTTAACACTACAAGGCACTTACATTGGCATGGCTTTAACATGTGAGCTATGGTTGTTTTAATTGCCCCTGCAAAACAGGTGATCCTGATATCCCTAATCCTCCCCAAAAGTCTTCCATTGTCCCACCCAGGGCAGAGGCTCAAAAATTATTTGCCAAGAGGTTTGGCTCCTTTGTGAAATTTTCCTTTTGGAGATGTGAAGCAACTGGGTAGGCTGCAGGCATGAGGGAGGAGAAAAAAAACAGTCTCAAAAGGCAAGCACAAAGCATTACAAGGGTTCCTCAGGAGCACTACCTGTCTGGAGCTTCTCAGGCTGTCTTCATCTGACTCATACCTCTGGTTACCATTTGAGCGACCCTGACAGAAAGAGAATAGAATGACACAAAGAGCTGCTCTTCCTCCCCAAAACTGGTCTGGCCAAGAACCTCCTCCTTGGAAACTAATCCGGCCTCCCAGGTACCCTCCTCTCAGGCAACCAGCTTGACCCCCATCAGGGAAAGCAGGAACCCTGCCTGCCAAGCAGAGAGGATGCTGGGTAACAGGCAGGCCTGATATGCTGGGGCAACCATAACTCTCCTCTTGCTGTGCACAGGTAGAACTGACTCAAAGGCACAGGATCCCAAAAAACTGGGCCAAGTGCTTCCTCTAGCCAAAGCTCCCATTGCATATCTTTATTTGCAGTAACAAAAGCTGAGACCAGAGGACTCCAGCAAGACTGGACTTGATACTGACTTGGTAAAGGGCTAAATTTTAAATAGCTATGACACTGCCTTTGGCTACCCTTACCAGGACACTGTGGGAGGTGCCTCACAAATTTTGGGGGTCATCCTAGGAATGCCATATCCTGTGCCAGAGTTGACCCTCCCACCCATACCAGCAGTATTCTGGCTTATTACCCAGGATCCTCTCTGCTTAACCACTTCAATTTTGTCTTGGAGCCACCCCCTCCCCCACTACACTTACTGATCCCCACTACCCTGCTTTATCTTCTGCGGTGCATTCACCTTTATTTGAAATGATCTTATTTGGTAATTTACTTGTCATGTTCTCATGACACACTCTCATTTTCCATACTTCTCTTATCTTCTAGACAATGAGGCAACAGAAAACTCTGGTCTCGTTTCCTAGGAGTTTCTTACGTGTTCATGGGGCTCTGGGTCATCCAGCTCACCCTGCTTTTCACTGGGATATCCGCTATCCCCACTATTCTCAGAGTCCTGTGGAGAAAAGATGGCCTGAGGGTCTCAGTGGTCTTCTGAGTACCTGGTGGTGGTGACATCTGAACATCCCAGACATGTGCTTTCTCTCCTTTGTCCCATCATCTCATTTAATATTTTCCTCCTTTCGCCCTTGCTGGTTGGGTGACAAGGGAGCAGTAAAAAGTAGTGGTGAAGAGCTTGGGCTTGGGAGCCAGATTGCTGGGGCTCAAATCTGAGCTCTGTGATTTGCCAGCTGCTCACCCTCTCTGAGCTTCAGTTTCCTTAGCTATGGGGACTCATTATAGCACCTATGTCAAAAGCTATGAGGATGACAGTGATAGTGGGGATCACAGTAGGTGCTATTGTTAAGTGTTGCTCAACAATGCATGGGCAGAAAAACACAAGGCTGATTTAAGGGATATAAGGCATAGATAAAAATGCAGCACCGGGAATAATATTTACTATGACTAAGCCCTTTCTCAAAACTGCATAGGTGACTTGGGCATTTTTTTTGTTGTTCTATATCTGAGATCTGTTCAGAAAGGGAAAGTGACATAATTTACAACCTCTAAAACTATAATCACTTGTCTACCAATGTTGAATTTTGGCCATATCTGCATGTCACCTACATCATTATTCAGCTAATACTTTCATTATTTTCCTTCCTTATTCTACTAAGACATATTTCAAACATGCAAATAAGACAAGAGATACATTGACTGGTTGCCTCTCATGTGCCCCCAACCAGGGACCTAGCCCACAACCCAGGCATGTACCCTGACGGGGAATCAAACTGGCAACCTTTTGGGACCATGGCTGGCACTCAATCCACTGAGCCACACTAGCCAGCTTCTTTAAAAGAAGCTTGGGATCACTAGCTTAAATGTAAAACCTGGGTCACTGCAACCACACACAATGGAATCCCTGGTCCCTGCTTTGGTGGGATCCTCTACCCCACAAGCCCTACAAACTCCCCTCCCAGCCTCCCCCAAGGCCTTTATTCTGTGTGAGCTGAAAGGCTTTTGTTTGTTTTTCCCCCAATTTTTAAAACTGAGGTATTAGTTATAGATCACCTAACTGTTCGGGGAGTGGAATGAAAGGCTGTTTTGGAAAATGGACTGCAGGCTATACTCAGAAGCTCCAGACAGCCTGATCCTTGCACTGCCCCCTCCACTACATGGCCTTCAGTCACCCTCCTGCACCCCATCCCTCCCTCTGGAATCAAGACCAAGGTGAGCAATGAAGGATTTCATACAAACCCCAGCTTCTGGGTCCCTGGGCAAGGCAGCCAACCTCTCCAAACCTTGTTATCCCCATCTGAGTAATGGGGGGACTACCCACTCAGAGGTGGGGAACAGAGGCAAAGGGCAGCAGTCAGAAGGTGGGTTTGAATCTTGGCTCCATCACTAAGTAACCAGGAGCAAGTGGCTCAACCTTTGTGTGCCTCGTTGTCCTCATCTCTAAATTACGGACAATGAGTCCTGCACCATGAGTGGTAATATTGGGGAAAAGGAACAGGTGGCCGAGGGACAGGCAAGAGCAAGACATTTTGCTGTACCAATCCTTTGTACCTTTTCTTTTCAACCATAAGAATGGATGAGCTATCCTGAAATTTTAAAATTTATTCTAATTCTAGAATAAAATTTATTATAAAGGAATTTACAAAATCTACCTCAAAGGCCCTGGCTGTTATGGCTGAGTGGATTGAGTGCTGGCCTGTGAACCAAAAGGTTACTGATTCAATTTCAGTCAGGGCACATGCCTGGGTTGCAGGCCAGGTCCCCTGGTAGGGGGCACGTGAGAAGCAACCACACATTGATGTTCCTCTCCCTCTCTTTCTCCCTCCCTTCCCATCTCTCTGAAAATAAATAAATAAAATATTAAAAAATATATAACCTTGTAGGTTGTAGGTTGTTGTCAGGATAAATTGAGAATATCTATCAAGTCCTCAACATAGCATTTGCCCACAATAATGCTATTATTTTTTTCTTCCCCTCAAGAATTGTGAAAAATAGTCAAGAGTAAACTTGAACCTTTGGAACCATCTAATGATGCACTTGTGGTCTGGGCAAGTGTGACATTTCTGTAAAGTCTGTTTTTAAAATTCCCAAGAATTTTAAACTTGACACCATGATGTGTTTGCCTGAATGCAAATATGATGCTTTCAGTTTCTTACCACTGAGTCACCCAGAAGCTCCAAGAACCTGTTCTGTTTATCCAATCTGAGAGCATCCCAGTTGACTGTGCTGTCAGTGACAAGTCTGAACACAGCATAGCCCCTTCCCCCCAACATAGCTGTCCATACATAGGTGGCCAAACCAGCTCAGGGCTGAGCCCGGCAGTTACCAGAAGGTCACATTGCTGTTGACTTGGATTTCCTCTTCTCTAACCACCTCTGGGAAGGGGAATGGACCCAGCTCTTTCCAAAAATACTGCTGCCTTGGGCAGGAGGCTGAGATTCACCTGTATCCCCCAATTCCTCCCCATGCCCTCTTGGCAATGCCTGGAGCAGACCTGGGCTGCCCACCTCTGTACCTGCACATTCACCCTCAGTTCCCACCAGACTGAGTGTAGTCCTACCTGCCCTGCCCCTCCTTCCCTCTCCACTCACCAGGTGGTTGTCCAGATGGTCATGATATTGGGGAGCCATGTTATCGAGGTCACTGAGTACAGGCCAATCTGGGCAGGGAGAAAATAGAGTCAGACAATGCTCTGGGTCCACTGCTAGGCAGTTCATAAGGCAAACCCACAGCCTAGAGCTGACTGTACCTGCCACCATGCCTTTATTTTAAATTTTTTAATTTAAATTAAAGGTGCAATAAAGGGAGAAGAATGTTATCAGCACTTGGGTCAACAGCTATTTCTTGAGAATTTTCTTCAAGTCTGCCACTTGCCAGTTGTGGGGCCCTGAGCAAGCAGCTTAATTCCTATGCCTCCTTGGAGTTATCATAATGCAAATAAACATATTTGTGTAACATGTTTGTAAGCACGTGTGCATGGCTCACCATGGGCCTTCATGAGGTGCAGTTGTGAAGAAAGAAAGGCCATTTGTACATTTGGGGCCCAGTGAGGAGCTACAAGCGGGGAAGCCCCAGATGGCTTCAATACCCACAATTTTCTACTTATCCTGTCACCTCAGGCCCTCCCACCCCCAGGCCAAACCTGGCTTATCTCTTGTTTTTACATAGTTTTTATGAATAGTTTTTACATTTTTACATGGTTGGAAAAAAATCAAAAGAACAACATCTTGTGATACATGAAAATTATATGAAATTCAAACTTCAATGTCCACGAAAGGAGTATTGAAATGACAGCCACACCTGTTTGCTTCATCATTGTCTATGGAAGCACACAGACTGAAAACAGACCATGTGGCCAACAAAGCCTAAAACATTTACTTTGGCCTTTTAAGAACAAGCTTATTGACTCCTGCTCCAGACTGTTCCCGAGGCCTTCCAGTAGAGATATCTAAAAGCTCTTTAACATTTGACACAGAATCGTCTCCTGTTCCCCCACAGACCCCCAGCTGAACTAATAGCTGCACCATCCTTTCAGTTCTCAGGCCAAACCTTGGCATCAGCCTTCCCTCCCTCTTTCCTATAGACCCCACACCCACATCATCAGCAAACTGTCACTGCAACTTCAGAAATAACAATTGCTTTTCTCCTTTGACCTAGTCATATGCCAATAATCCACTTTCTAATGTTGAACAACCCTCAGATTCCTGTGAAAACCTTATTGGACTATGACAGATGATTCCCTTAGGATACTACTAATCTTTGTATGTTAATACCTCATTTAGAATTTCTGCATTATATATTTGTGAATGAGATTTGAATATAGTTTTCTTTTTCAGTGTTTTGTCAAGTTTTGCTAGTTTCATAAAACACACTGAAAAACATTTTCTATAATATGGGCTGCTTTTATAGCATCCAGATGACCTGCTGCATCTTGAACATTTATTGAAAGAACTCGCCTGTAAAACCCTTTGGGCCATGAATCTTTTTGGTTAGTGTGTCTGATTTTCTAAAATTAAGTGAAAGCCAGTTTAGCTCTGTAGACCTGGTGCCTGTTCCCTCCAAGAACAAGGACCAAGGACCAAACAATCACTTACAGAGGAGGTCCAGTTTCTGGCTGTGGAGGTCCAGTGGCATGGCTGAAGATGGGGAGGAAGGGAGAGAGTTGAAGGTCATGTCGTTCATGTTCTCATCTCCAGAGGTCTCTGAAAGGCAGAGGAGCCAGGGTGGCCAGCTCCCAGAGAAGGTCCTTACTCGAGGGCTCCCACACTTTTCCTCTGTCCCCCTCAAGATGGTCTTCGAGGATTGCTGGAGAATTAACAGGGACATTCATGTCACAAAGGCACCCTCTGGGGAGTGAGGGACTCTTCCTGTTGCCTGTTGTTACTTTGAACTCTGAGGTCCTATGGCTCTTATACATGCTTGTTTAGAGACTGGTGGGAAATCTGAAAGTACTAAGTGAGGATTAAGCCAAAGGGGCATCTTGGATAGGGACTGGCCAGCCAACCTCCCTCAAAGCACTAACCACATTTCCCAGCCCTGACCTGGGGAATAGATATCACTTCATATTCAGAATCCCAAGCTGGTCTTTGCCAACATTCTCTTGTAGTTGGGGTGGAGTGGGCACATCCAGGATATAGTGAGGGGCCCAGGGAGCCAGGTCTAAGTCTAGTCCAGCTATTTGTTGACACACACACACACCATACACTTCTCTCCCAATCTTCACACACCTGGTCTCCTCACTCTGGTAAAAAATGGGCCCAAATCAAGCATACCCCAGTTACTCTTTATTAGTAGGATACTCAGGGAGGCTTCATGCACTGATTTGGGAGGCATGAGGGGCATGGTTGGGACTGAGGTCCTTCCAGCCCTGACACTCTTCAATTAAGCATCACAGGCTGGGGCTGCTGTCACCCAGTGAAGCACGTTTGCTAGCCCAGAAGCAGAAGGACACCATCAGTCCCAGAAGGCTCACATGGAGCACCCACCAGCAGCTTGGTGTTCCGATTCACTGCATCCTGCTCTCTTGGTGAGAGGTCGAAAGGAGTGAGGCCCATGCTCTTGCAAATCCGGTTGCAGGCATGGGAGTAAAAGAAGAGAGCCATGCCCCGGACACCTGAGGACAGAGTAGTGGTGTCAGGGGTGTGGTTCTGCTTTGTGACAGGGGCAAATGTAACCATGCTGAAAAAGGAAGAGGTGGGGTCCCAATGTCCTAGGCTCCCGCCGCCACAACCTTGGCAAGGCCCATATGCCGACTTGCCCTGTTTTTGCTGGCTGTACAAAGAGCTGGGAGATTCGAGGGAGGGGTGTATGGTCTCTATGGAAAGAGCTTGCTTTCCCCAGCTACCTAGGTTGCCATCTCCAAAGTCAGTGCCCTTCATGGTGTGGATCTGTGGGTCGGTGTAGAGGTCACCCACACCCTGGATGTCCACCACAATCAGCTGATGGCCAGAACGCTCAAATGTGAAATGGCTGAAGGCCTGTGGGGGACAGGAAGAAAAAGATGATAAGAGACCAGGCTGTAGGCTGTGTGGACATTGGCCAGCCACTACTCTGAGAGACTGAGACACCCCAGCTCTGCCCATGGTGGGGGCCTTCTCTGCACAGGGGAGTTGTTTAGAGGAAAAGACAAAGGAAGGAGCCCTGTTTAACTTGGTAGAAACCTCTGGGTGGCTGACAGAGCTGGCATGGAATAACCTTGGGATGCTCCACAGGGCTTGAGGGCCTCTAAGGGTGAGAACCACCTCCCCCAGGGGACCTTTCTTTCCAGGGGCCACACCTGTGGTGTCAGGCGCATGTTGTCATCATGAACAAAGCCTGAGTTGGAGTTGTACTTGATGTACTTGCCCTCGATGTAGTGCTCCAGGTGGAATAAGGGCTTGCCTGGCCTCTCCTTCAGCTCCATGACACACATCTGCATGATGTCCACCTGGTGGAGGGAGAGGCATATCAGGTGTGGGGACAGGGCCCTGGCAGCAGCCTCTCTGACAAGAGGCAGAAGCAGAGACATTGAGAGGAGCCAGCCTGCCAGAGCTCCATCACTTAACAGCATTTTGAGGCAGAACTGCTAACTGTCCCCAGAATCCAGTGTCCCCTCTTCCTCTGAGAATGTAAACCCATGCTATGGCCTGAATGTATTCCCCTCTCTGAATTCATATGTTGTGATCTTAACACTCACAGGTGATGGTATTAGGATCTGGGCTGAGTGGACGTTCACTAGGTCATGAGGGTGAAGTTCTGATGAATGGAATAAGATCTCAGAAAAGAGACCCACAGAGGTCCCTCCCCCTTCTACCAGATGAAGACAGCCAGAAGGTGCTGGAAGAGGGTCCTTACCAGAATGCAACCATGTCAGCACCTTGATCTTAGACTTCTCAACTTCTAAAACTGTAATAAATTTCTGTTGTTTATAAGTTACCCAGTTTGTGGTATTTCATTATAACAGTCCAAACAGACTAAGATAACCCCCAACCCTGAGTTTTAACAAGATACACAAACATCCATTAGGGATGACATTACTTGACTTGCCTTGCTGCTAGGTGTAGGCATGTGACCAAGCCCAGACAAGAAGCCAGCAACAGTGATGATGCAATTCCAGCCTGCCCTCCTCTCATTTGGTCCCTTCCTGAGGCTGTACAGTGGACACCTACCAGTGAGCCAGAACTGAGCACTGGTCCAGGGCAACCCTCAGAAGATAGCAGAGCAATAAGACAGAAGGAACCAGACCTCTGGATGACTTAAGGAAGCAAGGCACCAGCCCACCCTAAGCACCGTCATCAATGAGGGAGTGTTAGAAAAGAAAGATACTATATCATATTAGCACACATTTGTAGGTCTGTCTGCTAAGCAACCTGGCTTGTGCCTTACATTAATACTGTGAGTCTGGGCAAGTTATTTCACCTCTCCGTGCCTGTTTCCTCACCTGTGGAATGGGGATCTCATACTTCACATAAGGATGAAATGTCCTGGTTCACAAAAGACTCTGTCAAGGTTTTCTGATGTCATTATCAATTCTAGAGTAGACACAATTCTAGAGTAATATATACCAAACTGTAAACAGTGGGGAACTCAAACTTTCCTTGATGAATTTTGCACAAAGTGTATGTATAATTCTGTACATAGAAGAAAATGTATAAGTGCTGTATTGGGTGTAAGTGGAGTAGGGAAGACCTGCGGTTCCAACGTGTGTCTGTTACACAAGGACTCACCCACAGCACCATTTCCCCTTAATTCTTCCTACAGCTGGCGGGTTCCCCACAGGAAATGAGCTCCTGGGGAGCTGCTTGGCTGTCACCAGATAGGCAAGCAAGAGCTGCGGAGGCTGAAGGGGCCCAGAGCTGAGGGCCCAGAACTGCCCTACACAACCTATTCCAAAAACTAGCCTGAGGGGCAGTATGGCCAGTTCTCAGGATCCTCACCCAAATGCTGGCTCCCAAATAACAAGGAAACCTAGGGCTGGTGGGCCACCTGCTTTGCCAGAAGGCTCACTGGGTAAGAGGCAGTGGCAGGGGTGCAGTCAGGAGACACCTAGCTCTTCCTCAAATACCCACATCCTCTCCTTCATTAATTCAACCACATTATCATTTCCTGACCACCTAGGCACTGGAGTACACAGTGAACAAGACAGAGAAATCCCTGCCCTCAGGGGAGATGCTATTCAAATATTAACTACATAAACAAGATTCCTTCAGATAGTGCTAACTGCTCCCAAAAAAAGAAACCAGAACAAGTGCAATGACATGACAGAGGGTAAGAGTGCTGGAAGGGGTACATTATTTAGGATGGTATAGGTGGTCTCTGAGTAGATAACATTATGAGCTGAGACCTGAATTAAGAGAAGGAGCTCAACATGCAAGGCACTGTGGAGACCTGTAATATGGGCTGAGGGCACAGCCAGGGCAAAGGTCCTGAGGCAAGAAACAGCCTCAGGGAAGAAGAGAAAGGAGGTCTAGTCAGAGATGAGCTAATTACTGAGGGGGTCACAAGTCATTAGGGTAAGGACTGTGGCTTTTTAAATTTTTATCTTTTGGTGAAAGAGACAGAGACAGACAGACAGAGATAGGTA
The DNA here is from genome assembly GCF_021234435.1 of Artibeus jamaicensis. Taxonomy (NCBI): domain Eukaryota; kingdom Metazoa; phylum Chordata; class Mammalia; order Chiroptera; family Phyllostomidae; genus Artibeus; species Artibeus jamaicensis. The sequence goes on along the minus strand of NW_026522053.1, from coordinate 2,073,396 downwards.
TCAATTTGTTGTTCCACTGATTTACGCATCCTTTGGTTATTCTTGTATGTACCCTGACCCAGGATCGAACCCACAACCCTGGTTGTGGATGATGTTCTAACTAACTGGGCTACCTGGCCAAGGGATAGACCGTGGCTTCTTGCGTTCATCTTAAGAGCACTTAGTTAAGGGTCCTGCAAACAGCAGATGCTCAATGAATTCTGCTGATTGCCTAGAAATGTGGCTCTCCTGAGGCACTCAGGACAGTGCCTTGTATCTAGTAGGTACTCACGCAGTGGGCCAGCTAAGCTGTGGATTTAGGCAGGGCAGAGGCCTGGGGTGCCATTTCCTCAAATGCCAAATAGAATTTCCTCGAAGGCAACAGGAAATTCTATTTCAATACCCTGGCAGCAAAATAGAAGAAACCAACCAGGATGGTGTTTGGAAAGTCTGGATTTGAGCCCTGGCTCCATCTCTGCCTGTTACAGCAGTTCACTTAACCCCTTTGGGTCCTGGTTTCCCCAGGAAAAGATATCCAACCCCCTCCCTTCTCCTTCTGCTTTTTCTTGGAAACCACCATTTCAGCTCCAGAAGATCCACATTCCTAGTTCTAAGGGTAGGCACATAGCTTAGGCCTGCCCAATCTGCATGTCCCCTTCCCCTGGCCATTCATTGTGTTTGGCTCAGAGACAGGCACCTGTCAGAGCCAATGAAACCCAATTCTGAGACTTTCACCGGCACTTCTGAGGAAACAGGTGTTACTTTGCCAGAGTTGCTGAGAAGACAGAAAGCAAGGCTGCAGCTGCTGGGGGCCAACACTCCACAGCAAGCCAAGCAGCTGCCTGGGAGTGATGGCAGCACAGAAGGGCACAGAAGCTAGAGATGGAAGAAAATTCCCAACAACCTCAGCTTGGTCCTGGACCCAGCCATGCCTGTGGTCGGTGCTATTTCTCAGTCCCACTAAACAATACATTTCCTTTTTGGATTATATTCCCTTTTTGGGTTTCTGTCATTTGCAAACAAAAACCCTATTAGATCCTACTTGTAAATGGGATGCAAACATTCCAACCCACCTCAAACAAGCCGAACACTCTTGTTTTCAGGAATAAAGAACTCTTTGCACCTGGTCCATTGTGCTTGATAAATGGTGGTTGTTAGTAGCTACTATAGTTAATATGGTGAAGAAGAAAACCTGTGACTGGCACCACCGTCATCCCCCTCATCTCCTGACACTGCCCCTGGCTGCCCTGGTGGGGGCAGGTGGCAAGGACAGTGCCACACACCTGTTTGGGGGGCTTGTGCCGATTATACTCCTCTCCCCAGAGCTTGGCTTCCATCTGTAGACGCACGTCCTCAAAGTACACGTCCCTGTCCACTGACTCAATGTAGCGCTTTGCCACATAGTTGGAGGCTCCCTTCCACTGCTGGGTATGCAGGAAGTTGGAGAGCTTCTTCCTGGGAAGAGAAGAAGCAAGGAGCCTGCCTGGGCACTGGGTTCACCAGGGATCCAGCCCTGAATCCTCAGGACAAGGACACCTGGCTGAGCCAGGAACAAGCTGCAGGAGGTGGGAGGGGTTCCCTATTGCACAGCATGCTTCACAGAGTTGGGTAGGGGACTTAAGGGATACTAGTAAAGGTCTCCTATTTCGAGCCCCTTGGCCTCAAAGAACCAGAGTGGTGATGAGTAGGATACTCTTTGTTCTCCCAGAGCTTATCCCCACAGACAGGCCCAACATGTGATCCAAGGGAGACCAGATGGAGAGGAACATGGGTTACAAGAAGCAGAGGCCACGGACTCCATTCCCAGGCCAGAAATGTCACAAGAACTATGCTCTTAGAAGCCTGAGGGAGTCTGGGCAGGACCCTCAGAGCAGATTGTCACTTACGTCCTGAAGCACTCCCTCATTGCTCCATGGCCAAAGGGCTGAAAGACACCACAAGGAAGGGGTTGTCAGTCCCCATGCTCTACCCAGAATCAACCCTGAGTCAAAAGGACAATTCTCCTTTGGATGGCACCCACCAAGTGGACCTCATCTCAAGCCTAAAATCTCTGACCCTCCCTGCTATACCCCAGCAATGAAGCCTGGAGGTTACAGGAATAAGAGCACCCCATTCTCTGACCACAGCTGAGTGGAAGAACTCCTGGGGGTGATGACGTTCTGGGAGCAATGTAGTGGGGGAGACAGTGTGTGCCAAGGGATGTGTTTACAGCTCCATCTGTAACAGAACCCAAATGTCCATCAATAACTTAATAAATTACATTTATTCATTTGGCGAAATACTGCATAGCAATGAGAATGAAAATATTACAGTTCCAGCAAAAACATGTACAAAGCTCATAGAGAAAATGTTGAGCAAAAGAAACCATACTAAAAAGCACACCTATTATATGGCTTTATTTATATGAGATACAAAAGTGGGCAAAACTGACCTTGGGTGACAAAATTCAGGCTGGTGCTGACCCTCAGGTATAAAAAAGTAGTGACTGGGCTGAGGGGCTCCTAGGGTGCTGGTGACACTCTGTGTCCTGCTCTGAGTGCTGATTACATGTGTGTTCACTCCATGAAACCCACTTTCTATATGCTCTTCTGCCTGTGCAATACGCTAATGGAAGTTTCACAAAACATTTCTCCCCCTCACAGTGCAGGAAGTCCTCTATTTTCTAGTCTATTTCTTTTTTCAAAAGGCTGGTGGCTAGCCATTAAATTCATGTTACAACTCAGCAATAGGTGGTAACCTGCAATTTTAGAAAACTATAGCCATTTACAGTCAACTGATTTTCAATAGCAGTGCCAAGAAGGGTATTTTGATATAGGATGACCCGAATAGGGCAATCTATGGAGGTATAAGGCAGTGTAGTGGTTTCCCAGGGCTGGGCACAGAGAAAGTAACCAGGTGCTGACATAATGGCTATGTGTGGGGTTTCTCTTGGAGACAGTGAAATGTTCTGGAATCAACTGTGGTGATCGCTGCACAATGCTGTGACACGCTAAAAACCACTGAACTGTACACTTCACATCAGTATGTTGTATGATGTGTGAATTAGAGTTTAATAAATCTGTTATAAAGAGTTACATATACAATACTGTAAAGAATTCCCAAAAGTTGTAAAAATAAAGTGGGTTTGGAGGAGAGGGAACATGAACTGAAATCAGCTCGAGAAAACCCTGCTCAGTCTTGCCCCTCTGGGCTAGAAGATCTACTCACCTGAGATGCCATCTTGATCAGAACTTCATCCTCCAGCCACTGCCCAGTGACAGCATTGTACCTGTGGAGACCAGAACCCACCACAGGGTGCAGCATTCATCACCTGGTCTTGTCACTTACTGGCTAAAGGCTCCCCACTACCTATGGATCAAGCCTATTTACTCAGTTGTCCAGCTGACCTCCTGGGTTGCGTTTGAGGACACTTTCCCTGCACACTAGCCTCCTTCCCTTCCTCAAACACAGGGTGCCTGTCCACCGTGTGCTCCCAGCACTCACTGCTGTGCTGTGGGTGGGCTCCCCCGGACTGAGACCACACAGGCAGGCCCATGTCTGTCCTGTTCACTACAAGGTCTGGTGTGTGTGGGAATGCTTAACAAATGCACACTGGATGAATTACTGAATAAGTAAATATCCTTATTATAATCGGGCTACATAACAAATGATGTGTCCCAGGACAGAGGGTGGCAGTGTCCTCAACCTTACCAGGCACCTATGTGCAGCCAAGCCCAGGTAGCCGGTGCATATCCTGGTAACTGTCCAGCATAGGCAGCCAGCTGCTGTATGAACAGCCAAAGTAGAGAGAGATGGAAAGGATTCCAGAATATTTCTGTCTCTTCTTTCCCAGGAATCCTCTCTCCCTAGCTTATATGCCCGGCTGAACTCACAGGCCTGGCTGAGTCTCAAACAGTTGTGCCTGGTGGAAAGCACCTAGGCTCAGTAAATCTCTATTGTAAAATGTCCCCCAGGACTGAAGTGTTCTTAGCTCTAGCGGAAACTTCCCTAGACCTCCCCAAAGCAGGGGAAACAGACTCGAGAATACTCTCAATCCCAGTGTGAACAGCTTCTCAGAGCCTGAAACCTCCATGAGGAAGAATGGCAGAGGTAGCTTCCCTCAGGCCTGACAGGAGGAAGGCTCACCACTAGCCTGTTCCAGGTACTATGCTTGATAAATAACAGCAATGATTATTATTATTACTATGTAGAGACCAAAGTAAGGGGAATAGTCTTTCCTCACCTTCAAAAAAGACTAAAAACTGAGGGGCACCTGGAAGGGGCAGGGTGGGGGTATGTAGCATCATATTTGTCCTTCAAGACCACTGACATCACAAAGGACAGAGCTGCTCAAAGGGCTGAGTGTTCACTGTATGCTGGGTGCTTAAACCAGTACCTGCAACCGACCCTCACAGCAGCCCTATGAGACTGGCACAGTTACTGAGGCTAAGAATGGTGAAGAATCCTGCCTGAGAGCCAGGATTCAAACTCAGATTGGTTTCAACCAGAACCTTGCTCTTAACCAGCCTGTGTACAACCCACACGAACAGGAAATCTGCCCTAAACAGCCAGCTGGCATCAGTGCTCTTTCAAAACCAAGAATACACGTGGAAGCCCCCAATTTCGAAACCTCTGGAAACTCTGGCCATCTAGCCTGACTGCCCTCCAGTAGCAGGCAGCAGATACTTTGGTTAGGAAATAAACACAGGTCAGCTTGGTGCCTGGTCCTAGGTCCCTGCAGAGCTAAGACACACAGATCCAGCCCAGCATGTGGGTCCTGGAGGCTACCTCTGCCTGGAGGCCATGTGTCACCAGTCAGCCACCATGCTGCCTTTATAGGTGAGAAGAAACAGAACTTACACCCTCCCCTGCAAGAGCCCCCACAATGCTGACCTTGGCTGCTGGCACAGAGCCCAGAGCCCACTAGAGGGTGGGCCGCCAGTGGTGGGAAGGGGTGCATGCCAGGATCTAGCCTCTCTTCACAGGGAGAGAGCAGGAGCATGTTGCTGAAAGGCGGGGACTGCTCCAGTATTTCTGCATCCACTCCCTTTTCTTCTGGCAACAGCACCCCGGAATATTCCTTTGGGAAACCCTGTTCTCTATTTTCGGAATATGTGGACTGGGTGGGGCTGATCCCCAGCACCCTGGCTTATGGTATATGACCAGACCTGGCCAATCAGAGCAACATTCCCTGACACAATGACTGGTTTAGAGATGGGCATATAACCAAAGCCAGGTCAATGAGATTCATATATGGAACTTTTGCTTAAAAAGTTGATAAAATACCCACTGCGTGAGATGAAATGTGGAGTTCCCAGGGGCACTGTCTGCCACTGATATGAGAGACTATGTTTGAGGTCATAGCTGAAAGCATCCTTGGAACATCTGGAATTAGCCATACCTGAAATCTACATATAGGGTAGGGCAAAAGTAGATTTATAGTTGTTTGTATGGAAAATAACACAGCAATTAATAAATAATACAAGAATAAACTCCGAGCTTCATGTACTAACTGTAAACTTATTTTTGCCCCACCCTGTACACTAACAAAACATTCCCCACTATCCTTAAGCCACTGTGTATTCAGTTTCTGCTACTGCATTTGAAACCGAGTTCTGACTACTTTGAAGGTACTGACTGGACTGAGTCAAAAGGTTAGCTTATTATTGGGTTGGCTAAAGTTCATTTGTTTTTTTCCATATGGTGGCCCTAGTAGTGCTTAGTTGTCTTTAACTTCATTCCAAACAATTTTGTTAGATTGTATTGCGACAGCTGTCATATCAGTGTACATTAAGAAAAAAAAAATGTATGCCCTGGCTGGTGTGGCACAGTGGATTAAGTGCCAGCCTGTAAACCAAAGGGTCGTTGGTTCAATTCTTGGTCAGGGCACATGCCTGGGTTGTGGGCCAGGTCCCTAGTGGGGGGTGCATGGGAGGCAGCCACACATTGATGTTTCTCTCCCACTCTTTCTCCCTCTCTGTCTATAAAAATAAATAAAATCTTAAAAAAAAAACCTTATCAAATTGGTAATTTTTGTGTAGTCATTTTAATATTGGTAATGGAAGAAAATAAGCAACATTTTCGGCATATTATGCTTTATTATTTCAAGAAAGGAAAAAATGTGCCCTGGCTGGTGTGGCTCGGTGGATTGAGTACTGATCTACTAACCAAAGGGTCACTGCTTCAACTCCCAGTTAGGGCACATGCCTGGGCTGTGGGCCAGGTCCTTGGTGGGGGGCATAGAAAGGTAACCACACACTAATGTTTCCCTCTCCTTCTTCCTTCTTTCCCCCCTCTCTAAAAATAAATAAATAAATAAGATCTTTTTTAAAAAAATAAAGGTTAAAAGTGCAACTGAAACTCAAAAAAAGATTTGTGCAGTGCATGGAAAAGGTGCTGTGACTAATTGAACATGTCAGAAGTGGTTTAAGAAGTTTCATGGTGGAGATTTCTCTCTGGATGATGCTCCAAGGTCAGGTAGACCAGTCAGAGTTGATAGCGAAATTGGGACACTGACTGAAGACAATCAATGTTATACCATGAGGGAGACAGCCAACATACTCAAAATATCCAAATCAATAAAGTTATTGGTGGAAATAAAAAATTATGTCCTTTATTTTATGGAAAAAACCATATGGACTTTTTGACCCACTCAATAACTACCTGGTGATCCTTGGCAAACCCCTCTCTTCCTGAGAGGACTGGCTTGGATCATTCAGAGATGGAGGGGTCTACAGAGTCATGGGACAGGCGTGGGCTCAGAATAGATCCATGAGTCCTTTAGCATTATGAGCAAAATTAGATATATGTGTGCAATTTTCTGATATGGATCTCATCGGATCCTTAAAAGGGATGACAAATGCCTGACATGATTCTTACCTAGGCTTTTCTTAATGATGAAATACATATAGAAGGCTTAAAACAGTGCCTGGCACATGGAAGATTCAATAAATAAAGTCCCTCATCACTACTGTCTTCATCATTCTTATTACATTAGTGGTGGCATTTATTTTGTTTTGTTTTTATTCTTCTTTCTGAAACCCCCTAAAAACAGGAAATTAGATACTCCCAACTCTTTTTGTGAATATTCTTGGGGCCAAGGCACTGAAAAGCTGGTGTGCTACCCTTCAGGCTCTTCCCTCTGATAGCACTAGTTAGGGTCTCATCCTGAAATGATGGAGCCACAAGATGAAAGTCACCCTGAAGAACTGCTCAATTCCCACCCACCTTCATCTGAGTGAGAAACACACCTTTGTTGCATTAAGCCCTGGGGGTATTTGTTACTGCAGCACAACTCAGCCTAGCCTATCACATTCATACCTTACAGTACCATGGTGAGGATTAAATGAGACAGTGCATACCTGAAGTACACACACTCAAATATTGGCTGATATTATTATTATTATTCCATTCTCCTTGATAATCAAGGGCACTCAGGCCTCACTGATTATAAGCAGAGGAAGCAGGACCCACACCTCAAGGACTCCTGAGTCTTGGGGCCTTATAGCAACCCCAGACAAGCTGCTGACCTGTGACGTGTAGCACATTCAGTGGTAATGTCCTCCAGGTGGAACTCAGCCCAGGGGTCAGGCATGTGCTTGGCCTTCTCAATTGCATGCTTCCAAGCTTCCTGCAGAAGGCAAAGGGCATGTCAGACCAGGGGTGAAACAGTGTGGCTGTGGCCTGGATTCTACGGAACACTTACTATGTTAGGCCACACTATCAAGACAGGGAGTCAAAGCAGCTGTACTAATACATAGAAACAAACACAGGAAGGCTGCCAAAATTAAGAGACAAAGAAACATGTCCCAAATGAAAGAACAGATCAAAATTCCAGAAAAAGAACTAAACAAAGTGGAGATAAGCAATCTATCAAATGCAGAATTTAAAGCACTGATTATAAGGATACTCAAGAAATTTAGTGAGAACCTCAACAGAATAAAAATGATGCAGTCAGAAATGAAGGATACACTAATTGAAATAAAGAACAATTTACAGGAGAACAACAGTAGAGTGGATGAAGCTGAGAATCAAATCAATTATCTGGAATATAAGGTGTAGAACAAGAAGAGAAAAAAGAGTAAAAAAAATTAGGATAGTATAAGCAGCCTCTGGGACAACTTCAAGAGGTACAACATTTACCTCATAGGGATGCCAGAAGGAGAAGAGAAAGAATAAGAATGGAAGAAAACGTCTCTAATTTTATAAAGAACATAGACATACAAGTCTAGGAAGCACAGAGAGTCCCAAATAAGATGGATGCAAAGAGGCCCACTCCAAAATACATCATAATTAAAATGCTGAAGGTTAAAGATAAAGAGGGAATCTTAAATGTAGCAAGAGAAAAGCAGTTAGTTACCTCCGGGGAAGTTACCATAAGACTGTCAGTTGATTTCTCAAAAGAAACTTTGCAGTCTAGAAGGGATTGGCAAGAAATATTCAAGATCATGAAAAGCAAGGACCTACAGCCAAGATTTCTCTACCCAGCAAAGATATCATTTAGAATCGAAGGACAGATAAAGAGCTTCCCAGAAAAGAAAAAAAAACTAAAGTAGTTTACCATTGCCAAACCATTATTATATGACATGTTAAAGGGATTTATTTAAAAAAAAGAAGGTGATCAAAACTATGAATAATAAAATGACTATATGTATATATTCAGCAATTGAATCTAAAAGACAAACTAAGCAAACAAGAACAACAGAGACAGAATCATGGATATGGAGAGCTTTTTGCTGGTTGCCAGATAGGAGTGTGGTGTGGGGGAATGGGTGAAGAGGTGAGGGGATTGAGAAGTACAAATAGATAGTTACAGAATAGCCATGTGGATGTAAAGTACAGTATAGAAAATTGAGCAGCCAAAGAATTTATACACATGATTCATGGACATGAACAATGGTGTGAGAGTTGCCTGAGGGTGTGGGGAGTGTTGGGTGAAGGAGGGTAAAAAGGGAAAAAAATCAGGACAATTGTAATAGAATAATCAATAAAATATAATTTTAAAAAATGTTGAGAATGAAAATGAGATATCATCCCCCATCCCCACTGTTCGGACTGGCAAACATTTTCACGACTGCTAATAGTGAGTGCTGGCCAGAGTGTGGGGAAACGAGTGCCCTGACACACTGCCCATGGGCATTAACCTCCTTTAAGAGATAATCTGGCAATGTAAGAAGATGAGAAATACATTCCTTTATTTTCACTCAGAGTTCTAAATCTAGGAGTGTGTCCTACAGAAAAACGAACACAAGTGTGTAAACATACACCCGAGAGGCATTATTGTTGTGACTGTATAAAAGTGAACTTAAAAGTGTTATCTAAATTATAAATGCACCACATTCACTACCCTATATGAAATTCAGAGATACATGACCTTCTAAACTCAGAGTGTATTAAGATCATACAAAAGCCCTGGCTTATGTGGCTCAGTGGGTTGAGTGCCAGCCTGTGAGCTGAAAGGTCACTGGTTCAATTCCTTGTCAGGGCTCATGCCTCGCTTGTGGACCAGGTCCCTGGCTGGGGGATGCATGAAAGGCAGCTGATCAATTGATGATTCTCTTGCACATTGATGTTTCTCTCCCCCTCTTTCTCCCTCCCTTCCCTTCTCTCTAAAAAATAAACAAAAAATCTTTTTAAAAAACCACACAAAAAATAGGTTGCCTTTACATTAACAGAGCACTAAATTCTGGGCTCAGATAATTACAAACAGGTTTCTGTGACAGTGCCAATGACCTGAGGATGTGGAAAATCCAGTGCCTGCAGTGCCCTCCCCTGCTCCTGTCACAGTTGTGATGACTAATAACATCATCCAAAACTTTCAAAACTGATGAGAACCAGGGCTCTTTCAGAGCTACTTGGAAAGATGACCAAGGCACATTATGAAAAACAGAAAATTCTGATTCTCAAGTCTTATGGTCAAAACAATACCAAGTCTCAAAAAAGCCCCATTTTTTGTTTTTAAAAACCTCATTTAATTGCTTTTATATAATCCCAAAGTGGAATCCCTCTCTGTCCCCACCAAACAAGCACTCCTGACACCCACACTGGGTGATCCTCTTCCTCCTTTCCTGAAGAACTCGAACTTTTGCCCTGCGGTACCCCAGAATCAGAGAGACCACAATTCCCTTCCAGGTCACAGTCCTGAGCCACGCACAAGAAGAGGCTTGTGGTGCTAGACACTATCTGGGCATGGCAGGCCCACTCTGACTCCAGACCTTCTCACTACCTCCATACAGTAATCCCTCAGCCATCCAGAACAGTTATACAGGAGTCCTGCCTCCCACAGACTCAGTCTAAACAGGACAGCATCCCACCCATGCCCTTGCCTGGGCCCTGTCACTGGGATCCTGCTCGAAGACAGGACAGGAGCTGTGCCTTCTAAGAAAAAGAGACAGACACACACACGCATGCACACACTGCCCAGAGCTCCTTGCTGGAGCTTTTTAATCTTTCCAAAGTAGAGTTGATAAATTTTTTCTTCCAATTAAATGTGAATCTAATTCACATTTAATAAAAACACTAAAGAAAAAAGAAAATAAAAAAGGGGAAAACACTTGGAAAATATAGAAGATCAAGAAAATTCAAACCCTCCACAGGCCATCTACCCAGAGCAATTATCATCAGTGGTTCGGACTAATTAGTTCTTCCCAGGTCCTTCACATGTAATTTTTATAAGACTGGAATGACACTGTCAATATAATTTCCAGCCTTTCAGGAGCATGGGTCGATGTGACTTGGTACTTTTATTTAGTAATCTTGAGTTTTTCTGATTCCAAATGTGTGATCTACGCATCTTTGTAAAACACTGGGAGCACTACAGAATTGAATTAGAAAGTGAAAGTCCTTTCTAACCTTCATTCCTCTGCAAACCACAGCTGACAGTTGGTGTCGATACTCTGCAATTTTCTCTTCTGCACTTGTACGCAGATGAGTCTGAAAGCCCTCCGATGGCACACACATTCTGCCTGCATCTGACTTAACACAACACCTTGAAAGTCTTTCCATGTCATAGACAGAGAGGCTGGATTGACCTTATTTCCCTCTGTGGTTGTAAGATACATAATTGTATAAATGTACCTTGAGGTATTTTTCCCTAAGTTCATGGATAGTTGGATCCTCTCCAATACTTCCTAGTATGAACACTGCTGAAGTGAACAGCCCCGTGTTAAACCTTTCTGTACTTATGTAAGATCTTGGTAGGACAAACCTCTTAGAAGTCTAATTGCTGGATCATGCTTAAAATTTACATGTTTGGAGTTTTTTTTCCAGAAAAAGATTTCCTAAGTTACACTCCAATAGGCAGTGCACAAATTACTTAAAATTTTTAACACAAACATGACACTGTGAATTTACAAGGTAGTTAGTTGGCATAATAATCTACAGTATGGCTTTATCATTATTGACTTAACCATTTGTCTACAATTTGCTACAGGTAGACTTTTAAGTTGTCACTGGCTTTCCCCTGTTATAAATAACCTTGTAGCTGACACATTTACAACTAAGGGAGTTTCTGAATTTTTATACTTTACAAAGGTGCCAATTCTCTCCTATACTCCAGCTGCTGTGAGTGACAGGGTCAGTCATCCAACCCTGCCTTTTTAGGAGCCCGTTCCTGTGCCCGAGGCACATGAACACCTCAGGGGTCCAACTGCACCCCTCTCAACTGATGACTCAAATGCTCCATAAGACACCAAAGCAGGGCTCCCACATTCAGTAACAAGTACCAACAGAAATTACCTCCTGGCTGGAGGCTGAGTCACCAACCAAAAAAACAATCAAGAAAAAAGTATTTTGGAATTAGAGTGTTATTTCTCAGCATCAAGCTTACCTGGTTCCCAAAATCCAGAAAAAGAGACATATTTTATTCACAACAGATGGGTTTAATGCAACTAATGTTTTTTAAGAGCACAGTATAAAAAGTCCTGTACTCCAATTTGGTTCCCTTGACTCTGGTTCTATCCACTGCTGATTAATTGTGGGAACATATACTTCCTTGTTTATAACAACAATGAAGAATGTTGTGACTACTAGGAGTCAACTTTTTTCCTGCTCCCAAACCTGGGGTAGAGATGTTCCCACCAGAAATAGTGGCTCACTGAGGTCACAGTGCTTATTACAGGTAAACAACCCCTGCCTGAGCTGAAATCACAGGTGTACTATTTTACCCATCAGGTTAGGAAAAACAGGTGTTTATGGAGGCCTGGGCAGTGAGTACTATCAGACACTGTGAAGGCAGTGGGAGGAAGTACTGCCACCACTGACTATGAGCTTTCCTCAGTGATACGTGACCCAGCCATTCTGATCACTTACCCAGGTATATCCAGGTGAGCTGGCCCAAAGATGCTCAGCACTTATAATGTTATATAACGGTTGGACACTGCAAACAACCTGCCTGACCATAGAGAGATGATTTCATATACTTGATGCATAATGATGTTTCAGTCAATGACTGTGGTCCCATGAGATTATAATGAAGCTGAAAATTCCTATCACTAAGTGATGTTGTAGCAGTTGTAATGTTGTAGTGCTTGATAATGATCATAAATGACTATATTGTTCATGTATGGACTTACTATACTACACTTTTTATTGTTATTTTACAGTTCAGTCTTTCTATTTATAAAAAAGTACGTCATGTATTTACTGCATCTTTTGATTGCATTATTTTCTCTTGTGCTTGATCTAACCTCATGTCACTTTATAAATTTAGTGTAGCCTAAGTGTACAGCATTTACAAGGTCTACAACAGTGCACAGTAATGCCCCAGGCCTTGACTCACCACTCACTCACTGACTCACACAGAGCAACTTCCAGGCCTAAAGACTCCCTTTCTGGTGAGTACCCTAAAGGTGTACCATCTACAGTATTAAGGACATAACAGGCTGTACAGGTTTGCAGCCTGGGAGCACTAGGCTCTACCACACAGCTGAGGTGTGCAGCAGGCTATGCTATTCAGCTGTGTACTCTGATATTCATGATGATGAAATCACCTAATGACATGTTTTTCAGAATGTGCCCTGCTGTTAAGCCACACATGACTGTACTTGAATGCAGTCATTAAAAGTCACTTGTATGCAGTGCTTACATGAGAACTCTCTAAGACTTATGGTTTAGGGGAAAAAGCAAGTTGCTACATAATACAAACAATATGACCCAATTTAATTGTGGCAGAAACCCCCAAATCACTACCATATATTTCTAAGGGGTGTGTGAGTCTGTAGATAAATACATAAAAGTATATTTATCCACCTCCGCCAAGATGGAGGCATAGGTGGAGACGCCATGCTTTCTCACACAATCAAGTTTAGAGACAAAAAAATATTAGCAACAGAAAACACAGCCAGAACACAGAAAATTGAACTTTTCAGAAGTCTGATAACAATGAATTCTTCAGCCTGACTGGTAAGAGGGGCGAAGCCAGCAGCTGGCAGAGCAGAGTTACACAGGAAAACTCAGTCAGATGGACTCAGGCACTTGGATCCCAGGCGTGGGGTTGCAACAGACGGACCCAGTGAGGGACCCAGTGAGTGACCGGCAGACCCAGTGAGGGTGCAGGGCGGCAGGTTGACTGTGGTTGCGCATTCCTGCGCAAACAGACCCACGAGGGAGTGGGCAGTGAGACAGGACCAAGCAGGCCCCAGTGGTGGGAGGCAGCAGAGATGGCAGGCAGCAGAGACAGCCGCCATTTCCCGGCTCTGACCCCACCCCCACAGACAGCATCACACCCCAGCGACCTGAGTGGCCCTGCCCTGGTGAACACCTAAGGCTCCGCTCCTCATACTTAATGGGCGTGAACAGACCAAAATATGGCTCAAGAAGATCTCAAAGCCCCAGAGCCCATGACTCTAAGCAATGAAGAAATAGCAAAACTTTCAGATGCACAGTTCAAAACACTGATGATCAGGATGCTCACAGAACTGGTTGATTTTAGTCACAAATTAGAGGAACATATGAAGGCTAAACTAATTGAAATTAAGGGAATTGCACAGGAAACCAATAGTGATGAAAAGGAAACTGGAACTCAAATCAAGAGAATGAATCAGAAGGAAGAAAAAAATGACCAAACAGGAAAATATGAAGAAACAAAAATTTTAAAAAATGAGGAGAGACTTAGGAACCTCCAGGACAGCTTTAAAAGCTCCAACATCTGAATTATAGGGGTACCAGAAGGGGGAAAAGAACAGCCACCAGTGGAAAACTTATTTGAACAAATAACAAAGGAGAATTTACCCATTATGGCAAAAACAATAGACTTCCAGGAAATCCGGGAAGCTCAGAGAGTCCCAAAGAAGTTGGACCCAAGAAAGAACACACCAAGGCACATCATCATTTCATTACCCAAGATTAAAATGAAGGAGAGAATCCTAGAAGCAGCAAGAGATAAGGGGACAGTCACCTAAAAAGGAGTCTCATCAGACTGCCAGCTGATTTCTCAAAAGACACCTTACAGGCAAGAAGGGGCTGGAAAGGATTATTCCAAGTCATGAAAGGCAAGGACCTACATCCAAGATTGATCTATCCAGCAAAGCTTTCATTTAGAATGGAAGGGCAGATAAAGCACTTCTCAGATAAGGTCAGGTTCAGAGAGTTCATCATCAACAAGCCCTTATGAAATGTTAAAGGGACTTATCTAAGAAAAAGAAGATAAAAAGCACGTATAGTAAAATGACAGCAAAGTCACAATTATTAACAACCACACCTAAAACATGAACCAACTAAGCAAACAACTAGAACAAGAACAGAACCACAGAAATGGAGATCACATGGAGGTTAGCAACAGGGGAGTGGGAGGAGGAGAGAGGGGGGAAAGGTACAGATAATAAGTGGCATAGACGGCAGGTAGAAAATAGAGGGAGGGCAAAAATAGTATGGGAAATGTAGAAGCTAAAGAACTTAAGACAGCCCTGGCTGGTGTAGCTCAGTGGATTGAGCACAGGCCTGCAAACCAAAAGATTGCGGTTTGGTTCCTCTTTAGGGTACATGCCTGGGTTGCAGGCCAGTTCCCACCAGGGGCCAGTTCCCACCAGGGGATACAGGAGAGGCAACCATACATTGATATTTCTCTCTCTCTCTCCTTCCTTTTCCTTCTAAAGATAAATAAGTTAAATTAAAAAAATAAAAATAAAAACATGAAATCTTTAAAACAAAAACAACTTAAGACACATGGCCATGAATTAAAGGGGGGTGAATGTGGGTGGGAGAGGGTGTGCAGGGTAGAGAGGAATGAACGGGGGCAAATGGGACAACTGTAACACCATAATCAATAAAATATACTTTCAAAAATAAATAAATAAAATAAATTCCCTGGGATATGCCAGAAGTGAGGTTGGATATGCGAGTAATGTGTCTGCAATTTCTTTGGAATATAAAATGTATGGCTGCCATTTTTATATCACTGTTTTTATCACTGTCATAGCAACCAAGGCCTTCAGATCTTACATGAGGATGCACCTGTGGCTCCCAGAGGCCTTCCCCACACATCAACAGTTGCATTCACCAAGTGAATGTTATAAAGTATGTTTTTTCCATCTTCACTTCTATAGGCTTTAGGAGCTATGACTCTGTGTCAGCCCCCTCTGCCCCTCCTGGCCAACAATAAACCATGCCCAAGGACAAATAAAAGAAAGGGGATCAAGTGGGAACACAGAGTCATGCTCTGGGATGGGAAGTGGCCAACAATGCTGTGTGGCTGACCCACTCTAAGCCATGTGCACTTAGAGGTTTCCTGCAATGTCCAAAAAAGACAGATTAAATATAGCAGCAAAAAAATAGGAACTGTCTAACTATCCCACAAGAGGAAGCACTTAAAGAAATGGGGTATATCCATACAAAGGGCTTCCATGAAGCCATTAAAAACATGATGAACTAGATCCATATTTACTGATGTGTGAAGACATGCACTACCTTGATTGCCCAGAAAAAAACTGGTAAGTATAGAGAGCATGGTCCTATTGTCATAAATTCCCTAATTATTGATTTGCATCTGTATTTATACTGAAACATAGAAAAGTCTGAAATATACACTAAGATCTTAATAGCAATTTTTTATTTTTTAAATATATCGTATTGATTATACTATTACAGTTGTCCCATTTCCCCCTTTCATTCCCCTCCACCCTGCACACCCTCTCCCACCCACATTTCCCCTTTAGTTCATGTCCATGTGTCACAGTTCTTTAGCTTCTACATTTCCCATACTATTTTTGCCCTCCCTCTATTTTCTACCTGCCATCTATGCCACTTATTATCTGTACCTTTCCCCCCTCTCTCCTTCTCCCACTCCCCTGTTGCTAACCTCCATGTGATCTCCATTTCTGTGGTTCTGTTCCTGTTCTAGTTGTTTGCTTAGTTGGTTCATGTTTTAGGTGTGGTTGTTAATAATTGTGAGTTTGCTGTCATTTTACTGTACATGCTTTTTATCTTCTTTTTCTTAGATAAGTCCCTTTAACATTTCATAAGGGCTTGTTGATAATGAACTCTCTGAACTTGACCTTATCTGAGAAGTGCTTTATCTGCCCTTCCATTCTAAATGAAAGCTTTGCTAGATAGATCAATCTTGGATGTAGGTCCTTCCCTTTCATGACTTGGAATAATCCTTTCCAGCCCCTTCTTGCCTGTAAGGTGTCTTTTGAGAAATCAGCTGGCAGTCTGATGAGACTCCTTTTTAGGTGACTGTCCCCTTATCTCTTGCTGCTTCTAGGATTCTCTCCTTCATTTTAATCTTGGGTAATGTAATGATGATGTGCCTTGGTGTGTTCCTCCTTGGGTCCAACTTCTTTTGGACTCTCTGAGCTTCCTGGACTTCCTGGAAGTCTATTTCCTTTGCCAGGTTGGGGAAGTTCTCCTTTATTATTTGTTCAAATAAGTTTTCCACTTGTAGCTGTTCCTCTTCCCCTTCTGGTACCCCTATAATTCAGATGTTGGAATGCGTTTAAAGATGTCCTGGAGATTCCTAAGCCTCTCCTCGTTTGAATTCTTGTTTCTTCATTCTTTTCTGTTTGGTTGTTTCTTTCTTCCTTCTGTTCCACTCCATTGATTCGAGTCCCAGTTTTCTTCCCATCGCTATTAGTTCCCTGTGCATTTCCCTTCATTTCACTTAGTGTAGCCTTCATTTTTCATCTAATTTGCGACCATATTCAACCAATTCTGTGAGCATCCTGATTACCAGTGCTTTGAACTGTGCATCTGATAGGCTGGCTATCTCTTGGTCACTTAGTTGTATTTGCTGTGGAGCATTGATCTGTTCTTCCATTATGGCCATTATGGCCATTTTTTTTTTGGTCTTGTGTGCCTGTTATGTAGTGAGGGGCAGAGCGTTAGGTGTTCACCAGGGTGGGGCAACCCAGTCACTGTATGGTGACTTTGTATGTGGGGGTGGGGTCCGAGAGGGAACAATGGCTCTTACGACACTCTCTTGGATTTCAGTCCCTTCCGCCACTTCCCCCAAGCAAACTGAGCCTTTCTGGTGCTGATTACCATGTGGGTGGACTTGTGTATGTTCTAGGACCCTGTGGGTCTCTCCAAAAAATTCTCCTGTGAGGCTGGGAGTTTGTCCCTGAGCCTCAACCCCCACAGGTGTTTTCAGTCGGTGCTTTTATGCTTTATTTCCCTGTCCTGGGGCCCTGGGTTGTGAGGTCAGCCTTGCTGCCTGTTTTTGCCTGGTTTATCTGCACACCAATGTGGGACTGCCAGGTGAGCCAGCTGCCTTGGGTGCAGTGCCTCGCTTCACAATTGCAGCCTTGCTGGGTCTACCCCTTGGCATCCTGTGCCCGGGGTCTGCCAGCTACAACACTTTTCCTGCTGCCACCCTTCTCCACCAGCCTTCAACTCCATCCCTCCTACAGATCTGCGTGAATGGTTGTTGGACTTCCATACAGTTTAATTTTCTGTCAGTTCCAGTTTTTTTGTTTGTTTCTAAATTTCTGTTGTCCTCAATTTTGGTTGTGTGAGGTGGTACAGTGTGTCTGCCTATGCTTCCATCTTGGCTGGAAGTCTCTTAATAGCAATTTTATCTATACTTTTGTTTTCTGCAAGGAAGACAAATTACTTATATGATCAATAAAACAAATAACTGTAAAAGAAACAAAGTTGAAAAAAACTGAAGAAATCTTTGTCAAAAACAGTAGCAGCAGCTGATTCCACCTCAACCAGTGAGATTCAGAGACAAGGCTAGAGAGGACATGATGGGAAGGCTGGAGACAATAACAACAAAGCAGAAGCAATAGGATGACATGATTCCCTGGACTCCTGGGAGCCCCTCCTTGACAGGATCCTGGCAACCTTGTTAGGGGCAGACAGTCAGGTAGGACAGTTCCCAATCCCCTGATGAGATACCAGAGGCTCAGAGAGCAGGGAAGTGACCTGCCTACAGACATGCAGACCCAAACTTGTTGAGCCCAGTTGCCTGCTCTTTTGCAAAAAGAATTAGATCCTAACGTAGAGTGTGACCACATAACCCAGCAATTCCTAAGTATCTACTCAAAAGAAATAAAAGCATGTCCACACCAAGATTTGTGTTGAATACTCATAATATTCAAAAGGGAGAAATAACCCAAATGTGCATCAGCTAATGAATGGATTAACAAAATGTGGTCTATTTATACGATGGAGTAATATTCGGCAATAAAAAAGAAGGAAGTACTGACAGTCACAACATGGGTGAGTGTGGAAAACATTATGCTTAGTGAAAGCAGCCAGACATAAAAGGCCACATATTACACAATCCTATTTATATGAAATGTCCAGAAAAGGTGAACACAGAGACTGAAAGTAGCTTAGTGGTTGCCAGGGGGTAGGTGGAATGGGAACAACTGAGGGTGATGGCTAAAAGGTATGGGGTTTCTTTTTAGGGTAATGAAAATGGGCTAAAATTGATGTGGTGATGTAGATGTATCATTTTATGAATATAACAAAAGCCATTGAATCGTACATATTAAATGGGTAAGTTGTATGGCATATGGATTCTATTTAATTAATGATGCTAAAAAAATTTACAAAATAAAATAAAAGGGGGACCCTTATGTCCCAACATTTCCACAAAGGATGTGGGCATTTTAGCACAGGCACATTCTCTGGAAAGATGAGTCCCCACAGCCTGACTTCAATCTCCTATGCCTCCTGTTGTCCAGAGCCCAGGTTATCAGGTGGCCCTGTCCAGTGCCAGTATCACTCTTTTTCCTTCATCTGCCAAGCAGGCCCTTATCTTGTTGGAGGTCCAAAGCTGTTTGGACCAAGGATGCCTAAGCTTCCCTTTCTAAGTGTGCATTCCCAGAGGTGCACGTAGAGCACAAAACTGGCCACTACCTCTGGCTGTGTACAGAGCATCCTGTGGTCAGTCCCTGGGCAGGGGCAGAAGCCCAGTGTTGCCAGGGTACAGTCTCTCAGGGCTCAGGTGGGCAGAGATGCCTCTCTCCTCAGTGAGTCATTGAATGCTGGCTCCTCCATGTCATTCTGGGGGATAGCTATCCCTTGACTAAGCTCTGAGCTGCATGGCTGAAATGATCAGTGTCATCACCTGGTCTGCTGACAAGGGTATGGGAAGCAGGGGTGCCCATGCATCTTAGGGGGCCACAGATGCTAGTGCAACAACTTTGTAGGGTAACTAGAAATGCCCGGCCAAGTTCTAAACCCACAAACATTTGCTTCAGCCCTTCCAACACTAGGGGTTTTAGCCAGTTGCACATACCTGCATGGGCACAATAACATACACACAGGGACAATATGGAAGTGCTGTTTTTACTCTCAAGAGCCTGGAAATGACCTGCATACCCATCCATGAGGACTGGCTACATATATTATGCTGCTTCCAGTCAATGGCATGATATTTAGCCATTAAAAAATAAGAACAGAATATGCAAGACTATACATAGCAGTTGTGAAGAGTACCAAGTGGTTAAATTCAGAGGCTCAGGCTTACTATCTGCCAAATGCTAATCATCGAGGTTTGCCATGCAGATTCAATAAACTGGTATGAGTAACACCTGCACACACACACACACACACACACACACACACACACACACACACACTGCCTGCTGGGAAAGTTCTGGCTGGTATCAGTTTGTCCTTGCAAAGAAAGACAGCCCTCCAGGGAACAGATCAGAAGTGGGAGGCTTTTCAATATATGGTATATCATTTTTTATAGTTTTAATTATTTTTATCTTGTTCATATAATATTTACATATTATAAATTTTAAGCTTTTTAAAGTTTGCATAGATGTCTGTAGAAGCACATTTATTATAGCACTGATTATGACGGGGGAAAAAAGGAAACAAAAACTCAAGAAGGGGGCTGCCTAAATAAGTCCATGCACCTCAGATGACAGAATACAATTTAATCCACCTTAAAAAAGAGACCTGTGTGTGCTGATGTGGAGTGATCCCCAAGGTATTTTCAGGCCTAAAAAACAATATTTTAAAATACAATTTTCCACTCTGTTAAAAAATGTAAAACACAGATATACTTATTCTGGAAAACAGAGAAATGAGAGAGAAGGAGAAAAGAGCGAATCACTTCTTACCCAAAACTATCTCTGTTGGCCCAGTCTGATGGCTCACTTGGTTGGAGCATCATTCTGATATGCCAGCAGTGAGGATTTGATCTCTTGTCAGGCACATACAAGAATCAATCAATAACTCCCGAATTGGTGTGTTTCAGTGGGTTGGATGTACTTTGAGGACAGAAAGGTCATTGGTTCGATTCCTGGTCAGGGCACATGCCTGGGTTGCAGGTTCAGTTCCCGCTTAGGGAGTGCACAAGAAGCAACTGAACACACTGGCTGGTATGGCTCAGTGGATTGAGTGTTGGCCTGCAAACCAAAGAGTCGCCGGTTTGATTCCTAGTTGGGCACCTGCCTGGGTTATAAGCCAGATCCCCATTAGGGGGTGTGTGAGAGGCAACTACACATTGATGTTTCTCTCCCTTCTCCTCTCTTTAAAAATATTAATAAAACTTTTATTTATTTTAAGTATGTTTTATTGATTATGCTATTACAGTTGTCCCCTATTTTCCTCTCTTTTATTCCATTCTGCCCTGTACCACACCTTCCACCAGCATTCCCCCCATTAGTTCAGGTCCATGGGTCACAAATATAAGTTCTTTGACTTCTCCATTTCACATACTATTCTTAACCTCCCCCTGTCTATTTTGTACCTACCATTTATGCTTCTTAGTCCCTTTACCTTTCCCCCATTCTCCCCTGACCCATTCTCTGCTGATAACCCTCCACGTGATCTCCATTTCTGAGATTCTGTTCTTGTTCTACTTGTTTGCTTAGTTTGTTTCTGTTCTTGTTTTTTAGGTTCAGTTGTTGATAGTTGTGTGTTTGTTGTTATTTTACTTTTCATATTTTTGATCATCTTCTTTTTCTTAGATAAGTCCCTTTAACATTTCATATGATAAGGGCTTGGTGACGATGAACTCCTTTAACTTGACCTTCTCTGGGAAGCACTTTATCTGCCCTTCCATTCTAAATGAAAGCTTTGCTGGATAAAATAATCTTGGATGAAGGTCCTTGCCTTTCATGACTTTGAATATTTCTTTTCAGTCCCTTCTTTCCTGATTTTTGAGAAATCAGCTGATAGTCTTATGGGAACTGTTTTGTAGGTAACAGTCTCCTTTTCTCACTGCTTTTAAGAGTCTCTCCTTATCTTTAATCTTCAGTAATTTAATCAGGATGTGTCTTGGTGTGTTCCTCCTTGGATTCGAGTTCTTTGGGATTCTCTGAGCTTCCTAGATGTCCTGGAAGTCTATTTCCTTCACCAGATTGGGGAAGTTTTCCTTTATTATTTTTTCCAAAGAAGTTTTCAATTTCTTGCTCTTCCTTTTCCCCTCTGGCACCCCTATGATTCAGATGTTGGAATGTTTAAAGTTGTCCCAGAGGTTCCCAAGTTTCTCCTCATTTTTTTTTGAATTCTTGTTTTTTCATTCTGTTCTGGTTGAATGTTTATTTCTTCCTTCTGCTCCCAACCATTAACTTGATTCCTGGTTTCCTTCCCTTCACTGTTGGTTCCCTGTATATTTTTCTTTATTTCACTTTGCATAGCCATCACTTTTTCCTCTATTTGGTGTCTGTACTCAATCATTTCTGTGAGCATCCTGATATCCAGTGTTTTGAACTCTGCATCTGATAGGTTGACTATCTCCTATCACTTAGTTCTTTTTATGGATCTTGATCTGTTCTTTCATTTGGGCCATATTTTTTTGTCTGGGTGTGCCTGTTATGTAGTAAGGAGCAGAATCTTAGATATTTGCCAAGGTGGGACAACCCAGGTCACTACATTGTGATGCTATATATGTGGGTGGGGTCAGAGAGGGAACAATGCCACCTGCCCCACTTTCAGTCACTTCCCCTGCTACCCACAAGTGAATTAGGCCCACACGATTCCCAGGTGTGTGGGCTTGTGTATGTTCTAGGACCCTATGGGTCTCTCCAGTGAACTCTTCGAACTCTTCTGTGAGGCTGGGAGTTTCTCCTGCTGCTGCGATTCTCACAGGTTTTTACAGCCAGAGGTTCTGAGGCTTTATTTCCCTATATTGGAACCCTGGTTGCATGGTCTGTCTTGCTCCCCAGTTGTTCCTCCTGGTTTATCTGTATGCTAATGTGGGACTGCTCAATCTGCCAGGTGCCACCTTGCCCACCCAGTCTGTCACCTTGCCTCACATCCTCTCTACCCCAGCTGCCCATCTCTGCCCCTCCTACCAGTCTGTATGAATGTTTTCTTTAACTCCTTGGTTGTCGGATTTCCATACAGTTCAACTTTCTGGCAGTTCTTTTGTTTTTTTGTTTTTAAATTTGTTGTTGTCCTTCTGTTGGTTGTGCAAGGAAACAAAGCATATCTACCTATGCCTCCATCTGGGCTGGAAGTAAAAAATAAATAAAATCTTTTTAAAAAGTAAAAAATATATAATGTAGATCATCAAAGTCCCCTTAACTGCATTTTCTCACTCAGAGAGAATCACTGTTGACTGTTGGATACAATTTTCTGTAAGTTTTTGCCATGCAAATACTAATATATGTATATAGACATGTTTTTTGATAAAAGTGGAATCATATTATATTTCCACTTGCTTTTTACTTATCAGCATGTATAAACAAAACAGCACATGATAATCAAAACAGATGGTCCTTATGGACCAGCACTGTGCCAAGGACTTGTCACAGATTTCTTTCTCTGGTAAAATACTTATATATCTTGACCTGGTGTTCAAGTCAAATCACATAGAAAGGTCATCTCTGTTTTAATGTTAATAGAGCCCTCTGTTTGAACCATAGCCTATAAATAGGCTCCTCTGGATGGACCTTTGAGCCATTTATATATTTTCTTTATTACAAACAATAGAAACAAAGCACATCTTAGAATATTTAAATCTGAGCACTTGTACAAACATTTTTCTATTGGTTGTCAATAGAGGGCAGCACCCCTCCATGTGGGTTTTGCAAATATACTATGGAGAATATTTGGGGTTGTCATAACAAGTGGGGGGAAATGGGGCATTTTGTGAGCTGGGGCCAGGCATGCTGAATATCCAGTAAGAGCTGTCCCTCTCAAAATGCCAATAGCACCTTAGTTGGGAACATTTTGGCAGAAGATGAATCTTGGAGATGGAATTGCCATTTGAGCTATAAATATTTTATTTTAATAACAACTGTGAAATGGTCCAACAGGGGTTTATGTTTTGTGTAAATACTATGATATCTTCTCTCTCTCCTTTTGAAGCACAGCACCCACACTGAAGTGAGCTCTCAGCATTCGACCATCACCTCGCTGATCCCAAACCGAGCACCTACCGTGTTCACAGCATGGATTGAGGCACTGGGATGAGCAATAAACCAGCACAGGTCCTCCATCATGAAGCTCACATCCTAAACCCAAACCTGTTTGTCTGGATCACTCAGTCTATTTCCTTGAAAATATTTACCATACTGTGTTTCTGTGTTTAGAAACTGTGTCCCTCTGTACCTGAGACCCTTCAGCTTGGGGACCCATCCAGTGTTTGCCTGAAGGCCCCAACCAGACACCCAGTTCCTGAGAACAGGCAGATGGGGATAGAGCCCCTCCTGGGCCTGCTCTCTACGAGGCCACCGGGATCCTCCTACCCTGGAAACAGCCCCTCTTCTCTACTGACCCCCACCTTCCTCATTCCATGCCCTGGCTGGAACTGACTGGATAAGAGATGGAGAATGCCTGACTCAAGCTAGGCCAAGCAGATTCTATTCATGGAATTGGGACAAAGAAGATCAAATGTGTCTTTGCATGTGGCTCCATCTAGAATGAAGGGATCATGGGCTTTTGAGGGGTCCACTTTCCCACTGTGTAGACTAAAGGGCAGAGAAGAATAAATAATAGGCAGAGAGATTGAGTGACATGATAGACAGAGATAGTACTACTGCTTTCTGGGTCCTAGATCTGTCCCCTTGAAAACCAGACAGCCCTTCTATCCCTCAGTCCCAAGAAATAATCATAGAATTTTACAAAAAATTCCCCTTTCCCCTTAAACTGGTGTGAGCTGGTTTCTGTTTCAGTAGCTCCCCACCCCCGGGACAACACAGAGATCCACATGTCCTTGAGCCTTCCTGGCCTAAAATGAACAGACAGCAGGCCATACAGCCCTCCTGCTCTTCCCATGGGGCTCAATCTGTTTCAGAATCTCCCCTCAACAGTCAAGTAGGTCAAGTCACAGCCTGACACTTTAGTGGCCCCCTAACCTGAGAGGAGATCCACAGGACTATTTCTGGAGCTGCCTGCCCCAGAGGGATTCGAACTAGAAGTATGGACCTGAACAAAAAAATACCCCACTGGCCAAAAACTAGAATTATTTTCTAAAACAGATTAATACAGAAGTTAGAAAAAACGATGGCAATTTCAGGTCCCTAAATGGTAATAGGCATTTTGCCTACTAGGCATTTTATCTGTTTGTGAGGATTAAATTAAATAAGGACAACAGTATTGCATTTAGAATTTTTTCACCATCAGTTATACAAAAATCCAGTAACATCCCCCTTCCTCCTCTCTTTTATATGAGCTTTGCCATGATATGAACACAAATTCCTAACAAAACAAGTGCCCTTTTCTTCAATCCAGAAAAGGGATGCCCAAACATAAGCAGTGGATTTTTTGACTGCAACCAGAACAAATGACTACATTTCACATCCCATCCCTAGAACCACACATGCAGACACTGGGTGAAATAAAAATATGTAATAACTGGTATATCTGGAGAAGCTAAGCTGATCGCCACATTGAGGTGTGCAATGTGTATGTATACATTCCAAAAAATAAAATCTTTATAATTTGTAGTGCCTTCCAATACTTTCTAGTCTCTTCCATTCTCTTCTATTTCTTAAAAAGTTAGTCAAGGTTTTTACAACCCGAAAGTGCATTCTGAGCAGCTAAACACTGGTTGACAGTAATGAACTTGCTCTAAACCAACAATCAGCTTCACAGGCATAGACTCAGACCCAGAATTTACAGGGCTGCCCAGAGTCCGGAAACACAGGAAACACCTCAACCAGCGACCCTAACTGCCCACCTGTGTGGTAGGTGACCAGGGCTGGGGCAGATGGGGGATATGGTCCATTCACCTTAAAATTGAAGGAGCTCACTGGAGATGCACTGAAGCCATACTGTTCACTTTTCATTAGGTTGCTGTAGTAGTTATTAACCTTGGAGTTGCCATTCTCATGTGCTCTGGGGTCATCAGTGATGGGGCAGATGAAGAAATATTCATTTTCATCGCTGTCTTCCTCAGAGTCCACCTCCTGGCTGGCCCCAGAGGTCTGGCTGCCACCAATGCCTTCCAGAGGGAAGATGAGGTCTTCATCTGCCATGCTCCCACGGTGCCTGTTATGCCCCAGGGGTGGGTAGTACAGCCAGAGTTCCTGGGTAAAAGCTGCAGAGCGGGCCCTGAAAAAAAGCAAGAGAATGGGTGCTGGGTCCTATGCGGGGAGAGGCTAGCTAACAGGCACCTCACCTGAATGCCACTGGTGATGACAAGAATCAGCACTCTCAGACTGAAAACTACAGCTATCTTTTGGGGAGGCACTTGGCAGGCACCATGCAGGGACATTTTAAAAGTACAAATCCATCAACCCAATAATTCCATACCCAAGAACTCAAGTGCTTAAAACAAGGCAGGGAAACTAAATGCTTCTTTAAGCAACTAAAGTAATTTTTTTAGGACATTTAAATCAAGTGGTTCTCCTGCTTAACACCCTCCCTCAGCTTCTCTTTACATTTCTGATAAAATCCCAACGCCTTTTAAGGTCCCAAGGCCCGAGTTAACTGGTCTCTCACCACCTCTCCTCAGGCTGTGGTGTCCCCCAGGCACACTGGCTTTCTTCTGGTTCTGTAAATGTGAGGAACCCATTCCCCCTCAGGCCTTTGTACTTGCTGTAGCTTGTGCCAGGAACACCCTTCCTAATCTTCTAACATCGAGTTCTTCCTCATCATCTAGATCCCAGGTCAAAAGTCACATTTCTAGAGAAATCTGCTCTGATTCCTCAATTCAAAGAACCCCTCTCATTCTTCAAAAAATTAAAAATAGAACTACCTTGATAACAGACTCTGCCAGCACTTCTGTCTAGGAGAAAGCTGCCTCTGCAGCTCCCACACTGATGACAGACAATTCAGTTTTGTCCCATGTGCCCCAGTGCCTTTTGGGCTGCTGCCACAATACTGGAGCTTAGAGCCAGTGTGTCCAAATACAGTCAATCACATACCACAGTATTTAAGTTATGGGGTATCAAAGGAGAAGAATGAACTTCATCAAAGAATTTTGCATTTTCTTCTGGGAAAAAGGCATTACCCTCAAGTAACCTATCACACTTCAAACTTCATTTCAGCATTTGCTTCGCAGTGGTCTCAACTAACTCAAAAGGGCTTAATGTTATCAACTTTGACCAACACCTTCCTGCAGCAAAATTCATGAAGTCTGAGCAATAACAATCATGGCTCAGAAGTTTAAGAAATTCATTACGAAGGTAAAAAGAACAATCTTGGGACAGAGTGATGATGGAAAAGGGACAAATGGCCAGCCACCAGCTCCTCAGAGCCATCTTGATTGCCAGAATCAACATATCTTGCAGCTTCTACGGCAGAGAATTCAAGTGGGAGGACAAAACTTGCTCATTGGAGGCCCTTGTGGAGTGTATTTGGACCACATTTCTTTAACAGTGCTGGTCATATCTAAGGTGACACCAGGGTCCCTTCTGACCACATGATAGAGTAAAAGGATATCAATCCTTTGAAGGGTTCCAGCTACCCTAAACTGCTCCACATGATGGTATGGAGGAAACATTGTCTACCAAACCAACAAGTAATGTGATACAAAAAAGGAACATAAACATCACTAAGAAGTTCAGTGGTGGCTGCTCTCTGTGGCCAGAACTGACAGGAAAAGATGATGTGGCAGGTGAGGGATCACAGACAGCAAAGTCAATGATTAGAATCTGAAACAAGAAAAGCAGGTGATAGTACATAACCATCCAAAGCCAAGTG
Organism: Artibeus jamaicensis; assembly: GCF_021234435.1. NCBI lineage: Eukaryota > Metazoa > Chordata > Mammalia > Chiroptera > Phyllostomidae > Artibeus > Artibeus jamaicensis. The sequence continues at coordinate 2,045,940 of NW_026522053.1, read as the reverse complement.
GGCACAATCATTATAATCAACAGCATGATTGGAGTGGCAGCCAGAGGGTTGTAGCCTGGCCCAAAGAGGTCTGAACTAGAAGGACATCCTGTGGGATGTAACATGGGTCCACTAGATAGAGAATGTCATGGTTATCTGGCTAGATGAGTAAAAAGCTGGCTAATACTTTGGAGGCCTTGGTAAAGCACAAGCAGATGGATGAGCGTAGGAGATAAACTGTGAATATTAGGTGTTCTACTGCATCAATAAAATTTTTATGGCTCCAGTGATTAAAAAAAAACAAAAATAAAAATAAACCCTACCATATAACCCATCAATCCCACTTCTGGGTATTTATCTGAAGAAACTTAAAGCAATGATTAAAAAGATATATGCATGTTTATGTCCACTACAATGTTATTTACAATATAACCAAGATATGGAAACAATCCAAGTGCCAGTCAATAGACAATCATATGTTGATTCTGGCAATCAAGATGGCTCTGAGGAGCTGGTGGCTGGCCATTTGTTCCTTTTCCATCATCACTCTGTCCCAAGATTGTTCTTTTTACCTTCGTAATGAATTTCTTAAACTTCTGAGCCATGATTGTTATTGCTCAGACTTCATGAATTTTGCTGCAGGAAGGTGTTGGTCAAAGTTGATAACATTAAGCCCTTTTGAGTTAGTTGAGACCACTGCGAAGCAAATGCTGAAATGAAGTTTGAAGTGTGATAGGTTACTTGAGGGTAATGCCTTTTTCCCAGAAGATAAAAAAGTGGTGGTACATATATACAATGGAATTATTACCGAGCCATAAAAAAGAATGAAAGCTTGCCATCTGTAACAACATGGATGGACCTAGAGGGTATTGAAATAAGTCAGACAAAGACAAATGCTATATGACTTTATGTATGTGGAATCTAAAGAACAAAATAAACAAACAAAACAGAAAAAGACTCATAGATACAGAGAACAAACTGATGATTGCCAGAAGGAGACGGGTTGGGGAGCTGGATGAAAGGGGGAAAGGATTAAGATGTATAAATTGGCATTTACAAAACAGTCATGGGGAATACAGTCAATAACATTGTAATAGTTACGTATGATGCCAGGTGGATACTAGACTTATAAAGGGGGTCACTTTGTAAGTTATATAAATGTCTAATCACTATGCTATATACCTGAAACTAATATGACATTGAATGTCAACTGTAATTTAAAAATAAAAAATTATTGAGAACCCCTCTCAAATGCATACTCAGTCACTCCTCTAGTACACAGCCCAAGCTGAAATCATCTCATTTACTTATTGTGTATGTCCCAGTGTCTCAAACAGTGCCTGGTAGTGTAGGGACTCAATTCACATCCCCAGGATGAATGAGTGGCTTCCAGAGTGTTCTCAGTAACAGCCCACAATGCTCATCCATGGAGGCCTGCTCTACACCATGAGAGGCTGTGCGACTGTCACCATGGGAGTTCTGGATACACAGACATGCAAGATAGTCAAGAAAGAGTTCAAGAAGGTTGTAGGATACAGTATTATTTTTATATACTAGTAATGAATAATCAAAAAAATGAAATTAAGAAAACAATGCCACCCATAATAGCATCAATAAGAATAAAATACTTGGGAATGAATTTAACAATAGAAGTGCATGACTTGTACACTGAAAAACAAAATTTGTCAAAGAATTTAAAGAGGACTTAAATAAATGGAAAGACATCCTGTGCTCATAGATCAGATTTAATATCGTTATGATGACAATACTCCCCAAATTGATCTATAGGTTCAACCCAATCACTATGAAAAATTCCAGCTGGCAGCTTTGTAGAAATTGACAAACAGGTCCTAAAATTCAGAAGGAAATTCAATGGACCCAGAATAGTCAAAACAACCTTGGGGGGGCGGGGACAAAGTTGGAGGAGTCACACTTCCTGAATTCAAAACTGAGCTACAGCCATCAAAACAACTGGGACAGGCATAAGGGCAGACACATAAATCAATGGAATGGGACTGAGAGCCCAGAAATGAAGCCTCACATTTATGGCCAACTGATTTTTAACAAGTTTACAAAGACCATTCAATGGGGAAAGAATAATCTTTTCAACAAATGGTGCTAGAACAAGTGGATACACACTGAAAAAGAATGAAGTTGAAGCCCCTCCTTACTCTATATACAAAAATTAACTCAAATGTATCAAAGACTTCAATATAAGGCCTAAAACTCTCTTAGAAAAAAATCTTTGTAACCTTGAGTTAAGCAAAGACTTCTCAGAACACCAAAAGCAAAAACTACAAAAGAATAGATGAACTGGACATCAAAATTAAAAACTTTTATGGTTCAAAGGACTCCACCAGGAGAGTGAAGAGACAACTCACAGAATGGGAGAAAATTTTGGTCATCATATATCTGATGAGGAATTACATAAAGAATGCATATAACTTAATAATAAAAAGACAACCCAAATAAAAATGGGCAAAGGACTTGAATAGACATTTCTCTAAAGAAGATACACACATGGCTAAAAAGCACACAAAATGTTATGCTCAACATCATTAGCCATTAGGGACATATAAATCAAAGCCACTGGCATAGATATAGTTTTAAAAACTGGAAAGTAAAAAGTGTTGGCAAAGATGTGGATAAACTGAAACCCTCACATACTATTGATAGGAATATAAAATGGTGCAGCCACTTGAAAAAAGTCTGGTATTTCCTCAACAAGTTAAACAGAATGATCCAGCAATTCCACTTCTAGGTATAAACTCAAAAGACATGAAATTATGTCTACACAAAACACTTATGCATGTTCAGAGCAGCATTATTCATAATAGCCAGAAAGGGAAACAACCAAAAATGTCCATCAACTGATGAATAATTAAACAAATGTGGTCTACCCATATAATGGATACAACCACAAAAAGAAATGAAGTACTGATACATGATGAATCTTTAAAACATCATGCTAAGTGAAGGAAGACAGCTGCAAAAGACCACATATTGAATGATTCTATTTATGTGAAATGTATGGAGCAGGCAAATCTACAGAGACCAGAAGCACATGAGTGGTTGACTAAGGCTGGGGACTAGGAAGGAATGGGGAACAATGTACTAATGGGTTTCTTTGGAGTTGGGGGAAATGTTCTAAAACTGATTTTGTGTTGGTTGCATGACTCTGAATATACTAAAAAGCACTGTACACTTTACATCAGTGGATAGTTAGATTTGTAAATTATATTTCAATAAAGCTAAAGTTTAAGAAAAAGATAGTCAACAAAAACAATTAGAAAGCAGGTTGCAGAAGAGCAGGCATGTTAAGGTAACCCTCTCTGCTAAAAGGAAAGGGTGTTTGTAGAAGCAGTAAAACCTCCCTGCAGGACCCACTGACACTCACCAGTACTGGGGTGGGTTGTGGGACTGAAGGGAACTTTGTAACTTTTTGTACATTTCTATACTGTTTTAACTTTTTACAAAACTTGACAGACTTTCGGCCAAGATAGAGGCGTAAATAGACATACAACCAAAATAAGGACAACAAAAATTTAGAAACAAAATAACAACCAGAACTAACAGAAAATTGAACTATATGGAAGTCGGACAGCCAAGGAGCTGACATAGACACATTCATCCAGACCAGTAAGCGGGGTGGAGTTGGGCAGCAGAGCAGAGAGGGATCACAGCACAGGAAGCGGTGACACTAGGTGTGCAAGGCACCTCAGGCACACAAGGCACCCCGGGAGCGCAAGATGGCACCAGGCAGGCCCTGGGCACCCAGGCAGTGGCTGGCAGACCCCAGGCATGGGGTGGCAATGGGCAGGCCCAGCAAGACAGCGATTGAGAAGCAGGGCACTGGGGGCAAGGCGGCTGGCTGACTGGGCAGTGGTCTCATATTCACATGTAGATACTGGGGAGTGAGACAGATCGCTTAACCCAGGGTCCTAGCACCGGGAAATAAAGCCTCAAGACACTGATTGAAAATACCTGTGGGAGTTGAGGGACATGGAGAGACTCCCAGACTCACAGGAGAGTTTGTTGGAGAGATCCACAGAGTCCTAGAATGCATACAAGCCCACCCACACGGGAATGCGCACCAGAAAGGCCCAGTTTGCTTGGGGAAAATGGTGGAAGGGACTGAGATGCAACAGAGAATGGAGCAAATGTCATTGTTCCCTCTCGGACCTAACCTGCACATACAGCGTCACACACCAGCTACCGGGTTGCCCTGCCCTTGGTGAACATCTAAGGCTCCATCCCTCATATGTAATAGGCACGACAAGACAAAAAAAAATGGCCGAAAAGGAAGAACATCAAAGCTCCAGAAATAATGCAATTAAGCGACCAAGAGATAGCCAACAAGCAGATGCACAGTTAAAAACAATGGTGATCAGGATGCTCACAGAACTGGTTGATTTTGGTCGCAAATTAGATGAACAAATGAAGGCTACACTAAGTGAAATGAAGGGAAATGCACAGGGAACCAATAGTGATGGGAAGAAAACTGGGACTCAAATCAATGGAGTGGACCAGAAGGAAGGAAGAAACATTCAACCAGAACAGAATGAAGAAACAAGAATTCAAAAAAATGAGGAGAGCAGCCAAGATAGAGGTGTAGGTGGAAATACTGTACCTTCTTGCACAACCAAATTTAAGGACAACAAAGATTTAGAAACAAAACCAAACCTGGTTTCTGTCTGAAACCAAATCAGACAGAAAATTGAACTGTACCAAAGTCCAACAACAACGAACCATTCATCCAGACCGGGAAGAAGGGCGGAGTGAGCGGCCAGCAAAGAGGGGTCCCAGCAGGAAAAAGCAGTGGTTGCCAGACCGTCCCAGGCGTGCAGGTGGCAGTTGGCGGCTCCCAGGCATGGGGTGGTAACGGGCAGACCCAATGAGGGTGCCAGGCAGCTGGATGACCACGGTCACACATTCATGCGCAGATAAACCAGGGAAAAAAAAACTGACAGTGAGACAGACTGCGCAACCCAGGGCCCCAGCAACAGGAATTAAAACCTAAAAGCACTGAGTGGAAAAAGTTTTGGGGGTTGAGGTGCTGGGAGAGGCTCCCAGCCTCACAGGAGAGTTCGCAGGAGAGACCCACAGGGTCCTAGAACGTACACAAGTCCACCCACCCAGGAACCAGCACTAGAAGGGCCCAGTTTGCTTGTGGGAAGAGGCAGAGGGGGCCAAAATCTGAGAGAGAGCTGAACAAGTGCCATTGCTCCCTCTCTGACCCCGCCCCCACATACAGCATCACAGCCCAGTTTCTGGGCAGCCCCACCCTGGTGAACACCTAAGGCTCTGCCATTCATATGTAACAGGCACGAACAGACCAAAACATTATGGCTCAAGAAGAAGAACAGTTCAAAGCCCCAGAGCCAATACTTCTAAGTGATAGATAGCCAACCTATCAGATGCACAGTTCAAAACACTGGTATTCAGGATGCTCACAGAATTGGCTGATTTTAGTCACAAATTAGATGAAAAATGAAGGCTACACTAAGTGAGATGCACAAGGAACCAATAGTGATGGAAAGAAAGCTGGGACTCAGATCAATGGAGTGGAACAGAAGGAAGAAAGAAACAACCAAACAGAAAAGAATGAAGAAACAAGAATTCAAACAAATGAGGAGAGGCTTAGGAACCTCCAGGACTTTAAATGTTCCAACATCCCAATTATAGGGGTACCAGAAGGGGAAGAGGAACAGCAACAAGTGGAAAATTTATTTGAACAAATAATAAAGGAGAACTTCCCCAACCTGGCAAAGGAAATAGACTTCCAGGAAATCCAGGAAGCTCAGAGAGTCCAAAAGAAGTTGGACCCAAGGAGGAACACACCAAGGCACATCATCATTACATTACCCAAGATTAAAATGAAGGAGAGAATTCTAGAAGCAGCAAGAGATAAAAGATCAGTCACCTACAAAGGAGTTCCCATCAGACTGTCAGCGGATTTCTCAAAAGGCACCTTGCAGGCAAGAAGGGGCTGGAAAGAAGTATTCCAAGTCATGAAATACAAAGACCTACATCTAAGATTGCTCTATCCAGCAAAGCTTGCATTTAGAATGGAAGGGCAGATAAAGCACTTCTTAGATAAGGTCAAGTTCAAGGAGTTCATCATCACCAAGCCTTTATTTTATGAAATGTTAAAGGGACTTATCTTAAAAAAAAAAAGAAGATAAAACACATACAGTAAAATGACAGCAAACTCATAATTATTAATAACCACACCTAAAACAAAAACAAGCTAAGGAAACAACTAGAGCAGGAACAGAATCACAGAAATGGAGATCACATGGAGGGTTAGCAACAGGGGAGTGGGAGGAAGAGAGAGGAGGGAAAGGTACAGAGAATAAGCATAGATGGTAGGCAGAAAATAGACAGCAGGAGGGCAAGAATAGTTTGGGAAATGTAAAAGCTAAAGAACTTATGACACATGGACATGAAGTAAAGGGGGAGGATGTGGGTGGGAGGGGATGTGCAGGGTGGAGGGGAATGAAGAAGGGTAAATGGTGCAACTGTAATAGCATTTTATAATATATTTTAAAAAGTGGAAAAAATAAAAATAAATAAAACTAAAAAATAAAACCTGGATTGCCTGTTATTAAAATAATAAATAAGTAAAACATATTTTAAGGACTTTATTTACTTTTAGAAAGAGGGGACTCAGGACAGAACCCACAAACCCCATGTGCCCTGACTGGTAATCCAATGGCAACCTTTTGCTTCAAGAGGTGGTGCCCAACCAACTGAGCCACACTGCTCAGGGTAATAAGTAAAATACTTATTAAAATTTTGGATCAGGGCAATAATTCCCACTATTCTGGGTTGGGTTTTTTTTTTTTTTTGAGATTTTATTTATTTATTTTTTAGAGAAAGGGGAAGGGAGGGAGAAAGAGAGGGAGAGAAACATCATTGTGTGAGAGAAACATCGATCAGTTGCCAGTTGCATGCTCCCAACTGGGGACTTGTCCTGCAGCCCAGGCATGTACCCTGACTGGGAATCAAACTGCTGACTTTACTGTTTACAGGACGAGGCCCCTCCAGGGGCCTGAGTCCAGTTTACAGGACTGAGCCACACCAGTCAAGGTTCTAGTTATTCTTAACAGCTCTCTCCATCAACAGGAAGTCTTCTAGATCTGAGGATGGGCACTTTTTTGATATCACAGCAGGAAATCCTAATCCAATGTACATTTATATCCTAATCCAATTCATACCCATGAAACGTAAACTAAAATCTCAGGAAATTATGCTCAGCTTTGCTACTTTCTGGTGTACTTAATTTCTTTTTTTTTTTTTTGGTGCTCTTACTTTTTATTCTTTTACTTCAATGCATCAGCTATACTGATTCCTTGACTCAGTTGGACAATCACTGACCTTACCCTCAGTGCAAAACACGGTCACTTCCTGGATCCCGTTGTTGAGTCACTGATCCTGCTTGTTACCAAAACCTTCCCTGGCCCATGCCTGAATCTCCCCTCCCTCTCAAGCCCCAGTGCTACTCAGTCCTGGTCAGCCCTTGGCCAAAATACCTGCTGACCAACACAGTGTGGAGCCTGGAGCTGCCAGCAGGCCCAGCCAGGTCACTGGCCTCTGGGGCTGAGACGATGCCAGAGGAGGGGGCCACAGCTTCACCCTGCAGGCCTTCAGGCACTGTAGTACAGTGTTAGGAGCCTGGACTGCTGGTGACCTCAACCAAATTAATTCATGTCACCAGCACCCCCATTTGTGAAGGGAGCTGAGTAGGCAAGTGTGGGTTTCATGGCAGTTAGTTCACAGGGGAATTATCACCAGAAACCTGGTCCTTGGCCATGTCTACCATACACCCAAAATTCTCTTCAGCCCTGGGAAACAAAAGCAGCTGCAGACAAGCAGCTATGACCCTGCCTAGCATGGTACTTTGTTCTCAGAAGACATTTGATATGTATTCCAGAACTGTGAGCGGGATCTGTTTTATGGCTTTTCAGTTATCATAAATTTGCTCAACACAGCTCTGCCAGCACCTGCTAACTAAGAAAGAGAGGGCAGCTGTTCTCTCCTTCTTAATAATAGAACCACTGGTCTTGGGTTAAGTACATGGCCACTTAGAATAGGTCTACACTTCCCAGAGTCCTTTGCAGTTAAGTGTGACCATGTGACCAAGTCTGGCCAAGGGGATATAAGCAGAAAGACAGTTTTCGGTTTTAGGAAAGGGTTTTTAAAGGGAGGGAAGAAATGTCCCCTTCTGCTCTCCCTCCTTCCTGCTAGCTGGAATGAAAGTGTGATGGTTGGAGTTCAAGCAACTGTTTAAACATGAGGAAGCCATGTGCTAAGGAAGGCAGAATGACAATAAAGGAAGCCTGGGGCAGCATAACCTTATATCATGAAGCAGCATAACAGCTCTGGACTGACAATCTTCAGACTTTACTATCTAACCTTATATAATCTATAGTAATTTTCTTTTTTTCTTACTACTTTCTAATCCTATCTGGTCCAGTAGACCTTTCTTTCCCGTATTATAAAAAGTCACATCACATACCTTATAACAAGTTGGTACCTGGTAGGATTGGCCTGGGAAAACTGTGGCCTCAATCCAGAGTCCTAATGTGACAGCTGCTCCCACATTTGCCCATGAAGACTGGGCAGTAGAAGACACTGAATTCCCCTAGACAGGCAAGGAGCCTTAAATGGCCCATAACTCAGCCCCACAATGCCTGTTCCAACACCAGCCAGGGAACCCATCTTCCTAGGAACCTCCATCTAACTTGGGCTTCCCTGGGCCCACAGAAGGGGCCTGTTCCTGTGAGTGAGAGACTGAGACCAGGAGCAGGACCCCAGCTCCCAGTATGTCAAGATTCTCTAAAAGGTTTGCTCTGCCTGTTGGGGACCGCTCTGGCCTGGTTGCAGGAATTGTAACTACCTCCCATGGCTAAGGATGAGTGAGTAACCTCCAGAATGCGAGCCACAGGAGACAAAGGCTTGTCTGTGGTAGCAAATGCTGCCTCAGTTTACTCCCTGACCCCAAAGCATAGTCGGAAGTCAATGACAGGTAAGGCTTCTCACAGAGAGAGGGGCAACCTAAGCCAGACTGGATCACTTGGGAGGCCATCATGGAAGGACTCTGGGGGCTGCGACAAAGAGGGTAAGGAACAATGGACCCTTGCCCTATGGCTATGTGACATAGCCCAACTCCCCATGTCCTCTGGGAGAAGCACCTCCTAGCTCTAATATACTTAAGCCTGAAAACCTGATGGGGAGGGGTGCAGCTCCTTGCCTTGCTAGAGCACTATGGGGAGAAATCTGGCATAAGAAAGAATTCCTAAAAATCCTGTGAAACCTGCTTTGATAAGAGTTCTTTCATTCATATGTTAAGGATCCAAGCAGGAAATGAGTATGTCTCCCAAAGTTTCTGCAAACCCCCTTCCTGACAGACTCTGACTCAGACTAAGCCCTTAGATTTCTTTGAAATGTTACTTTGATCCTTGCCGCCCTATATTCCTGTGTATTACAACCCAATAAAAGCTCCTGGAGGAGGAGCTCAAGGCCTTTTTCCTCTGAGAAACTGGCCACCTTTCCTCCCCAAGCAGATCACGTCTTGGTAGTGTTTACTTTCATCCGTGGTGGATGGGGGGGACTTGAGGGCAAAGTCGCCCCCACGTCTGCCCTCACTCAGGCATCCACATTGTCCTCTTCCAGTCCCCAACATACTCTGGGAAGATATTTCTATGGATATGCAGCTCAGTGGGGTTCTGATTTAGGCAGACCAAGTTTAAGCCCTAGCTCTGCCACTTACTATCTGTGTGACTTCACCTCTTGAGCCTTGGCTTCCTCACTACAATGTGGAGTGCAGAATTGTGCCCACACCTTGACAGTGCTAGCATGGAGCAAGCATTAAAACACAGCATCTATTATTATCATCATTTCCAATATCAGAAATGAAGGGGACTGAGCCTTGGGTCCTGCAAGGCTAATGACCTATATGTCTGATTAGCAACCAACCAAGCTTCTCCAGGATCCTCAAAGAACAGGCTATTTATGCTCTGGCTACCAAATCACTGCTATCACAGCATCTTGCTATAGGCTACTCAGCCAACTCAGAAAACGATGTTTGGAATGCCCAGGTCGAGGCTATCAGTCCTCCTCAGGCTCCCCTCCTCCCCAGGAGCTACCCTCCTGTTGTAGAAATGAGCTATACTCTCCCACCCATCACTCTGGGAGCCAGCACCCCAGGACAATGTGGCCTGCACTGAGCCAGCCAGTGCACACACTAGTGTATATGGCCAGCACCTACTGGTCCTCAATTGCAACCACAGTAGACAGGCTGACTTGTGGGCCACCTTATATCATGTACTTGCTTCTGTTCTGGGATCTGCATATCCCCTGCTCTCATGCCATATGCCTGGGGTTTAGGATCCACAGCCAAGTCACTGGGAGTGTCATGTGGCCCAGATCTAAGAAGAACACAATTCAGGCACCTGGCCACAGTGACTGGCTCAGAGGTGGCATGTAACTCAAGTCAAACCAAACTCGCCCAACTGCAGATAAGCCTGGGGCTTCAGCTTGAGTGACTGGATGAGGTTAATCATTTCCTGCAGAGTATGATTCTGAGACAAAGACTGAGGCCACAGGAGAACAAAGCTGACATTCAGTGGAGAGCGCAGGAAGAAAGACAAAGAAAAATGAGTAGTGATGACATCACTTGAGACCCTGAATCCAAACATTCCCAAAGCCAAACAACCCACCTGGACTTCTGCATTACATGACACAAAAACCATTGCCTGTCAGAGGCTGGGGTAGAGGGACAACTTGGCTGGCTACACATAGGTTTTTGTCACCTGCAACATTAAAGTGCAAAACCCAGTCAGTCAGGACTTAGGGCTTATATTCTTTCTACATAATTAAAAAATAACACTTTCATTACAGCATATAGCTAAAAATAACACCCCTGTCCTACTAGGGCCACTGTGTATGACCACATAGGCTGGGTGCTGCTCAACTCCAGTGAGCAACCTTTACAGCAGTACATTGGCAACCCTGCCCCCTGCCTGCAGAGACAACCACTTCCAAGTACTCTAGATGTTACTCGTGGAAGTTACTTCCACATCTCTAGATAATATGCATATTCTGCTATTTCTTAATTTATCTAGTTTGGTCCTTATCTATTGATTTCCTGGTGAAATAAATTAGCGTTAGCTTCACATCCCTTTCCCAATGCAATCCCAGACTGGTAGGTCTTCTCTTGGTTCCTTTAGACAGCATGCCAAGAACTCTGTCTCTTATCACACCAACCAGAAGGAGCTATGGGTTTCTCAGCTTAGCATGAGTTCTCACTGCAAGAATGAATGAAAGAGGTAGCTTTTACATTGCAAATGAGTGACAAGAAAGCAGAAGAGATTTTTGTTCCTATGAACCTCAAAAATGCATGCTTTTTACTGAACAAGACAGATACGTAACACACGTGAACAACTTACTGCAACCCAGGTGTCATGCTACGCACTTGACACAGACTTTCTCATCTGCCAGTGGCAGGAGTTGCAAGGCAGAGAGGTAGTTGCCTGCCTTCTCAGGGCCACCCTGGGAAGGGAAACTAAGCAGAGCGAAGCTGCCCTTAGGCTGTACCCGACTTGTTCCAAAGATATCTTGAGCTCTAGATTGAGTCCTCAGTTTTATTCAAACTAGAGCATAAAAAACTGTCTTAGAGCCCTGGCTGGTGTAGCTCAGTGGATTGAGCACGGGCCTGAGAACCCAAGGATCGTGGTTCGATTCCCAGTCAGGGCATATGCCTGGGTTGCAGGCCAGTTCCCAGCAGGGGACGCACAAGAGGCAACCATACATTGATATTTCTCTCCTCTCCTTCTCTCCTTCCCCTCTAAAGATAAATAAATAAAATATTTTTAAAAAACTGTCTTAGATATATACCCCCATGTTCACTGCAGTATTATTCATAATAGCCAAGGTATAGTAACAACCCGTGTTTATTGATGGATGAATGGATAAAGAGACTGTGGTGAATATGCATAATGGAATATTATCCTGTCAAAAAAAATGAAATTCTGTCATTTGCAAAAACACGGATATGCCTGGAGGACATTATTAAATGAAATAAGCCATACACAAAAAAGCAAATACTGCATGATCTCACTTACTTGTAGAATCTAAAAAGCCAAACTTGCAGAAACAGAGAGCAGCACTGGAGTTGCCAGGAGCTGAGGGTGGGGGAAATGGAGAAGGTGGTGAGAGGGTCGAGTTTCCATTATGCAAGGTGAGGACGTCCTAGAGAGCTCATGTACAGCAGGGTGACTATAGTTAATACCATACTGTAAATAGAAAATCTGTTAAGAGAGTAAATCCTAAGTGTTTCTACTACACACAAAAAAGGTAACTATGTGAGGAGATGGATGTGTTGATTAGCTTGATTATGGTAGCCATTTCACAATATATTCCTATATCAAATCATCACATTGTACACCTTAAATACAGTGGAAGCTCACTTCCCAAACTTAATTTGTTCCAGAAGGCTGTTCAAGAAGCACTTTGTTTGAAAATCAAATCATTTTTCCTATTAGAAATACAGATATTAGCATGAAAGGGCTGTTGGATGGAGAACTGAAGTTTTATTTGGCAGCCATTTCCATCAACAACTTGGTCAAGAACCAAATTGTTCTAGGTGAGAGATGTTTGAGAACCAAGGTCTGACTGTATACAATTTTAATTCGTCAGTTATACCTCAATAAACCTGGTGAAAAACAAAACAAGAAAGAAAGCCCAAGACAGTAACAGAGACCCTGTGCTCTGTCACTGTGTGGCCTGGTCTGAATTCCTGTCTATGTTTGGTGAACCTGTCCTAAAGAGCAGATGTTGAGGGGCTGGCTGTGACCTCCCACAGCCACTGGCACTGAGCAGGGATCAACAGGTGTTAATCAAATACATCTCCTGGCTGTATTTTATTTACTTACTGGAGGGGGATGATAACACTGGGAATCACTAAATCAAGCACCAAGCTAGGAGCTCATGTCAGTGTCTTATTTATATACGTGCTCCAGCATGTGGTGGGTACTCACACATAAACATTTATTTAAGTTATTGTGAGAAATAATGGTTTATATCTCACAATAGTTTAAATTAGTTCTTAAATGCCTTGGTTTTCAAACAATTTGGTTCTTGACCAAGTTGTTCACAGAAAAAAAAATGCCTTGGTTTTCTAATAAAATTTCAGGTCTCAATTCTCTACCTGACAACCCTTTCATGCTGATACCTGTATGATCAGTCATGTGTCTCTCAGGTAACAAACAAAGGACATTCAGTTTTCAAACACATCACTTCTTAAACAGTTTTCTGGGACAAATTAAAGTCAAGAACCAAGGTTCCACTGTAGTTTATGTCAGAATAAAAGGACTTATTTACAGATGTCCACACCCACCTGCCTTTTCTCTGCTATGTTATCTCCTCCACTTGCTCCAACCAAGAACCGTCATTCACAGCCATGCTTACCTTCCTGCCCTTGCACCTGATAGACCCTCTTCCTAGAATACCTATCTTAGTTGCTGCCAAACCCCTTTGTTCCCTTCTAAATCCAGCTTGAAAATGTAACTCCCCCAGAAAAGCTTCTCTGGGTGGTTTCCTTGTCTGTACGATGGGGGCAGAACCTACCCCAGGAATTGTTCTGAGAAGTATGTGAGATCAGGCATATGGTGTCGGGCAGAGAATTGTTCAAAAGTACCAGCTTCTATTATGCCCTAAACATCCCCATTCCCCCACCCTCTAAAGTCACTTTCCTCCTTCTAGGCCCTCCATGAGCATTTCCATTATACCCAGAAACCAACAGTCTATGTGGTAGGCAGCATAATGGCCCCAACCATGCCCCAATTCCTAGAGCCTGTAAATATGTTCCCTTATATGGAAAGGCAACTTTGCAAGTGTGATTAAACTGAGGGTCTTGAGAAGGGGAGATTATCCTGGATTATCTGGTGAGCCCAGCACAATCATAGGGTCCTCATAAAAGCAGGCAGGAGAGGCAGAGTTAGAGAAAGAGAAATGACAACAGAGCAGGAGTCATTTGTTGGTGTTTTGAAGTTGGAGGAAGGGGCAACAAACCAAGGAATGCACAGCCTGTAAAAGCGGAAGAAGTAAAGAAATGGATCTCCCTGGAGCCTCTCAAGGGAACACAGCTCTGCTGACACCTTGACTTTTAAACTTCTGACCTCCTGAACAATTCAGAGAATAAATTTGTATTGTTTTAAGCTGCTAAGTTTGTGACTAGTCACATTAGCAAGAGGAAACAAATACAGTCCAGAACAGTGGTCCTAAACATGGGGCAATTTTGTCAACAAGAGGACACTTGGCAATGCCTGGAGACATTTTTGGTGTCACAACTTGGGAAGTGCAACTGGCACCTAGTGGATAGAGACCAGGGATGCTGAACAGCCCAATAACACAGAATTATGTACCAAACTGTAAATAGTGCCAAGGCTGAGAAACCTGCTCTAGAATGATTCTGGCCGAATTCCAACAAGCCTTCCCTTATCTGCTCTCCTTTCTTTCCTAAAAACAAACCTCCACACATACCAGAAAGAGGAGAAATGTGCTTACTCACTGATGAAATGAGCAATCCACAACTGAACCAAGGAGCCAATATTTGTGCTGCTAAAGGCTCATAAAATAATCACTGCCATATACTGTGCTTTGTTCACAGTATTATGGAAGACTTCCGGCCAAGATGGAGGCATAGGAAGATACGCAGTGCTTCCTTGCACAACCAAAAGGAGGACAACAACAAATTTAAAAACAAAAAATAACCACAACTGCCAGAAAATGGACCTTTATGGAAGTCCAGCAACCAAAAAGTTAAAGAAGTATTCATTCAAACAGGTAGGAGAGATGGAGATGGGCAGCCAGGGCAGAGAGGACATGTAGCAAGGCAGTGGCTGGAGGACAAGGTGGTCCCACATTTGCATATGGATAAACTGAGAGGAACAACTGGGGAGTGAGACAGACCATGCAATCCAGGGTACCAGCACAGGGAAATAAAGCCTCAATACCTCCGGCTATAAAAACCTGTGGGAATTGTGGCAGTGGGAGAAACTCGCAGTCTCACAGGAAAGTTCACTGAAGAGACCCATAGGGTCCTAGAATGTACACAAGCCCACACACCCAGGAATCAGCACCAGAAAGACCCAATTTGTTTGTGGGTAGTGGAGGAAGTGACTGAAAGCTGGTCAAGAGCGGAGCAAGTGGCATTGTTGCTTCTCTGACCCTGCCTCCACATACCACAACACAGCTAAGGGGGTTGCCCCACTCTGGGAAAAACCATAATAAGTAGCATAAATGGTAGGTGCAAAATAGACAGGGGGGTGTTAAGAACAGTATAGGAAATGGAGAAGTCAAAGAACGTATACATATGACCTGTTTACATAAACTGATGTGGGGAGAATGCTGGTGGGAGGGGGTGCAGGGTAAGGGAAATAAAGGGAAGAAAAAATGGAACTGTAATAGCATAATCAGTATAATATATTTTTATTTATTTTATTTTATTTATTTATCTTTAGAGAGGAAGGGAAGGAGAGAGGGAGAGAATATCAATGTATGGTTGCCTCTCATGCATCCCCTACTGGGAACTGGCCTGCAATCCAAGCATGTGCCCTGACTGGGAATTGAACCATGATCATCTGGTTTGCAGGCCCACGCTCAGTCCACTGAGCTATACCAGCCAGGGCAATAAAATATATTTTAAAAAACCTGTTATGGTATAAAGACTATACTATGGTTTTCAAAATCAGAAAAATACATTTTATAATACAAAGTACAAATTAGGGACTTCCGCCAAGATGGAGGCATAGGTGGATGTGCCGTGCCTTCTCACACAACCAAGTTTAGAGACAACTAAATATCAGCAACAGAAAACACAGCCAGAACACGGAAAATTGAACTTTTCGGAAGTCCATTAACAACAAATTCTTCAGCCTGACCGGTAAGGGGCGAAACCAGCGACTGGTGAGGGGTTGCACAGAAGGACTCAGTCAGACGGACTCAGGCGCGGAATCCAGACGCGCGGAATCCAGGTGCAGGATTGGACCTAGTGAGAGACCAAGCGAGCCACCAGGCGAGCAACTGCGAAGGAGACAGCAGGGAAGCAGTGCTGCGTGTTGACTGTGGTCGCCCATTTGTGTGCGAGCGGATAGGCGAGGGAGTGGGAGGTTGGACCGGGCCGGCAGTCCCCGTGGCAGGTGGCAGTGGAGGGCGCTGCCATTTCCCTGCTCTGACCACGCCCCCACATACAGCGTCACAACCCAGCGACCTGGGAGTCCAAGGCACCGCTTCTCACACTTAAAGGGCCAGAACAGACCAAGAATGGCGCAAGTTCTCAAAGCTCTAGAGCCCATAGATCTAAGCGATGAAGAAATAGCAAAACTCTTAGACGCACAGTTTAAAACACTGGTCATCAGGATCCTCACAGAACTGGTTGATTATAGCCACAAATTAGACAAATATATGAAGGCGAAACTAATTGAAATGAATGGAATTGCACAGGACACCAATAGCAATGAAAAGGAAACTGGGACTCAAATCAATGGAGTGGACCAGAAGAAAGCAAATAATGGCCAAACAGAAAAGAGCCAGGAAGCAAGAATTCAAAGAAATGAGGAGAGTCTTAGGAACCTCCAGGACATCTTTAAATGCTCCAACATCCAAATTATAGGGGTACCAGAAGGGGGAAAGGCACAGCCACCAGTGGAAAACTTATTTGAACAAATAATAAAGGAGAATTTCCCCAATCTGGCAAAGGAAATAGACTTCCAGGAAATACAGGAAGCTCAGAGAGTACCAAAGAAGTTGGACCCAAGGAGGAACACACCAAGGCACATCATAATTACATTAGCCAAAATTAAAATGAAGGAGAGAATCCTAGAAGCAGCAAGAGCTAAGGGGACAGTCACCTACAAAGGAGTCCCCATCAGACTGTCAGCAGATTTCTCAAAAGAGACCTTACAGGCAAGAAGGGGCTGGAAAGAGGTATTCCAAGTCATGAAATCCAAAGACCTACATCCAAGATTGCTCTATCCAGCAAAACTTTCATTTAGAATGGAAGGACAGATAAGGTGCTTCTCAGATAAGATCAAATTCAAGGAGTTCATCATCACCAAGCCCTTATTATATGAAATGTTAAAGGGACTTATCTAAGAAAAAGAAGTTAAAGAAACATGAACAGTGAAAGGACAGCAAACTCACAGTTATTAACAACCACACCTAAAACGAAAGCAAACTAAAAGGACAGCTAGATCAGGAGTGGAAACATAGAAATGAAGATCTCAAGGAGGGTTAGCAACAGGGGAGTGGGAGGAGGAGATGGGGGGAAAAGGTACAGAAAATAAGTAGCATAGAGATTAGATAGAAAATAGAAGGGGGGCAAGAATAGCATGGGAAATATAGAATCTAAAGGACTTGAGACACATGGTCATAAACTAAAGGGGGGGTAATGGTGGGGATGGGGGGTAGGGTGGAGGGGAATGAAGGGGGAATAGAACAACTGTAACAGCATAATCAATAAAAAAATTTAAAAAAAACAAAGTACAAATTATTGTCATTATAGCGTCAGTTAACAAAATGCACAGAAGGGCTAGGATTTTAATTTTTGATGACTTCATGGGCACCCTTCTTATGTACCCAGGACACACTGTATTCCAGGGAAAGAGCATGTCTCACTTCTCAGTGGGAGCTCTTGTTTATAACGGCCTCTCCATGGCCGGACCACATGAGTGCCTGAATCAACAGGGGCCGTGTCTCATTCCTCTCTATCTCTCAGCCAAGATCACGATGCCTGGCACACATTTGGTCCTTCATAAATGTATGATGCATGAATTGACAAGTAGCTGGAGAAAACTAGCAATTTTGTGGCTATAATGGGACTGCAGCCCTGGAGGAACAGAGGGACTATGGAGCAATAATGACAAGTTGTCTGGGGTTGGTTAGCCTGAAAACATGGCTGAGATCCTTAGTGGAAAAGCCTGGATCATGGGGAAGTCCTCAAAAAGCACTCATGACCAGGATCTTGCCTGATAAGGCTTTTGGGACAAACAGATCTTGATTCAAGTCCTGACTCTGCTACTAGCTGAGGGACATTGGGCAAATTACTTAATCTCACTGAACTTCAGCTTCCTCATCTGTAAAATTCACTCAATCAAAAAAGTAGAGCAGAGTGAGCAAGGTGAAGAATTGAGAGAGGTGGCCAGGGGCCAGAAAAGGCCACTGTGGCACAGATTGCTGGTTCTCACCATAAACCTATGCTCCCCTGCTCAGACAGGGACTACATTTCCCAGCACCTTTTACATCTAGGTGGGACCATGCAACTGCACTGGGGGCAATGGGATATGGACAGAAATCCCACACCTGCTGCTTCCACACCCACCTCAATGGCACATTTTCCTTGGTCCTGCCCTGAGACAGCCTGGAACAGATTCATACCATTTCGGTACCACTCACAAAGCACTGGCTTTGTCACTCTGCTCAGCTCCTTGGAGGACATGGGTTCTGCCATCCCTGGGCTTTGCTCATCCTGTGTCCTCAGTTTAGCACACATCACCACCTGCCCTCCCTACCCATCCCCTGGCCAACTCCTCTACTATTCCCTCAAGCCTCAGCTTAGATGTCATCTCTTCCAGGAAGACTCCCCCAAATCCCAGTGATAGGCATAATAGCTTCATCCTACAGATGAGGAAATGAAGGAACAGAGAGGTTACATAACCTGCTGAATATCATATGGCTAGGAAATGGAGCAGATGGGTTTGAGGCCAGTGCAGGCTGAACCTGGGCTTTCACTCAGTCATCATTGGCTAACCCAGTCCTGAAAACATGGACCTGGGGCCATTAGCAGCAGAAGCAGTCCTACTTAGGCATGCAAATTCTCAGGCCCCAGTCTAGCCCTACTAAACTAAAAACTCTTGGTGTGGGCCTAGCAATGTGTGTTTAAACAAGCCCCTCAGCTGCTTCTCATGTGCCCTTAACTTCAAGAACCACTGGCCCAGAAGAATTTTCTGCAGTCGAATCACTTGCCTCTCAGTACTTGCTCCCTGTGGACTTCTTGCTAAGTCTAGAAAGTGCCACACTGGAAAAACTAAATATTGTCCACCCACTGACTTTCCAGATATTTAAAATGTTTCTGTGGAGCTTTGGGGACCTGAGGACTGTCATCTTCCCCTTTGTCATTAGCATATGTGTGACTTGTTCCTTCCTCTGTTTGAAGCCTTCTTTATTGTGCCCATCAGCCTTGGCTAAAAGAGTTTAATCAAGAAACACTTTAAGGCCCAAGCCACTTTTATCCCATGGTGGTCACTATAACCACCTTCTAGAAAATTCTCCTTTAAAAAAATTATATTTTGTTGATTGTACTATTACAGTTGTCCCAATTTTTCTCCTGTTGCCCCACTGCACCCAGCACCCCTCACTCCCTCAGACAATCCCCACACCATTGTTCATGTCCATGGGTGATGCCTATAACTTCTTTGGCTACTCCATTTTCTATACTGTACTTTACAGCCACATGGCTCTTCTGTACTTCTTAATCCCCTCACCTCTTCACCCATTCCCCCAAACCCCACCCCTCAATCTGACAACTATCAAAATGCTCTTCATATCCATGATTCTGTCTCTGCTGTTCTTGTTGGCTTGTTTGTTTTTTAGGTTCAAATGTTGATAGATATGTATTTATTGCCATTTCACTGTTCATAGTTTTGATCATCTTCTTGTTTCTAAATAAGTCCCTTTAACATGTCATATAATAATTTTTTGGTGATGATGAAGTCCTTTAGTTTTTTGCCAGGGAAGCTCTTTATCTGCCCGATGAGTCTAATAAAATATTTTAAAAATATATTTTATTGATTATTCCATTACAGTTGTCCCATCCCCCCCTTCGTTCCCCTCCATCCTACACATCCCCTCCCCCATTCCCCTTTTTAGTTCATGTCCATGTGTCACAAGTTCTTTAGCTTCTACATTTCCCATACTATTCTTGCCCTCCCCCTGTCTATTTTCTATTTACCGTCTATGCTACTTATTCTCTGTACCTTCTCCCCCTCTCTCCTCCTTCCACTACCCTGTTGCTAACCCTCCATGTGATCTTCATTTCTATGTTTCTGCTCCTGATCTAGCTGTCCTCTTAGTTTGCTTTTCTTTTAGGTGTGGTTGTTAATAATTCTGAGTTTGCTGTCCTTTCACTGCTCATATTTTTTATCTTCTTTTTCTTAGGTAAGTCCCTTTAACATTGCATATAATAAGGGCTTGGTGATGATGCATTCCTTGAATTTGATCTTATCTGAGAAGCACTTTATCTGGCCTTCCATTCTAAATGAAAGCTTTGCTGAATAGAGCAATCTTGGTTGTAGGTCTTTGGATTTCATGACTTGGAATACTTCTTTCCAGCCCCTTTTTGCCTGTAAGGTCTCTTTTGAGAAATCAGCTGACAGTCTGATGGGAACTTCTTTGTAGGTGACTGTCCCCTTATCTCTTGCTGCTTCTAGGATTCTCTCCTTCATTTTAATTTTGGCTAATGTAATTAAGATGTGCCGTGGTGTGTTCCTTCTTGGGTCCAACTTCTTTGGGACTCTCTGAGCTTCCTGTATTTCCTGGAAGTCTACTGCCTTTGCCAGATTGAGGAAGTTCTCCTTTATTATTTGTTCAAATAAGTTTTCCACTTGTTGCTGTTCCTCTTCCCCTTCTGGTACCCCTACAATTCGGATGTTGGAACAATTTAATGATGTCCTGGAGGTTCCTAAGTCTCTCCTTATTTGTTTGAATTCTTCTTTCTTCATTCTTTTCTGTTTGGTTGTTTCTTTCTTCTGGTCCATTCCATTGACCTGAGTTGCAGTTTTCTTTCCATCACTATTGGTTCCCTGTGCATTTTCCTTCATTTCACTTAGTGTAGCCTTCATTTTTTCATCTAATTTATGACTTAAATCAACCAGTTCTGTGAGCATGCTGATCACCAGTGTTTTGAACTGTGCATCTAATAGGTTGGCTATCTCTTTGTCGCTTAAAAGTATTGGCTCTGGGACTTTGAGCTGTTCTTCTGCTTGGGCCGTAATGTTTTGGTCTGTTGGCATCTGTTACGTATGAGGAATGGGTCAACCCAGTTGCTGGGTTGTGACTGGGAGCAGGGTCAGAGAGGGAGCAATGGCACTTGTTCATCTCTCTCTCAGATTTCGGCCCCCTCTGCCTCTTCCCACAAGCAAATTGGGCCCTTCTGGTGTTGGTTCCTGGGTGGGTGGGCTTGTGTACGTTCTAGGACCCTGTGGGTCTCTCCAATGAACTCTCCTGTGAGGCTGGGAGCCTCTCCCAGCACCTCAACCCCTGAAAGTTTTTCCAATAGTTGCTTTTAGGCTTTAATTCCTGTCACTGGGGCCCTGGGTTGTGCAGTCTGTCTCACTGCCTGGTTTATCTGCATACAAATGTGTGTCCATAATCAGCCAGCCACCTTGTGAGCCTTACTGGGTGCCCATTTCATCCCTGTGCCTGCCCAGGTCCACTAAATACCACCTTTTCCTCCTGGGACCTCTTTCTGCTGGCCACTGACTCCACCCCTCTTACCAGTTTGTATGAATGGTTCGTCGTTGTTGGACTTTGGTACAGTTCAATTTTCTGTCTGTTTTGATCGTGTTTTTGTTTCTAAATCTTTGTTGTCCTTAAATTTGGTTGTGTGAGGAGGAACAGTATTTCCACCTATGCCTCCAGCTTGGCTGGAAGTCCTCTAAATAAAATCTTTGCTAGGTAGAACAATCTTGGCTGGAGGTCCCTGCTTTTCATGACTTTGAATGTTTCTTGCCAACCCCTTCTAGACTGCAAAGGTCCTTCTGAGAAATCAGCTGGCAGTCTTATGGGAAATCCCCCATAGGTACCTAACTGCTTTTCTCTTTCTGCTTTTAAGACTCCCTCTTTGTCTTTAACCTTCAGCATTTTAATTATGATATGTCTTTGAGTGGACCTCTTTGATTCCATCTTGTTTGGGACTCTGTGCTTCCTGAACTTGTATGTCTATGTTCTTCACCAAATTAGGGAAGTTTTCTTTCATTATTTTTTCAAATAGATTCCAATTATTGCTTCTTCTCTTCTTCTGGCATCCCGATGAGATAAATGTTGTACCTCTTGAAGTTGTCCCAGAGGCTGCTTATACTATCCTCACTTTTTGGATTCATTTTCCTTCTTATTGTTCTGATTGGTTGTTTTACTTCCTTATGTTCCAAATTATTGATTTGGTTCTCAGCTTCATCCACTGTACTGTTGTTCTCCTGTGACTTGCTCTTCATTTTAATTAGTGTAGCCTTCATTTCTAACTGGATCATTTTTATACTGTTGAGGTCCTCACTAAGTTCCTTGAGCATCCTTATAACCAGTGTTTTGAGGTCTGCATCTGATAGATTGCTTATCTACATTTTATATAGTTCTTTTTCTGGAGTTTTGATCTGTTCTTTCATTTGGGCCATGTTTTTTGTTTTGTTTTGTTTTGTTATTTTTGTCTCCTCATTGTGGCAGGTTCCCTGTGTTTTTTCCTATGTATTAGGTAGAGCTGCTATGACACCCTGTCTTAGAGTGTGGCCTAATGTAGTAGGTGTCCTATGGAATCCAGGAGCACAGCCTCCTGTATCATCCAAGCTGGGTACTTGAAGTACACCCTTAGTATGAGCTTAGTAGACCCATCTTTTGTAGTTGAGCCCGGATTGCTGTTAGCAGGACAATAGGAGGGATTTCCCCAGGTCAGTCAGTTGTAAAGACTGGCTGTGACCACAGCTCTCCTCTATAGAGGATCAGCTGTGCAGGGGCAGGGTAATGGTGCTCCAATGTGGTCTGTAGTTGTCCACTGGGTGCACAGGCTCTGTGGTTTCCAAGCTGGTACAAGCCAAGATCTGTCTCCACCTGTATTTTGCCTGGGTCTACCCTGCCTGAGCTACAAAGTAATCTGAGATGGCTGCTACTTGTGCTGGCCTTGAAGATTCCCAGGCAAAGCCAAGCTGTGAATCTAGGCTGGCTGCTGCTAGTGCCAGGGCTGGGACCAGTACCTCTTAATAAGAGGTATGGGTGTTGGGGTTCTAACTGAGACTGTCTGTAGCTTGTTTGAGAGGACTTAGGAAGTTGTGAAGCCTGAGCCAAGACCAGCCATTCATATGGAAAAGCCACTGTTAATAGATTGCATAGGCCCATAAGTGGGGTGGAATGGAGCCTCAGGGTATCTACTGGGTGGGGTAAACAATGTTGGCCAGGTTGATGGAATTTCAGATATGGCAACCCCTGCTGGCTCTGTGGCTCTGTGAGGGGAAAGTTCAGAAACAGGAAAATTGCCTATGCCCATCTTTCTATCTGAGAGAAAGCTGTCCCCCAGTTCTTGCCTTGATGCCAGACACTTCAGTTCCTCCCTGTCTGCCACTGGTGCTTTTCAAGCTGCTATCCCAGTGCTGGAGCTCAGATGGAGTAAGTCTGTATGTGGGCTCTTTAAGAGGAATTCTTGAGACTTCAGAAGTTTCTTCCACTGACTAAATCCCTGCTGACTTTTGCAGACAAAAGTTATGAGAATTTATCTTCCTGGCACTGGCACCCTGTGGGAGCAGGGGGTCCTGGTATGGGGCTGAAACTCCTCACTCCCAAGATATCCCTCCTGAATTTTAATCCACCACATGTGGACATGGGGCTAGCCTGTTCCCTGTCTTCACCTCCTGCCCCACCAGTTTGGATGAACTGCCCAACCAGTTCCATAATTGTCAGACTTCCATTCAGCTCAATTTCTGGCAATTCTGAGTAATGATTGTTCTATAGTTTAGTTGTAATTTTGATGTTTTTGTGCGAAGAGCTGAGCTGTGTTTACCTGTGCCATCATTTTGACTGCTAGAAAATTCTCAGTTCATGGAGGTAACAGTCTACAGCTTCTTGGTCAGTGTAACTGATCTGCCCAACACAAAAAGTCCTGTTTTTTAATCAGTCTACCAGCTGCTAATACTTTGAATGTAGTTCTGATCATCAGTTTTTTCTGCTTCAGCTTCATGATTGAATCAGAAAGGGAATCAGAAAGAATGAATCCTAGAGAATGATCCGAAATGAATCCAAGTTTGCTGTTGACCCTCTGCCTCCTTCCATACTCCTGAGTGTCCTGGCAACCAGATACAATCCTACTAAAAAATGGGCAAAACTTCTTTGGGGAATCAATCAGACCAGTGTCAGAAAAAAAAAAAAAAAAAAGGCATAACACCCTTCCACAGTGGAACAGATCAGCCAGAACAGCCCAAGGGGAAGGCCACAGCCAAAAAGCCCCACTCACACCCCTAGACCTTGCAAAGAGCTTACTGGATCCCATTTTCTTCAGCAGATAGCCACGAAGCAATGGGATGGGGACAGAAAGGAGATGCTCTGTCCACAGTCACTCAGGGGCCCAGGATCCCCCAGGCTGGTGACTCTGTCCTCCTACAGGCCCGGAGAGTCCTCTCAACTCAGCTGGTAAAAGGGGACAGTGGGGTAGGTTTTTAGGGTCCAGGCTTGAAAGGGGAACACACTATTTCTGCTCACATACCATCAGCCAAACTCAGTCACAACAACCCACCTCACTGTAAGGGAGCCTGGGAAATTCATCTGGGTGATACCCCAGGAAGAAAAGAACATGGATGCTGGTGGCCAATAGCTGTCTCTGCAAGATAATACACTCAAAATGTTTAAAAATCAAATCAGTGATTTATTCTTAATCAGCCAAAAGGTACTATCCCAGCACACACAGCACAAAAGAAAAAAAAAAAGATAAATCATATAGACTGCACACAATTGATTATACATAGATAGAGATCATTTCAATGATTAGCAGGACTGACTTCCTGCCTCCCCCACCTCCTGAGGATAAGAACTTGTGACCTCAGCCTACTCACTCCCTTTGAGAAGGGGACTGAGAGGAATGCGGGATGGCAATCCTAATCATGTTACACCTGGATTCATATCATCAAGAAGTTTTACTGTATTTGTTAAATTCATACATGAACACAAGAATGAATGCAAGGTGCTGTGGAGGCTATAGAGAAGGATACCTGCATACCTCTATCTCTAAACCCCTACCTTCTTCCACTGACAGGCATCCTCTCCAACTCAGTTGATACATCACCTCTTCCAGGAAGCCTTCTCCACCAACCCTACTCTGCAACCCCACCCCCCCACACACACACCACATCAGGCATGATCAGGTTCCACTTGATTGCTCTGTATTCCCTCTTTTACTTTGTCCATCTTGCTAATTAGAGTCTGTTGTTAGACCACCAGGACCTCGGTTTCCTCCTCCATAATATCAGGAGTGCACTGTGTTACTCCACTTCCTGGCTGAGTGGCCCTAAGGCCACCAGCGCCAAAGGCCCCGGAAGTCAGGCTCCCTCCCAGGCAAGCTCCTGTCACACTAGGGGCGTAGACAAAACTAGGCCAAGACTTACCCGGGAAGCCGCACCCCCGTGCCTCCAAACGCATATTTATGCCCGGCCCTTTGGCTCATCTGTCAGCCAAGCCTGCCAACACCCGACTCCTTTAGCCAACAATGCAGCAAAGGTTACTCTACACAGTCCTCAAAGCTCCCAGAATTCTGGCCTCCATTTAGGGCTGGAGTGAGGCATGCAGCTCCAAGTCCTTCAGGGACAGAACAGCAATGTTGTCCCTGTTCTCTGCAGACCCTGAGGCACCCGGGCGAAGGCCCCAAGCCTCTCCCAGCTGCTTGCGTGCCAAGTGTTTTCCCAGTAGAGAATGCTGTTAACCTGCACAACTCCCCCGCTTTACAGAAGCCAACACTGAGCCCAAGAGTTTAAACAGGACAGAAGCACCTCCAACACTCTCCTGCGACGCCTAGGGACCCACTTCCAAGCCCCAGACCCTGCGGGCTCCAGTGCGGGTTGCACGGGGCGTGCATTCCTACAGCGTCCAAACCCGCACCCATCGACCCAACTGACTGCTGCCGCACCTACCTCCCTTTTAGGCGGACTGGAGAGGCAGCCGCTGATCAGGGCTGCAAGAATCCAGAGGAGGTAGCAGTGGCTTGTAGCCTGGTTCTCCAGGGTGCAGGGCGGGTGGGCCCCTGAGAGAACCAGGAAGCAGAGAACCGGACTCGCAGGCTGGCGCTGGGGGGGGGGGGGGGGGGGGCGGGAGGGGGAGCGAGGTGTCTCTCTGGGCAGATGGGGCGATCGTGGGACACGGGCACCTCCAGAACGATCCTGGGGGGAGCTCACAAAGATGCTGGAAGAATCCGGGGCGTTGGGGAGTGCATCAGGGGCACGAACACAGGCTGGCCGGAGCAGTTTCGGAACAGGCCTTGTGGGCTCGGGTCTGGGAACCACCGAGCTTAGGCTGGGGCGGGGTTGTAGCCAGGCTGGCGCCAGGCGCTGCGCTTAAGTCGGCACCCCTCCTTAACTGTCCCCGAGCGCTAGCAACTAACGCGGGCAAGTCTCAAAACTTCGGGAAGGTAACTGGCTGGCATTGAGTTCTTGGCTTACCCGAGTACTGAATACGCCACCTTCAGATCAAGGTCACTGGGGCGGGGGACGCCCTTCCAGGGGCTAAATTTCAGAAGAGGCAGCTTTAGGACTTTCCCATTCTTTGTCTGTTGCCTGCCTTGTTCCTGTATTCGAGTCCTTCCCGAAATCATTAGTAATCCCATCTTTCAGGGTGTCCAACCTGCAGCCTAACACAAAATTGTAAATTTACTTAAAACACTATTGAATTTGTTTTGTGATTACTCTTTCAATGTATTTAATGTATGGCCCAAGACAACTCTTATTCTTCCAGTGTGGTGCACAAACGCTGGAAGGTTGGACACCCCTCCATCTCAGTGTTTGTAGAAATTTCTGTGCATAACCTTAGAATATTTTTATTATAGGAAATTGCTTTTTTTTTCTGATTTCTGCTTTGTGAAAACTTAATCACTTATGACAGCTGCAGTTGTGTCATTATTTGATTAATGCCATTATTTGATTAATGTTCCCTCTAGATGTTCCTTACCTGTCTAGGACATTTCTGTATTCCTAACTTCTTAGCACAGGCCTGGCGTAATACAATAAATGCCTGTGGAACGAATGGATAAATATGGAAAGATATCAAGAAAAAAAAGGAAGTACAGCTAATGGTAACTACTGTGAGCATTTTGATATTATATCCTTCTAGATAGTTTTCTAGTGAACTTTCAGAAATCTCACAAATCTTATAGTAATAATAATGTGGAAAATTTACGAAGAAATTTATTTTATTTCATCATCACACAGGCCCTGAGGTAGGTTTCATTAGCTCTGTTTTACATATCATAAAACTGAGGCTTATAGAGATAGCTTTGCCCAAAAGATTTCTAAAGCGGCTCCACGTGGCAGAGGGCATGTGCACTTCAGGGCTGTGTCATTCTGTGCTAATAAAGGGGAGAGGAATTTGAAGGACCGCACAGGTGAGAGGGAGGAGGGAGAAAGGGAAAGGCTTCCAGAAGAGCAGCAATGTTCAACCAGTGTGCTGCAAGAATTTTTAAAACATGCAGTATCTGACTATTTAGTCAGGGGCACTGACCTCTTTTTCCTTAGATTGTCAAATAAAAAAATGATAGCAGCCAATACAGCCCTTTGGTGGGAAGGGCTGTGTTGAACCATAAGTGGCCATTATGGCCATTTCTTGAACCATAAATACATAGGCCATATAATAGATTTGCATTTTACTGGTCACGAACATGAAAAGGCCATGTCTGGTTAATTCTTGGTACCACAAACCCTTATATACAAGTATAGGCATCTGATTTTTTGAAGTCACTTTGGAGATAAAAGGGTAGGTGATTACTATTAGTATTATTATTATTACTTGCATATCAATAAAATGTACAGCTTAGTTTGGTCAGATCAGCAAAAAAAAATTTTGGGGGTGTGCTGATGAATTTTAATAATTATGTGTGCCATGAGAAGAAAAAGGCTGAAAATCACTGCAGTACAGCAATGTCCAGTGGGGGACATTTAAATAGTTTGCCAACCACACTCCCTATGTTCTACAGAGTTTTAGTCAAAGCATCCTTGGGCTGGAATAGTGTATGACCAAATTCTTCTATGGAACAAGAGGAAGTGCCTTGTGAAGGTGAGCCCTAGGCAAACACGGAGACCACCAGTGCAGCAGACCAGAGACAGAGGGACACAGACATCTGGGTATGCATGTGGATATACAGTTGACCTGTAACATGGGTTTGAACCTGAACTAGTTTTTATCTTTGTTTGGAAATTTGTGGATGTGGAGAGCCATTTTTATGCACTGAGCCACAACATTTTATATAGGGTACTTGAGCATCTGTGGATTTGGGTGTCCATGGGGGTCTTGGAACTGTAGATACTGAGGAACAACTTAAGTTTTGGGGAAAGTCAAAAGCTATATGTGGCTTTAAAAAATTCTCACCTGATATGTTTATTGATTTTAGAGAGGAAAGGAGAGAGAGAAGGGGAGGGGTGGTGATGAGGGGGGAGAGAGAGAGAGAGAGAAATATCTATTGGTTGCCTCCTGTATGCACCCTGACAGGGGATCAAACCCTCAACCATTTTAGTGCATGAGGATGATGCTCCAACCAGCTGAGCCACTGGGCCAGG
Source organism: Artibeus jamaicensis (assembly GCF_021234435.1). NCBI lineage: Eukaryota > Metazoa > Chordata > Mammalia > Chiroptera > Phyllostomidae > Artibeus > Artibeus jamaicensis. Next base: position 2,017,390 of record NW_026522053.1, on the reverse strand, counting down.
GCAGCTCTACATGGATTTTTAACCATGTTGTAGTTAGTTGTATTTACATTTTTCTTAACAAGAGTGGACCCCTATCTATTGCTCATTGCCCCTTCACCACTAGGCTGTGAACACGTTTCTCTGGTCAAGGGTCATGTGTCACTTGCAGTGCCTGCTCTGACATGCCTTTTGCAGGATGCAGTAAGAGTTGATATTTATGGAGCATTCACTCTGTGCCAAGCACTGTGGTAATTTATTCCTGGGCAATTATCCCTTTCATCAAAACCCTCTTATTGTCCCCACTTCATACACAGGGAGACTAAGGCAGGTTAAGTGACTTTCCCAAGGTTACAAGTAAGTGGCAGAGCCAGGATTTGACCCAGGTCTGGGTGTATGCTGGCCCCTCTACTGTCCTGTCCTTAAGCCTAGACTCTAGTTTTGAGGCCTCTGAAAATTCAGATTCCTTTGGGAGAGCAAAGTCCTTCAGCTTGCCAGTTGCTATGGCCTTTGCAGGAAGTAGGTTCAAGTTTATGAGGCATGGCATAGGGGTCGATATACAGGCATCATCTTAGAAAATGGTGGGAGGAATGGGGGAAAAAATGTTCCTGAAAACCATCACTGAGTGTTTTATCCTTTGGTCTCTATGTTACAAGTTTTGAAAAATGTAAGATCTGGAAGATATTTTGGTTTGATATGTTGACTCCTTTGGTCACCTCAAGAAAACTCCTTTGGTTTTTGGCAAAAAACAGAACTGCACCTGTAATTCTGACCATAGGAAAGTCAGGCAGAAACAAAGAGTATGAGTTAGTCTGTCCAAGTCCAGAGGGAGACCAAACAAAACCCCGAAATGTAAACAGACTGAACAACTTATAGCTCTATGGCTGTGGGCAACTCGTCTGAGCCTCTGTAATTTTTGTCTGCCCAGCAAGTGTCCCTTTCTTTGCATAAGCATCTTCGTTTGTCTTGAAGGGACTAGTCGGCACCCTATTCTCAGTTTATGGGAGTAGCCCTCCCCACTTCCCTGGCTTCAAGTGTGGACCCCTGACCAGACCTGGCCAATCAGCACATTCCATTCCTTCACCCCACTGATTGGTTCTGAGATGAGCATGTGACCCAACCCAGGCCAATGAGACACTAAACCGGGTCTTTTATAGCAGCCATATAAAAGGGAATCTCTTTTCCAGAGAGTTGCTGAGCTGATAGGATGTAAGCCCAGGGTTTCTGGGCATTCGTTCCTATGGCAAATATTTATTAAGCTCCTACTGTGTGCCAAGTATGTGCTAGGAGTTGGGGGAAAGGGAAAATGAAAATTTCTTAGACTGTCATTATTCCATAACATTATAAACTGAGAAATGTGCTATAAGTGAAAAGCACAGGGACAATGAGGGATCATAAAGCCAAACCTGGTTAGGATAGCTACTCTGAATAAATGACATTTGAGTTGAGCTCAGAAGGGAGAAATAGGCATCATTTCCAGTAGCTTTAGTAGCACAGGTACCCTGGGTGTCCTCAGCAAGTTGTGGATCAGATCATTCTTGGTTTATGCTTGGTTCTTCCTTAATCACCTCCTTGAATCATCATACAAAGCTGTTTATTAAAGAGGTTGGGTAACAAAATAGAATTAAATATACAAGGAAAAAACACCGTCTCCTCAATGTTACAGTATCCAAGAGGAAAAATACACCTTTCACAGGGGACCTTTTGTTGACATACTCTTGTTCCAAGCCTTGCTCCCCTGTCCTGAAGCCTGCCCTTCCTTCTCGCACATGCACAAACACCACCTCTTCAAGCTCTACTAGAAAAATCCCTCTCCTGGCCCAATGAATTTGGGTTTTCCCACTTTCCCATCCCCAGAATTACACAGAACTCAACCCACAGGATGCAAAAGATACAATCAAGAAAGTAAAAACACAACTCAGAGAATGGGAGAAAATATTCAAAAATCATATATCTGACTAGGGAATTGTAACTAGAATATATAAAGAGCTTTTACAATTCAATAAGTGAAAATGGGCAAACCATTTTGACATTTCTCCAAAGAAGACATACAAATAACCAATAAGCAGGGGAAAAGATACTCAACAACACTAGCCACTAGAAAAATGAAAACCCAAATCACACCCACTAGAATGGCTATAATAAAAAGTCAGATAAGTGTTCACAAGAATTTGAGGAAACTAGAACCCTCATACCCTTCAAGCAGGAATGGAATATAAGCAATGGTTTGGCAGTTCCTTAGAATATTAAACATAGGTCTGCCACATGCTCCAGCAATTCCAGTCCGAGGTATATACCTAAGAGAAATGAAAACATATTTCCATACAAACTGAGTGTTCACAGCAGCATTATTCATAATGGCCAAAAAGTGGATACAACCCAAATTTCCATCAACTGATGAATGGATAATGAAAATGTGGCATATCTATACAATGGACTCTTGGTAATAAAAAGGAATGAAATACTGATACATGCTACAACACAGATGTACCTTTAAAACATTATGCTAAATGAAAGAAGCTATACACAAAGGCAACATATTGTATGATTTCATTATATAAAATCCCCAGAGGTGGATTGGAGAAGCGAGGTCACTGCCATCTTGATGGTTTCACCTTCACAATGGTGGTGGGGGTGTGTGTGTAAGAGTTTGTTTTAAAAAATACCAACAGCTGTTTGGGGAAATACAAACAAAAAAACATTCTCTGGAGCACTGGTACCTATGTGGTGGCTTTGTCGCCTCCCCTTACTGCACTGTTTCCTGTGAAGAAGATGTGGAAACACAGGAATTCTGGCCAAGATGGAGGCGTAGGTAGAAACCCTTTGCTTCCTTGCACAATCAAAAGGAGAATAACAACAAATCTAAAATCAATAAACAACCAGAAATGTCAGAAAATCAAATTGCATGGAGCTCCAACAACCAAGGAACTAAAGAAACAGTCAACCAGAACAACCAGACCAGCAGTGCCGCATCACAACAAGGAGGGCTGCTCTGCCCTGGTGAACACCTAAGGTGTAACATGTGTGCTAAGACAAAGAAATATGTCCCAAATGAAAGAACAGAGCAAAGCTTCAGAAAGAGAGCTAAGCGATAAAGAGAGAGCCAACCTATCTGATGGAGAATTTAAAGCCCAGGCAATCAAAATGCTTACAGAACCAATTGAGCTTGGTTGAAAAATGAAAAAACAAATGAAAGATACCAAAAATGAAATAAAGCAAAATATTCAGGGAACCAACAGTGACAGGAAGGAAACCAGGATTCAAAGCAATGATTGGAAACAAAAGGGGGAAATAAATATCCAACTGGAACAGAATGAAGAAACAAGAATTCAAAAAAGTGAAGAGAGACTGAGGAATCTCTGGGACAACCTGAAACATTCCAATATCTGAATTATAGGGGTGCCAGAAGGAGAAGAACAACATCAAGAGATTGAAAATTTATTTGAACAAATAAGGAAGGAAAACTTCCTCAATCTGGTGAAGGAAATAGACTTCCAGGAAGTCCAGGAAGCCTAGAGAGTCCCAAAGAAATTGTACCCAAAGAGGAACACACTAAGGCACATCATCATTAAGTTACCCAACATTAAATACAAAGAGAGAATCTTAATAGCAAGAGGAAAGGAGAGGATTGCCTACAAAGGAGTGCCCATAAGGCTATCAGCTGATTTCTCAAAAGAAACCTTACAGGCAAGAAGGGGCTGGAAAGAATTATTCCAAGTCATGAAAGACAAGGACCTACATCCAAGAGTACTCTATCCAGCAAAGCTTTCATTTAGAATTGAAGGACAGATAAAGTGCTTCCTAGATAAGGTCAAGTTAAAGGAGTTCATCATCACCAAGCCATTATTATATGAAATGTTAAAGGGACTTATGTCAGAAAAAGATGATCAAACCCATGGACAGTAAAATGACAACCAACTCACAACTATCAACAAATGAACCTAAAAGAAAAGAAAAACGATGAAAACAAAAACTAAGCAAACAGCTAGAACAGGAACAGAATCAGAGAAATGGACATCACATGGAAAGATTTCAGTGGGGAGGGGGAAGGGAAGAATAGGGGGGAAAGGTACAGGGAAGAAGAAGCATAACTGATAGACATAAAATAGACAGGGAGAGATCAAAAATGATACAGGAAATAGAGAACTTAAAGAACTTATATGTACAACCCATGGACATGAACTAAGGAGGGGGAATGCTGGAGGGCTGGGAGGTGCAGGGCGGAGGGGGGATAAAGGAAGAGGAATTGGAAAAACTATAATATTATACTCAATAAAATATACTTTAAAAATATCCAGAGGTAGAGGAAAGACTGTTCACTATCTGTCCCATGCACTGGACCCAGGGCAGAATGGCGATTTCTTCCCACACTTCTCACTTTCAAGGTTTAGCTGATGGAAATCAATGTTCATTCTAACATAAATCAGCACCCCTCCCCTGCCACCTGCTTACTGGAACAGGCCATTGTCCTGACCTGGTGAAGGATGTAATTTCCCATACCTGTAGCATTCACATACTACTCCTTGGCTCAGAAGGTCCTGGGGCTTTCTGGGTGTGAGAAATTTTCCCAGGCCAAGAGACTAATGAGGCTGACAACTTCATCATTACATTAAGAGTTTATTAAGATAACTTACATAGGAGGTGTGTCTTGGGCAACAGAAAAATGACATGGCTATGCTCTGTATCACGTGGCAGGCACTAAGGAGTTATATAGGGCAAGGCAGAATGGATGGGGTACTGTTGTGTGACCCACCCCAGACAAGGGAGAACACCTTACATACCTGCCTGGGTAAGGACAATGGCCTGTTCCAGGAACCAGCATATGCCAGCATGATGTGGGGCACAGAGGAGGAGTCTACCAGGCAGCCTTCAAGGGGACCTAGGGGAAGCAGTCTCTATTCTGCCCTGAATCTAGCTGGATCTAACATGAGAGTTGGACAGCGGTCAGGTCATAGAACTGTCTGTCCTCCACATCTGGGTAGTGTGTTTCTCCCTTACCCTTGTGCAAGGCAAACCCCAAGATTAAGATGGGACCTGTTGGAGCCTCTAGATTCATTTGCCCAAATATCTGCATAGGAAAACATTTTTTTTTTGCAGTAGTTAGTTTCAATTTGGTTGTGAAGGAGAGGCATGGTGAAGAAGAGAATTTCCCTTTAAGTTCATAAATATCATTAGACATTTCAAAAATTTCACAATGGTCATGAATTACATTACATTTCAAATTCAAAATGTCAAAAAATGCCTTTCTCTACCAAAGCATTGATTGTTCCACTGCATGAAGAAAACAGGTAACTTTATTTTCTTATTTGTGCTTTTTTTTGCTCAAATTTCAATAAGGTACACAAATTACTTTTGCAAAGTTATTTTTAAATGTCAGTTAAAAAAAAACCCAAAACTAAACAGAACCCAGTTTCTTTGTTTCTATGGCCTCCCCACCCTTTGGTGGCCAGGTAGCCTCACCCCTAAAGGCAAAAACCACAAAAAGCTGAATCAGCACCACGGTTGCATGTGGAAACATTTGGAGGGTGGGGGGACAGATGAGCTCATGGCCTTGCTCTACTGGACTTCGGTTCTGTTGCAGAAGCCTCTGCTATGAGGGTTCTGAGAATTCTGGAAACAGTTCTCCTTCTCCCAGAAGACCGGCTTTCTGCCTGCTCCAGCCAAGCAGGGGCACATCAGTGTTCATTCAGATTCAATTATCAAAGAGAGAAAGGGAGAGAGAGAGATGGTAGGGGTAGGGTGACTGCTAGCAAATGGTCTAATGGAGAATGCCTTGAGTCACTGTGGGGGGATTACCTGGAGAGGTATCTGCATCCTTCTTGTGGCCACAGTGGGTGATCATCCTGAAGATCAGACCACAGCCTGGCCATGTCCACGTTAAAGTTCTGCAACTTTTCCTGCTGTGCAGCTTCTCGAGTAAATTTACCTCCGACTTCATCTAAGTCCACATTGCAAGAGTGTGGGATTTTAACCAAGGATACAAAACCACTGGTTCAAGGAATAGTCTTGCTGCCAGCAGTGTACTGGGCCCTGTGAATATAGCATTGGGTGAACAAGACACCATCACCTGCCCTTCTAGTGTTGACATTCTAGCAGGGCCAAGTATCATCCTGGGAGAGACTCATGCTTGAGGCAGGGGGTATGCGGAATGCCACCCAGTGATCAATGCTCCTGTTCAAACACTTGCACAATAAATGAATTTAATTCTCACAGCAAATTCTGTGAGGTGGGTACTATTATTACCACCTCTTTATAGGGATGAGTGTTTGAGGACCAGAGAGATAGCTTTCCTAAGGCCACACAGCTAATTAAGGCTCAGGCTGTGTGATTTCAGAGTGGGTAGGTTTACCCACTATATTGGTTTCCTGTTGCTGCTGTAACAGATCACCAAAAATTTAGTGGCTGAAAACGACACTGTTGTCTTACAGTTCTGGAGGTTAGCAGTCCTTAAATCAAGCTGTCAGGCACCTTGTGTTCCTTTTCAGGGGCTCTAGGGAAGAATCACATATTTTACCTTTTCCAGCTTCTAGAGGCTGCCCACATTCCTTCACTTGTGGCTGCACCGTTCTGACCTCTGTTTCTGACTTCATGCCTCGTTCTCTAATTCCTGCCTCTCTCTATAAGGACTCTCGAGATCACACTGGGCTTACCTGGAAAATTCAGGATAATCTCCTCATCTCAAGATCCTTAATTTAATCATATCTGCAAAGTCTCTTTTGTCACATAAAGTAACACAGTCACAGGTTCTGGGGACTCAGATGTGGACATCTTGGAGCGGGGCATTATTCATCTAGCTACACCCACTTACCTATCTTTACTATACTGGATGTCTGTTTGTGATTTTCCTTAAATAGGCACAGGAATGGATAAGCCTATGTGTAGGTATAAGTAGAAAACAAGTGGACGAAAAGGAATTGCAACTCCTGGGACAGGAAGAAGGGGAATAGAACTTGGGGATGGATGTCAAAGGAGACTTGACTAATCTATAGTGTTCATTTATTAGAAAATATTTGAAGCAAATATACAAAATGTTAATACATCTTGGTGGCAGGAAATAGAGGTTTGCTGTGTATGTATTGTATGATATATTTGCTCTGTATTTACAGCATTAAAAAAACAACAACAATAAAAAAAACACTGAAACAGCCTGTCTAGGAGAGAGCTGTCTCTGCCTGGGCAGCTGAGACGAGGTACTGGCTTCTCTGGGCGTGTTTCTCCCTCTGAGATGATGGAGGACGAATAATCTACAACCTTCAGCGATTTTCCTCCCTGGACACGTGGTTCTTACATCGTAGGGGCAGGGGCCAGACCACCGGGCTACACAGGACCGAGGGGTGACAAGAAATAGGGGCCGGGAGCCTGCGGATCCCCCGAGGTCGGCCGGGAAGAGCAGCGATGCTGCACCGCCCCCAGGTGGCCAGGGGCAGTATATATCACGTTCCAGGAAGATCAAACACACACACGCCTGAGGATTGAACCTTAATGTTTAACATTGAGGAACTTCTCTTTCCATTGTAACACTGTATTGTGATAATAGTCACTCCTGAGGATCTCGAGGGCACTATCACTCTGAGACACAGAGGGAAGCCCGGCGTTTACCATACACGGAGGAATGGGAAAGGCTGGCGATATCAGACATGCGCACATCCACAGGGGCGGATCAGTAAGCCACATACTGCCGCGTCATTAGACTAATATAGTCTCAATGGAAGGCCCGGCAAACGGGAGGTAGCGTGGCCGAGTGGTCTAAGGCGCTGGATTTAGGCTCCAGTCATTTCGATGGCGTGGGTTCGAATCCCACCGCTGCCATACCCTTTAGGTGTTTCCCTTTTCCCATCCTTCAAAAACCTGTTCGTTTATTGATTTCTCTTCGCCAATATTCTAACGCTATTTTTTTTTTTTACTTTAATGGAATTGGGACCGGGAAAAGGAAAACGAAGAAACTGCAGAACAGGCCACAGGCCCTCTCACTCCGTAACCTACTATACAAACCCACCAAACCTGCCATCTAAAAAACAAGAAAGAAAACACTATTCCCAGGAGAAAGCATCCGAGATACTTTGGAAAATCCCCAAGTTATTTAATCCTTCTAGGCCTGAGGCCACAGGCAGTGGACCTGTTAGGTGGGGGTGATTTTAATCATGACCTAAATTAAGGAGGGTTCCTTTCTGGCCGGCTCTGTGTACTTTGGAGAGCACCCGCTGACTCCAGAACTTCCTTGACAAACCTGTCAGGTGGTGTCCCTGGGGCGGGGTTAAGGTATCAGGGTCCCACGTGAGGATTATGAACTTTAAGGTCCCAATTTCATAGATCCACTTCCTATTTGGTCTTCAGTCTCGATTTAGGGTCTCTCCTTTATTTATTCATTCAACAACTACTTATGAAGGATCCACTATGGGCCAGAAACCAAGCTTGTCATGAGGCTATAGAACAAACAAGGCAGATGTATCTTCGCACTCATACAGTTTATAGACATTGTAATTTCATTAATTACACTTCTGAGGGGTGTTATGCAGTGCATTATACTAATGCTAACCTTGCCCAGGGTCAGTGGAAGAAGTGACAGTTGGGACTTGAAATTGAAAGATTAGCCAATTGAAGTGGAGAGGGTGGGGCTCCTGGTGGGTCTGAGATGCTGTGAAAGCAACTCAGGGAACTGGACAGAGAGCAGCAGTGGACAAAGAGCAAAAGATGAGGCAGAAGTGTTAGGCAAGGAAGGCCATGAATGCCAAGGTAAGGCTCTGAACTTGATCCTGAACTCATTGAAAGGTTTCAAGCCAGAGGCTGGCATGTTCTAATTTTGGATTTAGAGAGTTCCCTCTGGCAGCAAGAACAAGAGCTTCCCTTCAAACCCAGTGCAGTTGTCTAGGAAAAAGGAGAGCAGCGTGTACCATGGTTGTGGCAGTGTGTGGGGCTGAAGGGGTGGGGCAAAGACATTTTGAAGGTGGATATGATAGAACTCACTGATGAAAACATGAAGAAGAGGAATGTGTTAAAAGTGATGCCAGGTTTTGAGTTTGGGCCACTGGGTGGCTGGTGGTATCTATTCTCTCCATAGGAGGGAACACAGGATGAGAAGGTGGTTTGTAAGATAGATGAGTTGCATTTGATTTATACCGATTTTGAGATGCCTGTGGGACATGGGGTTGAGTAGGAGGTTGGACGTAGAAGTCTGGAGGTCTAGAGAACACTCCACACAAATGATACAGATTTAGGGGGCACTGGGTACAGAGGCCATGGGAATGGATGAAGTCACCCAGAGAGTGCACATAGGAAGCAGAGTGGCCAAGAGAGAGTCCTGATGAACATAATCTTAAAGGAAGGACAATGGAGAGAAGCCAGTGAAGATGGAGGACTGGCCAGATACATAGGCAGAAAACATATGTGGTATCATATAGACCAAGAAGAGTATTTCAAGAAGAAAGGAGTAGCCAACTATGTTGAATTCTCCTAATAGGCTTGGCAAAATACAGACTGAAAAATATCCATTGGATTTATGATTTATGGGCAAGGTCATCAATGACCTTAATTAATATCATTTTGGAATGGGCTTAAGAGAAGAAATGTAAATATTAGTGTAGACAACTGATCACAAAATTTAGTTTTGGGAAGGGGTGGAGTGGGAGGGGGGATGGGGAGTCAAGGGACAAGGCTGGAGGATGTTAAAACAATGGAGAAGTGCTTCAGCACACACAGTGATTGGCTATGTCACCTTGTGCTGTCCATGCTGACAACTCTATTTTTTGTATTTATGATGTTTCTGCATAGTGTCTACAAGTAAGCTTGGACTTCCTACTTGCTGTCTTAGAACCTCCTGGAAAGCTAGTTTTCTGGGAAGCCTCTAGAATGTTCATTGGGACTATTTGTTGGTTAAAGGTGTTGCCTCCTTTTCTTCTGGGTAAAGACACTTGAGAGAAAGGAAGCTTCCTTGGCACAGTTACCCATGCTGTTCCCACAAGCAGGTTTTAGACATCATACCTTCAGAGTATCAGGGAAGAGGTGATTTAGAGAAACCCAAAAAACAAAGAAATTGATTTTGGTTTTGGATTTCAGAAGCAGAGGTTTGCCAGTTGACAAAAGACCTAGAAGGTTACGTGAACAGGAAAAGCCTGTTTTCTCTGTGCTAGGAACATATTTCTCAGGGTTGGTAAAGAGAGGAAGGTAAGAGCAGGTGAGTTTAGATGCAAGTGTGTTATGAAGAAGAAGGGAGCCCAAGGACTTCCAGCCCCAATTGGAGTTGAGAAAGAGGTAGATCCTAGAACTCTACCCAAGCCTGGCCATGGTCCAGGTGCAGAACAGCAGAACTGACCATGTATCTTGTTTAAGTCAGTGGTCCTGGGGCAGTTCCTCCAAATTGCCCCAACTGCAGAGATGTAATCCTCCACCATTTTTTTGACATTAGACACAACCCGTTTCCTCACCTGCAAAAATAATAGACTCCACTATTAGGGTAGCCCCAGGAATTAAATAAAAGCATATAGATGAAAGCCCTATCAAATTGTCAAGCATTAAACAGACATAAAATATTACTGAGCTTTTAAAAATTGTACACACATACAGGTCAACCTAGCAATGAAGAGATACACTTTGTAGCTACTTCACAAACTTTCTTCATTGTTCAGCAGAGAGGGACACGCAAGCTGTAGATGTCCAGCCCCCACGATGGCCACATTGGCTCTGATTAACACTTTCCCTCCCCTCCGCCACAGGTTTTTCAGGTTCATGATGGTTTTCATCTTTACCAGGATCCACAGTTTGACAGGCCAGTTCCATATGTGTGTTTTATGATACATGCATGCATGTATTTACATACTGATCTTGGTATCCATAATCACCAAAATAATAGGGGGGCACTGCTTCTGTGGAAAGGAGGGCTGGATTAAGAAATTTTGTGGTTTTAAACAATCAAAGATTATGATGATCACCACTGCCCCCTCATTAACAAATAGAAGCAATACTAAATTATAAAATAAGACCAGCTAAGTTCTAATTCTTTCTATTGTAACTATATTGGTATTTTTTGAGAAGTTTAATTCTTTAAAAAAAGTTTTTGTTGTTTTATGTTGCTGCTGGTGCTGTGCTTACTAGGCTGAATGATCCAGAGGCTCCGGCTAGCGAGGAGGGTCCAGTGTCCATAAGGAGGCTGCAGCAGACAAGAAAACTGGACAACTGCCCCACTTGCACTAGCCACTAGAGTCTACCAAGGCCAGGCTCCCGGAGCTCCCTTAGATGGCAGGCCTACCAGGCGAAAGCAGAGCGGAAGGGGTGGGCCAGGATGGGGCACGTGGGAGAAGGGAGTGACCAGACCCAGAGGGCGGGGCAACGAAGCGGTGGGCTCGGGTGCGCCGGTAAGCCCAGGAAAAGAAGGAGCCCGAGCCGGGGAGAATCTGGGGGCAACCCAGGATTGGACAGAGGTGGGGAGGACCGTTAGAGGGAGCAGGCCTAAGGCTAGGACCTCATCACTAACCCGGCCAGGCCAGAGGGAGAAGCAGGACTGAGACCCAGAAGATGGGCAGCAGCATGGCCATGGTTCCTGTGATGAGGGAGGGACTTCGCCTACACCCTGAGTGCCGACTGGGTGGGTTCACAGCCGGGCTCTCTAGGGTGGACGGTCAGACACTGGGCTGACCGCCTAGGAAGCGCAGGACAAGGGCGAGCAGGCCCAGGAGCAGCAACAGCCCGAGCAGCAGCCACAGGAGCAACGGCGCCGTGGAGCCGCGGGGCCGTCCTGCCGTGGACTGTACGTATTGCTCCACAGCGTCGGCGAAGTTGAACTTGTCTGGCACGTAGCCGAGCTGGGAGCGGGCCTTAGCGATCTGGAAGGTGTGCGTCACAGCCACACTGTGCACCTGCAAAGAGAGGCCCAGCAGCTGAGGGGCAGGATTAGTTGAGGTGGGAAGCAACCCCCACTGCCATTTAAAAGGACTAGTGTGCTGGGTTTTGCTCCTGTGAAGCCTTCCTCAAGGAGGACCTCCTTTCTCCCATTTACCTCCAGGACTCCGCCTTCAGGATGCCTTTTCTGCATTTCCCCACCCTACTACTGAGCACAGTCCCCCAAAAGCAAAAGTGGCCTAGCACAATACTGTGAGGTAGGAGGCCCTTGATTACTCCGTGGCCTGAATGTGGCTATCCGGAAAAATGCCTCCAGGAAACGCTCCTGGCTTCTTTGGTCCTCAGTTTTAGTCCGAGGCAATGCCCAGGGTGCAGCCTTCAGCCCTCACTGATTAAGCTTCCCCCAAAGAGGAATTCAGTTATGTAGGGGTGATTGCTCTTGGGCTTCGAGCTTCATTTCTCTGGGGCCAGGTGGCCAGGAGCCTATAGGCTTCAAGGACAATAATGCAGTTATCCGTTTCAGAAGTCCCGCTCTGTACTTGACCTGGGCTAAATCTCATTTAATCTTCTAAGGTGGTACTGTGGTATTACCCCCACCTCAACATATTTGAAAACTGAAGATCAGAGAGATTAAGTGGCTTCCCCAGGGTCACACAAGGAACCAGGTTCCAGCTCCTTCTTTCCTGTGCTGGGACCGAGAGGATGCCAGCCTATGTGGACCCTGGGAAGGGTCCGCCAGCTGCTTGATTCTCCTATGGCACTGAAACAGCCACTGTGGTCAAGCCCAGGGTCTTAGATGCTTGTGGGTGGAGAGAGGGAGAGAAGTCAGTTCTTGTCCTTTTTTGCCCAAGCTAGTTAGTTTCAGGGGTTTGGGGTGATGGATACAGCTATGAACTAGATAAACAGGGTTCTGGAACCCTTCACTTCCAGTGGGAAGCCTCCCTAACTTCCTCAGAACTGGCTTAGGTGTACCTTGTGTATGACCTGAAGTTCTTCCTAACTTCCCCCTTATCACAGGGTGTTGAGTTGCTTCTTTACTGGGCTTTCTTCCCCTCTGGACTGTGAGCTCCTTGGGCTAAGGACTGTGTCTTGAAAGAACAAAGTCAGCACCATTTGCTGTCATGGTGCCATTTGCCGAGCAGGCCTATGACCTTGTTAAACAGGACACCCCTTTACTCTTCTGAGCTTAGGTCTCCAGGACTGGAAATTACTGGGAAGTGAGAACAGAACGTAACTAACAATAACAGCTACTGGCAAAAGGTAACACTGGAGCAAACTGCAGCTTATGCAAAACCAATTGAAACCTCCTGTGCTGCAACACCCCTAACAGCCCAGTGGCCACACAACAGCAAACCACACCCCCCACCCTTTTACAATCCAATAAAAACTCAACTCACCTACATCTCATTGCTAGTGTATCTCTCCACGCTTACGCCTTTTTCCTCCCTTGGAAAATGAATAATCTTTGCTCTCTGCATTTTCTTTTTGTGAATTTTTTTTTCACAACCTGCCTCACTGGCCACCTTAACATGTCCTGCTTCCATTGCTCAGCACAGTGCCTTGCACACAGTACATGTTAAATGAATGAAAACCTATCCAGTCAAACTTGAGGGCTGGTTGGTGTGTCACAGACTGACCAGCAGAAAAAACCAGAGCCACTGCCCAGAAACTTGCCCCTGATCTGTGCACAGGTGAAAGGGAGGGGAGCCAGGTCCCTGCCTGACTACCATTCAGTAGCATTGTGACAGCTATTTCACATGGATGTGATTCCTGACCAACTTCACAAGCTAGTGGTTAAGCTTGAAATCATTTAGATCTGGTGCTGGTTCGATCAGTTCTACTTTAGTGAGTGATCTTGGGCAGGTTATTTCACCAATGTGTCTCATTTCCTTCCCTGTAAATGGAGATAATAATATAATATATTGTATACATCTAGGGTAGAAGTAATGATTAAATGGAATAAACACAGCCTGACATATCAGTGACACTCAAAAGATGGTCACTATGTCCATTTTTCTCTTATTAGTTTGGATGGTTCAAAGGAGTAACAGTAGGAAATTGCTTATTCCTGTGGCCTAGTCTCCATTCCCCAAATCAGAGAGAACTAAGCAGAGTGTGAATCCAATTCCAGAATGGTTTGACCTTGGACAAGTCAGTAAATTTTCTAGTCCTCAGTTTCTCATCAGAAAAGGAGATCATACAGTAAATGAATGGATCAAAAAATTGTGGTACATATACACAATGGAATTCTATGCAGCAGAGAGAAAGAAGGAGCTACTACCCTTTGCAACAACATGGATGGAACTGGAAAGCATTATGCTGAGTGAAATAGGCCAGGTGCTTGAAAGACAAATACCATATGATCTCACCTTTAACAGGAAGCTAAATAACAAAATAAACAAGCAAATAGAATAAAAACAAAGACACTAAAATAGAGAACAAGTGGGCAGCGACCAGAGGGGAGAGGGAAGGGAATTTAAGGGGAAAAACGAGGAGGGATTTTGAAGAACAAGTATGAAAGACACAGGGATGAGGTCTGTGGGGAGAGGGGGAGACGGGGCGGAGGGGGGGTTGGGATGGGAGAAATTGACAAAAGAAAACTGTACTTGAAAAATAACTCAATAAATTTAAAAAAAAGAAAAGGAGATCATAATCATAACTTTTTTGGCTTTCCTAATTTACCAGGGTATCAGAAAATCAGATGAGAGTGTAGACTGAAAGGACTTTGTGAATAACACCAAGCACCCATAAAGTTTACAATTTGTGATTAAACATCCTCTTTTAAACTAAGTACAAATAGAAACTACATCATCATTATTTAAAAACAGTATTCTCTACAGAGTAGGTACTTAATACATATTTATTATTCAATAAGCATGGATGGTGAAGCTAGAACCACAAGGCTGTGAGTGCACATTGAGAGCTGGCACGAGTTGGTGAGGAGTGATGGCATTCTAAACAGTAAACGTCATAGAGCCTGGTTTTGAGAGCCTCCAGTTTGACTGGGAAGATAAACCTAATGAAATGGCAGTGATGAGGGATGGGCTTGGAGCTGTCGTGTTTCAGATCAAGAGAACACGGCCTAAGCAAAAGCCCAGAGGCTGGATGATTATGAAGGAAGCAGGCACTAGATTTCGGCCCATGGAAGGTACTGAGACCTCAGACAAGCATTCAGCTATGATGTCGGAGGGGTGAGTAGAGTGTGGACAAGGGGCAGGAAGGCAAGTGAGGGTTTCCGGAGAACACAGAGGATCCCCTAGCAGCATTCAGCTTACCTCACTCCGGGTGAGCAGTGGTGGGATGCTGCAGATGGGCCTCAGGGCCAGGTGCAGGTACTCCATCACCGTGGCTGTGTGGGGAGAGAGGGACCAATGAGCAGGCTGCCAGACTCTAGGCAAGGTCCAGGGGGGCCCTCAGGAACATATCAATTGGAGGCATTAGTTGCCTTGCTAGGGGAAGTCTTCACTTTGCAAAACTTTTCTGTCCTTTAAATCAGCAGTTCTCAGCACATGCTGGGTGCTTTATTTGGTTGAGAAATGTGTCAAAAGTAGTTATTACATTTTAAGGACAGACTGAGCAGATTCAAAGCTACCTCACAGTAATGTCTGCCTCACTCACTTCTGTTCCAATCTGCTTTCTTGGGTAGGAGAGAAGAAAGCTAGGGTAATAGTTCTTCACTGGGCTGCACTCTGGTCCACTTTAAAAAATACTGATGCTTCCTCTGTCCCCTTGCTTCCCACTGATACTGTCATTGTTCTGGGGTGTGGCTAAGGCATTTTTTATATTTTAAAAGCTCCCAGGTGATTCTCCCCAGAAACTATGGATTTCTATACAGCCCTCTAAAACTGCCAGAACCTGTGGCTCATCTTTTCTCAGCTGGGTCAAGGAATGTCAATCACTGTGGTGATGCTGTGCTTGAGAAACCATCCCACCTGTGTGCCTAGTGGATAAAAGTGTGCAAGCATCCAGTGCAATTAAAGTACAGGTCCAGTCAAGTTTTTTCAGGATTACAGCAACTTGTGTCTGGAGGGCCATCTGTCCTCTGGGCAGAACACTTCATGCCTGACACCTGTTCTACACTCTAGCTGCAGGGAGGCCAGTAGAGGGGTGCTGGGGCTCAAAACAGGACCTCCGCATGTCCAAAAACAGCCTTAACTTCAGGGTGACCTTGGGGGACAGGACAGTCCGAGGACCCCTTTCCTCCTGACTTGCCAGGCCTTTTAGCACAGGCCACAGGCTGTGGACTCAGCCACTCACATGTGAATTCTGCCTCTCCTGCTTCTCACTGTTGCATAGTGAGCAGTCCTATCAGAGCCTAGTTGCCTCATCTTTACAATGGACCCAGTGCCAAGTGGAATAGGGTTCTGTGTTTTTGTTTTGTTTTTTTAGAGAGAGGAGGGAGACAAAGAGGGAGAAACAATGTGTGGTTGCCTTTCATGTGCCCCCTACTGGGGACCTGGCCCAGGCTTGTGCGCTGACGGGGAAATTGAACCAGTGACTCTGGTTTGAAGGCTGGCACTCAAACCACTGAGCCACACCAGCCAGGGCATGGAATAGGGTTTAAACACGGTCAGGACTAGATGTGTTGGGGACAGGCAAGCACAGATCAAACTTGGGGCAATTGGACCCTGAGAATGAGGGTCTCCTTAAACTCTGTGCCTTCAGGGACTCACTCACCTCCACCTAGTCCTGGCCCTGGGTTTAAAATGTGGTAATGCATGTTCACCCGATACATGGAGGTCTTTTAATACACATATTCTTTTCTTACCTGTCAGGTAAACCCAGGAAGTAGGCACCTGGATCCACGGCTGGCTGTACCCCAGCTTCTCAAACTGAAATGGAAACATGGCCTGAGATGAAAATAGTCCTTCAGGTGCTAGTGTGGAAAGGCCATGTGTTCCCTTTACCCTAGGCCAACAGAGTTACCTCCTGTTGACTTGCCCATCCACTCCACTGCAGTCCCAAGCCAGCCTTGAAATGATATCTACACATTGACTTGGAAAACTCAAGTAGGAATTGAATGCCTGGCGGTGGGAGAGGGGCGTTAACTTGGGGTCATTCGAATCATTTTTTTAAAAACCTCACCTGAGGACGTGTTCATTGATTTTAGAGTGAGAGGAAAGAAGGAAGGGGGTAGGGAAGAGAGAGAAGAGAAAAGAGGAGAGGAGAGGGAGAGGGGAGACATCGATGTGAGAGAAACATCCATCAGCTGCCTCCTGCAAGCACCGAGACTGGGAATCAAACTCTCAACCTAAGTATGTGCACTGACTGGGAATTGAACCTGCAACCTTTGGTGCATGGGATGACACTCCAAACAACTGAACCACCCAGTCAGGGCTCAAATTGTTTTTATTTACATCTGCCTATACCCAAAGACACTAAAAAGCACTTGTGTAGAACCTGATTTTTCTAAAATTGCTATTAAAGGGCGAAAAAATAGTCTATGTGTGGAGGGTAGTAGAAGATGCATGAAAAAAGGGGCTGGCACAGCATAAATTGAGGCCTTCACTTGTATAAAACTAATAGTAACAAATGTTGCCAAGGATGTGGAGAAACTCTTACTCTGCTGGTGGGAATGTAAAATGGTACAGCCACTTTGAAAAACAGTCTAGCTAGCAGTTTCTCAAAAGGTTAAATACAGATACCATATGACCCAGCAATTCCACTCCTATATATTCTATGGGGACATAACCAAGAAAAATGAAAACATGTGCACACAAAAACTTCTACATGAATGTTCATACAAGAATTATTACAATAGCCCCAAACTGATACCCAAAATTCTATCAACAGATGAATAAATAAAGGTATAATATCTACAGAATGGAATATTTCTGGCAATAAAGAATGACTACTGATAGGATCCATGCTATTAACACAGATGAATCTTCAAAACTTGCTAGATGAAAGAAGCCAGTCACAAAAGACCACATACTGAATGATTCTGTTTATATGAAATGCCCAAAGCAGGCAAATCTATACAGATAGAAATTGGATTAGCAGTAGCCTAGGGCAGGGAAGAAAAATTACCACTAAAAGATACAGTTTTGGGGGGGTTCCTTTTTTGGAGGGTGATGAAATGTTCTAAAATGTATTATGGAGATGATTGCACAATTCTGAATATACTAAAAAGCATTGAATTGTATTCTTTAAGTAGGTAAATTTTATGGTATGTGAGTTATATCTCAATAAAGCTGTTAAAAATGGACATGCCAGGGCCTAAACGCCCTGAGGGTGTGTCCTTCAGCACAGGGATCTATAGCCCCTTTGTCTGGGCCCAAGGAGGAGTCTGTGGGCTTCTGGGAGAGGTGGCCAGGGTTCTGGAAGGGGCTGTCACCAGGAGGTCCCGTGGCCAATACCTTCCGTCGTGTTTCGGGCCACCTTCTACTTACCGCTTTGAGAGTCTCACCACACAATATGATGGATCACAAGCAAAACTCCACAGGGTGAGCAGTCAGCATAAATCAGGACGCAGGCTGGGGGGACTATTACAAATTGAGGGAGCACAAGGCCTCCCAAAGGGAAAGCCACAACTCAGCTCCAGTCAGTCAGTGCCAACGTCATCCAGTGCACACTGTTTCCAGAACTGGTTTTGAATGTAAAATCTTCTGATTTTTTAGACGTAGAAAAGGATGACAGGGAGAGAAGAGGTGAGGAATCCCTGAATTCTCACGCCAGGTGGGGGTGGGGCATCTGAGCACCTACCAGTGGGGCCATCCACTCAAAGAGGTTGACGCTCTCCCCGTCGTTGATGTAGTATGCCTGACCGCTCTAGGGTGGGGGTGGGAGGCAGGAAAGGGGAATAGTCAGGCAGATGCTCGCAACCCGACTCAGCATCTGCCCAACCCCCGAGTTCTCCTAAGCACCCACGGAGGAGTCAAAGCCAGTCCCCATCCCTAGACAGACCTGGACAATCCCCTTTCAGTTCTGAAACTATCAGTGTGACCTGGATAAAGTCACTTAACCTCTCTGTACCTTAGTTTCTTTATCTGAGAAATGGAAGCATATTAATGGGATCTCTTGAGCTGTTACAAAGATTAAATGTGACATTGTATGTTAAATGCTTAGCGTTTGGTGACCAACATCTGGGGTCAACAACACCTACCTCACAGGGTCACTGCTAGAAACTAATGATGCTCTATAAAGACCCCCTTTCCCGCTGCCCCCCACCCCTCCCCAAGCTTCCCTGGCCAACAGTCCCACTAGCCACCTGGGGATGGGGAGAAAGGTATGTGAGCCAGGAATCCCTTAGGAATGGGCACTTGCCTGCAGCCCTTGGTGGGGGGAGAAGGAGTAGGAAGCATTGCAGTGGACTCACGGCTACATAGCCCTTGGCAGAGGTGAGGGCCTCAGCTGCCAGCACGTGTGCCTGCACCAGATTGTGCACATGCACCCAGTTCATCCTTGTCTTGCGGTCCCCAAATCGGAACATGAACAGTCTCTTCTTGATGTGGCTCTGGGCAGGTGTGGGGGGATGGTTTCAGGAGCAGTGAACATGGACCCAAGCCTAGGTGGCTTTAAATTTCATCTCTTTGCTAATGGGTCCCAAATGCCTAGCTCTAGACCAGAGCCCTCTGCTCCAACCCTATGTACCAGGAACTTACAGTTGTCTGGCAGACAATGCAAATTTGGCTGTCCTGGAGTAAGCACCTGACCTTTCCTCTCCCACTACATGCTTCTCCCTCCCATCTCAACTGATGGCACTCCAGGCTCAGGTTAAAGTCCTGGGGCCACCTTGCCCTCCCTTCTTTCATACCCTCATCCAGTTCACCTGCAATTCCAGCTGGCTCAACTGTTCTAATCTGTCCAGAATTGACCGCTTCTCATCACCCTGCCTGCCACTCTCTTCTCTCACCCAGATCCCCGGAAAGCTTCCTATGGGTCTCCTGCTGTTGGTCTCCACAAGGCCAGGGGACCCTTTTAAACCCTAAGTCAGAGTACATGACTTCCTGCTCAGAACCTTCTAGTATGCCCATCTCACTAGGCTGAAGGCCTCAGTTCTTACAATGACCCTTCTGATCTGGCGCCAGCTTCTCTTGGACTACAAACCCCCTTTGCTTGTCAGGCTGCAGCCCTGCCTCCTCCTGGGCACCTGCTGGCAGGTTCCTACCTCAGGGCTTTGTACCTGCTGTTCCCTCTGCCTGGAGGGCTCTTCCTCCAGATTCCTATGTGATGCACTCTCATCCCCTTAAACTGATGTTCAGATGTCCCTACTTGATGACACTCCTGACTGCCAGCCCTCCCAGTTTCCTCATCCTTTAACATCTTTCATTTTTCTCTGTAGTACCTAGTGCCTTTGAACACTCCTCATCATTTACCATTTTATTATATATCACCTTGTGTGAGAATATAAGCCCCACAAGGGAGGGAAGTGCGGTCTGTTTTGTTTATTGATCTGTCCCCAAACCTAGAACACTAATCTTTCTTATGTCCAGGTTTGTGCCCAAGCCCTCTCTTCTGCTTACATCACCTTCTCTCTACCGTCCCATTTCCTTGGTTAGTTTCTGCTTCTTTTTCCAAACAGCTCAGGCATCACTTCCTCCAGAAAGTCCTCCTGGACGTTCCCTCTCTAATTTACTCCCATCTTCTTGTTCTTCCTTCTATACAGCCCTTACCACACTGAGTCTGAGACCATAGCAACTGTCTCCCTGACCAGGCTGTGAGAAATCTGAGGACAGGGCCTACTAAAGCGCCTTATTCCCAGCCTTGGAGCCATAGCTCTGTGTCTGGCACCCATGCCTAGGCCTGGCTGGCAGACATTGAGAACTGTTGGTGGCAGTTCTAATGGGGTCTGGGCACCTTCTGAAACTAAGGGCCCCAGGCTAGGGACACTGTCCCAAGACTGATGCAGTGACCATGGGCTAGGATGACCCTACCCACGAGAATGACCCAGGATCCTCTTGTGTCTCAGACCCAAGGCTGGAAGGACATACCGCCACACGGGGCAGGTGCCTCTGCTCTTCAGGGCCGTAGATCCCTGGGGGCCGGAGCACACATGTCCGCAGAGTGCCTCCTCCTAGGACACAGGGGAAGGCATTCAGGGGAGAGACAGACCAGCAGGGAGAGGGACAGAGTGGCTGTCCATATCTCCTGGTCCTTACCTGGACAGGTTAACAGGGAACACAGGCCCTTGGGACTTCCTCATTCAATTAATTATTCTCTCAGTCAACAGTCATTCAACAAACACTGTTCAGAGTTTTCCCCTTCTCCCCCTGCTTTCTGCACTGGGCATTGAGATGTATACATGCTGTGCAGAATCTAAAGGTGACCAAGAATGGTTCCTGCCCTCATATTGTTCACAGGCCCATAATGAATAAGACCTGGAGCAGGTATATGCATGGCCCTTGAGAGTCGTGACCTCCTTTAACTCCCTACTGTGCCTATTTACAGATTCACACAGACCCACTCTCCCTTGTGCCAAGAGCTATAGTTGTTTCCTTTTTCCGATCATCAGTTAGATAAGGGCTATGATGACTCTTAAGAAAGCTCTTCTATGTACCTAGTCTTCTTCTGGTAAGCCTCAATTTTTCTCCCTCAAGGCAACTCTTTGAGTCCACGCTCAGAGAAGGGATGTGATTTGCTTAAGGGCACACAGCTTAGCCCAGTGGTGCTGAGATGGAGGGCCAAGGCCCAGGCTTCCCACTAATACCCCTGCCTCCCAGTGATATGACACACAAAAAGGACAAGACTAGAGCCATTGGCACAAATGCCTGCCCCCCCTAACTGTTGTGCCACCCTGCTGCCCTGTGCCGGCAGGGTCCCCCAGACCAAGACAGAGAGCTGCGTCCAGGGCTTCTCAAATTCTCTGCCAGGGAGCCCCCACTTGGCGGGGTGGTGAATGTGTCTCTCTCCCCTGGGGAAGTCTGGGGGTATAGCCTAAAGAGCTGCCACAATACTTATTTTTTTTATTGATTGATTTTAGAGAGAGAGAAACATTGATTTGTCATTCCACTTCTTTATGGTTGCTTCTTGTCTGTGCCCTGACAGGGGATCAAACCTGTGACACTGGTGTATTGAGACCACGTTCTAACCAGCTAAGCTACCCAGCCAGGGCTATTTCTTTCAAGCCTTAAGAAAGCCTACAAAATTTTCAGTTTACTCATATATTCCAGTTGTGTTTAAGATTTACACATTGAAAAATTACTTATTTGTAAATTATTCGACTGCCAACCCCAACTATTAACTGAGATGGAGTCTCTTGCACAGTGTTCTGCTTGGGGACCCCAAGCAGCCATACCCCCAGTTTAGAAAGCCCAGTGTAGACTATCTTCTGAAACCAGAAGTCCACCTTCTTTTGGGGACACCCTCCCTCTATGCATGAGGTCTAGGAGGACTGTTAGTCTAGATGTGTCGCTGTCCCCTGAGGTAATAGCCATGGGATCCAAGCTGGGCCAATGACATGTTCTCCTGCAGGAATGTGATTCCAGCATCTCTGACATTGGGACCTAAAATCCTAACAGTAGGTTTACCCAAGAGACTGATTATCAGCTCCTGGTACCCAGGTCCCCCCAGGCTGTCCCAACCCTGTCCCTTTCAAGCCTGGTGGTCATTTTTCTGGAAATGTATTTTCCAGAAGCTATCACACATACTTCCAGTGTAAGTCCTCTTTTCCCCATAAATTAGCCAGGGCCAGTGTCTCCAGGTTGTAGCCAAACACCCTGACTGCTTCCCCATTGTCCAACACCCCTACTTGACAGTGAGGTCCAGTGTCCTGGATTGAGTGGTGGCCCAGAAAGATCTGTACATGTCCCAGAATCTGAAGACATGGCCTTATTTGGAAAAATAATCTTTGTACATGTATTTAAAGACCTCAAAATGAGATCATCCCAGATTATCTGGGTGGGCCCTGATCCCATGCCACGTATCTTCATGATACTCAGAGAAAAGAGACAGAGGGAGAAGGGAAGGTCATCTGAAGACAGAGGCAGAGACTGGAGTGATGCACCCACACACCAAGGAATGAATGGAAGAGAGAGGGAAGGGTTCTCCCCTAGGGCCTCAGAGGGTGTGCAGCCCAACTGACATGTTGATCTCAGACATTTGGCTGTGACTCTGAGAATGGTGAGAGCAGAAATTATAGTTGTTTAAAGCCACCAGGCAGGTAGCAATTTGTCCTGGTGGTTCCAGGACACTAATGTACCCAGAGGCAGGAGGACACAGTAAGGTTCATACTGAGCTGGGGTCTGCACATCTCAGGACTCTGCCTCAGGGACCAGGGCCCTCCATGCCCAGTTACAGGCAGAGTCTCAGAGATCAGCTTGTGTAGTAAAGACTGGAAACCACCCGGTCTTTACAGGGTGAGTGACTGTGGCTAGACTCCTGGAAGGTAGGTATCAGGTAAGTTTTTCTGTAAACAGCCCGCAGCTAATTTTAAACTCTGGGTCACCTGGACATGGAGGAGGAGGTCAGGTTGCAGAGCCATTGGCCAGTAGGGCACTGGGCAGCCACATCACAGAGGTGTTGGGCCCAGGGTATCCATGACTCTTTTGATCATGGAAAGCTGGGGGTGCTCATATAAATAATTATTGGCCAGAAGATTAGGTGCCTGGCTTATATGCTGCTGGTCCAGTAGGGGATGCCCTAGATAGAGAAAAGGATTCAACTGCACAGGGTCAAACCTCTGGGAGAACACAGCTAGAAGTTCCTGACAGGCCCAGGAAGATAGGGTGAGGTGGAGGGGATTTTAGGGGAAAGAGCTCATTCTCAGAGAGACTACGTCTACTGTGGCTATAGTGTAGCATGACAGTTAGTCCCTAACCTCTGGTATTAGACTCCTGGGGTAGAGAAGGAGTCCATATCCCTTCTCTGCCACCTAATAGCTGTGTGACTTCAGTTAAGTCAGGTAACCTCTCAGCCTCAGTTTTCTTCTCTAAATTTCAGGGGTTTATAATTGCAAGCATCCCTTGCTTTCCCAATCTAATTGGCCCCTGAGTTTAGGTAGTAAGGGCAACTGAGTTCTCTGATTTGTTTTAGTTTCTGAATTTTGGAAAGCAAATAATGAATGTATTTGGTTCCTGAGTTTGGAAAGCAAGAGAGACCTACAGATGCTGTGAAGAGTTATTATGATTTTTGCCTATAAAATTAGCATGTAAAGCACTTGATAAACACAGACTGTCCACATTCTACATTTTAATAGTGACCATCATTATTTTAGCCTCATGTTAAGAATCTCTGAGGTAGATTTCACTATCATCTACATTTCTTTATAGATGAAGAAACTGAGGCAGAGGATAAATGCATTGCCAAGAGCATGTAGCTAAGAATTGGTGGAGCTTCAACTGGAACTCAGTTCAGCCTGGTGTCAGTTTGTGGCCATACTATCACCTCTCTACATTTTATTACCACTTCTCTATACCCCAAAAGGTGATGCTGTAAGGCACAAGGCCAGTTTTTCTGGGAGTTATTGAGGGTTAAGCTTTAGGGCACCTCACTCGCACCACCCTTCCAAAGTGTTTTATCTCATTCCATATTCATAATTGTGTGCTATTTTATCTCAAGAAGGCCTTAAACTGGAACCACTCTGATCTGATCTTTTGCCCATCAGACCATGAGCAATGTAAGGGCAGAGACTGGGGCCTGACTTTTTTTTCTGAGCTGTATCCCTGGTAGGGGGTGGGCACATAGCAAGTTCTCAGATCTGTTGAATGATGAATGACCAATGCCCTGGGGAAGTGTCCTTTGGAAGGAAGTGGACCTCAGAAATATGTTGGCTAAAAGCTAGAACCACACATATCTTTCAGGGAAGGCAGCAGAGGGCACATACACTTGCTGTGAGCAGGGCCCCACTAGACTTACCTGGGAGAGGTGTTCCATTGGCCACGAGAGTCAACTGGTCAGCAATGGCTTTGGTTCGGGAGTAGTGGTCCATGTGCTAGCAGAGGACAGGGAGAACAGAGCCCCCAGAGGGGCCAATGACATTGTGGGCAAAGTCTACACAACCTAGCTGGTCCCAGCCTAGCCTCAGGGCTGACCTTGACTTTAGCCCACACAAGGGTTGGATTCTGGGAACTCGCAGTGGGAAATGGCCAAGCCCTAAGCCCAGTTCCCCTCTTCTCCCTCTGGGTGTAAGCCACAGGAGCAATTCGGGAAGAGGAGCTGAGTTCAGGGCAATAACACAACCAAGGGCTCCTTGACTCGGAGGGTCCTGCCAGCCCCAGATGCCTGCTCTGGGGCACTGATGCTAGAGGTGTCACACACAGCCCTTCAGGGTTCACATGGTCTTTGTGCATTTACCACCTCACTTCCTGCTCTCCACAACTTCACAGGGTGCGTATAATGCCCAGAAGAAGAAAAGACAGGCTCAGAATAAAGTGACTTGCTCAGGGTCAGGGAGAGTGGCTTAAGGCCAGGTCTGTCTGATTTCAAAGTTGCTGTTAGCATGACCAGGTGAAACAGAAGAGGGCCTGTGCCACCCAGTGTTGGAACCCCTTCTTCCTGGGATCACCCTACATTGTGGAATGAATATGGCTCCGCCCATCCCTTCCCCATGGGCTCTGGTCCCAGGCCCACTGGCCTAGCTCACTTCTCCTAGAAGCCAGGTACCTTCTCCAGAGGGAAGTATGGCACAGAGTCCTCATCGCCCTCTTCTATGGGCTTCCCACCAAAAGCAACATTGACGGTGCTGGTATAGACAAGCCTTGGAACCCGCTGGCGGACACAAACTATGGCGACACGTGCAGAAAGTCAGACACACATGGACAATGTGTGCAGGCAGTTGGCTGAGGAGGTGCTCACCCCTGGAGCCTTCCCTGAATGTACAGCTGCTCAGGACGGAAGGACATCCTTTGCCTAATTTGGGATGTGGGTGTAGTCTCTGCTCTGTGGGCTTCTGGGTACCATGCCAGCTCATTCTTCCTCCTCAGTGTGGCTGTGGTCCCTGATCTACCTTGCTAGGGACAGCTCAAAAGAAAGTCTCACTCAGTGGGGCCACACAAAAATACACACTCTAGAATCAGAAAAGTGAGATGCAGGACATGCCCAGAGAGCCCAGATGGGGATCTTCTATTTTGGTACTTCAGTGACTTTGCTTACTCCTGACCCCTATACCCTGAGGGAAAACTCTGCTCCCCACATCCCCAGACCTGTAAGGCTACATTGATCCACCTCGTGCAGGATTCTGGGCAAGTCTGCAGCACAGAAAGGACAGCCTGTGAGGGGAGGGGTGGGAGAGGCAGCAAACACATGGCAAGCCACACTCAGCTCCAAGCGCCTACCATCGATCACCAGTTTGGTGCCACCAACATTTATAGACTCAATCTGCTCTTTTTGAAGCTAAAAGACAAGATGAGATGGGAAAGTTGCAGAGCTGCCTCCCTCTCGGTCGCCAAGGCTGTAAGGGCGGGGACTGTAGAATGTCCAGCTCAGAGGCAGGGCTCTCAGGGGGCCAAGAACAGAGAGCCCTGGGCTCAGGGCCCAGCCCCTCCACTGTCTTCCTGGGCAGTCAGGGAGGCTCTGTCCCTTTCTGGTTGTCAGCTCCTTCATCTGGAAGGTGAGGGCAAACCTCTTTCTGTGGTTGGCAGGATGAAATAAGCTCATGGGAGGAGCTGGGACAGAAAAAGGACTCAAAATGTGTTGAATTGTTTCCTCACCCTAAGAGTCTGTCTCCTTATCTGTATGATGGACACAGTGACACTATTCATGCCCTAGCAATGGGGCTAAAGACCGAAATATAAAAACAGCTGTCTTTCAGTGAGAGCTGCTTGTGTGCCACAGACAGGACAAGCTTTACATGTCATTTAACCCTTACATCCACACTAGGAGTTGAGTTCTACATTGACTTTTAAACTATATTTATTCTTGCTATAGTTTCTTTGTTTAACAGGTAATTCAGTCATAAGGTTAAAAATCATTCAAACAGTTAAAAGGGTTTATGGTGAAAAGGAAACTGACTTCCTTCCCACTCCTGATTCCATCTTCCTTTGCCCTCCCCAGAAGTGACCACGTTTCCAGTCTTGTCTATTACTAGAGGTTATCTACACTTATTAATATTGGCACATAGGGATGTGTGAGTATATAAATCTTGACCCCAACTTTTTTTTTTGAGAAAACAGGAAGATATCAAGCACTGTTTCTGCAATTTGGAAATTGTTCAGTATCAGCACATACTGAGTTACCTCATTCCTTTGAACTTCATTGTGTGGATGTAGCATAATTTATATAAATAGTTCCCCACTGAAGGCATTTTTTATTATTTCCTTGCTTTGTTATCAAAAACAGTGTTGTAAATATGCAAATAAGTATAATTTCTGAGTCAGAGAATATGAGTATGTTTTGATAGATACTGTTGATATAAGTACTAGTAACATCCTCACTTTACAGATGAAGAAAGGGAAGCTTAGAGAGGTTATGTTAACTTGCTCTAGGTCACACATATAGCTAGAAGCAGCAGAACTGGCATTTGTTCCCATGTCACAAAATGCAGGCTAGGTATAGCCCAAATCCTTCCTGGGGTAGTGAGTAGCGTTAATGAACACAGAGGCCCAAAGGGTAAGGGGGGGAGGCGTGCAGAACCAGAATCTGACCCCAGTCTGTGAAGTCCAGTTACTACATGTGAGGTACTCACCTTCTCAGCACCAGACATTCCATGGGAGGCCACATGGAAGACACAGTCCACTCCTTTGAAGGCATGGAGCAGGGCTTCCTCATCTCGGACATCAGCCTGAAACACAGAAGGAAGAGATGGAATAGGAGGTTTGAGACTAAGGCAGAAATACCAACTGTGCACCTTGTTGGGTCCTAGACCTGGCCCTCTGACCCCACCCAGGCTGGGCACATGTAGGACCAGGAAGGCTGTGGGGCAGGATTTATATGATTCCACAGGATGTCATCGCCATCCTCAGCCCCATTTATCAAGCTGAGTCACGGGCTGTGCTCAGTGTTTTCTGTGCACTCTCTCATCAAGCCCCCGTGAGACCCTTGTGAGGCAAATATTGTAGTGTCCCCTTTCTCTGAATGATGACATGAGGCTCAGAGATGTGGAGCCTTGTGGCCATGGCTGTCCAGCTGGGAAGTACTGGGGCAAGAGCTGGAGCTTAAACAAACAGCCTGTGCTCTTCTTCAACGCCATGCCACTGGTTTCTTATCAGATACTGTCTCTGGATCTCCACCACCAGCTGGGGCCCCCATAAGTCCCCAAAGACCCTCATCGCTGCACCTGGATGAACTCAGTCCCTGGAGACAGCTCCCACTGGGGTCTTCGGAGGTCAAGCAGGATGACAGAAGTGCCACTTTTGGCCAGGCTGGAACCCAGACTAAAGCCCAGGTAGCCTCCTCCTCCAGTTACCAGAACCTTCTGCCTAGGGGCCTCCATAGGTGTGGCCTGAATCTTCTGCTGTGGTGCTGGTGGTGGGGCTGTCATTGGCTCACTGAGCCCATGTCTGAGCCCAGACCCTACCCCTGGCCCAGGTAACGATGGAGCTCCTGGCCCAGGGCCTAGACCTGAAGCAGCAGCAGGTACAGGTCCTGGCCCAGGGCCTAGACCTGAAGCAGCAGCAGGTACAGGTCCTGGCCCATGGGCCAGAACAGCACCAGGTCCCGGCCCAGGTCCCGAAGCAGCACCAGGTCCCGGCCCAGGTCCCGAAGCAGCACCAGGTCCCGGCCCAGGTCCCGAAGCAGCACCAGGTCTCGGCCCAGGTCCCGAAGCAGCACCAGGTCCCGGCCCAGGTCCTGAAGCAGCACCAGGTCTCGGCCCAGGTCCCGAAGCAGCACCAGGCTCAGGTCCAGGCTCTGAAACTGCACCAGGCCCTGGGCCTGAGACCCCTCCCCACACCTGGCAGACAGGGCAGTTCTTCTCCCTTTGGCCTGCAGCTTTGCAGGCCTCTGAGGAGGAGCCTGCTGGGTTGGGCTTCATCCTCTACTGAGCCATGTGGATCCAGGATCTGTCCACCTGTAGGGAAAAATAGAATGTATGTTCTAGAGTTGTTCAAGTCACATGGATGATCAAACCCCTAGGGGTGAAGGGAAAATCCTGCGTTCACAGCAAACCTGTCTCTTTCAAAACTTTTCGAAGTTCTAAGATGGCTGTTGCCTTACTCAGAGGGAGTCAGAGACAAGGCAGTCAGGTCTTAGATCTTACGGCTGGGGAAACTAAGGCCCAAAGTCATACTGCATGGCTGAGATTTACACCAAGTATTTGTGACTTCTCTACCAGTTCTTTAAAATCCCAGTTTTCATGTAATACCAGAGAAAGACAGATCAAATCACATCAAACCTCACCAGATTGGGGGGTAACTGCTTTCTGACTGGGGAGCTGTAGAGGGCTTCTTGAAGGAGGAGGAGGAAGAGGAAGGGGAGAAGGAGGAGTGGGGAGGAATCTATATGGGATCCAAAAGGGCTCTCTGCCCTGGAAACTTGCACATGCTTCCAAGTGCTGCAGCCAGCCCCATTCTGATAACTGTTGCCTCAGGTTCTCCCAAGCCCTCTAGCAATACAAGTGGCTAGCACTAAGGTCTGCCCAGGCCCACCTCAAGCTTCAGGGTTAGGTCTGTGGGCCTCAGGGGCCACCACTTGAGGAGCCTGTCCTCCTCACTCTAGACTTAAAGCAAGCTAGGCTGTCAGTCACTGTCACCATCATCGTCCCACCTCCTGCTGCACCTGAGGATGAGGCTGATCAGGGGCCAGACCCCATCATCATCACTAGTAACAGCAGGAACCATGTATTGTGTGCCCACTGTGTGCCAAGCCCAGTGGATACAGAGATAGGTAAGTCTCTGCTCCAAGTAGAATATAGTGGCTGTAAAAAAAGAACAGATGTGAATGATGAGCCCCACGGTTGTTGCTGGTGGTTGGTGGCCATGGGACAGCGGCCCTGACAGCTGTAGGGACTGGATCTTTTTGTTACCCTTGTCACTGCTCTGTTCTCCAAAGCTCTGTGTGAGGACTAAAGTCATGCCCTGTACAAGCCCTGGCAGACATGATTTTCACAGGCGAAAACACACCAAAATCTATCCTATGGGATGATTTTAGTGGCATAGTCCGGGCAGAGCCTTGGGTACTTTTTTTCTGGGTGCATCTTGGGGCAAGATGCTTAAAACCTAATAGCACCTCAGTATCCCCAACTGTAAATGGACCCAAATAACCCTGGCTGCTCTGTGAACCTCACAGGGAGGTCATGAGAGGGCGGAAGGCAAATCATTGGCTGCACCATCCAGGAGGACCCAGTCGGCAGTGTTCCCAGCACCTAGAACTGCACCGAGCACCAAGCCAGCCTGGAGTAACAGCTTCGGAGAGGGGGAAGCCCCTTAGGGCTGCATCTGGGAGCGAGTGCTGTGGCCATTGACAGCGGACACTGCTGCATTTTTAGTTCTGGGAAATAAAGGTTGCTGTTCCCAGCATGCAGAGATAGATGTAAAGTGAGGCTCAGAGAACATTTGCAAACTTCAAAAGAGTCACAAATGGTGACTCCAAAGCCGGGTTTGGTAAAAGGGGGTTGGGACTGACCCCGGGCCTGTAGTCCCTTCTAGGCAGCAAAAGTGGGTGCCCCTCATGCTGAGACTGGCCTAGTGCCCGAAGCTCAGGCCCGGTTCTCCCTCCCACCTCCCCCAGTCCCCAGCTGGCCGGCAGCGCTCACCTAGCCCTGCTCCCCGCGACTGGGTTCCCGGTGCTAGTGCTAGCAAGCTGCAACCGACGAGCGTCTCCTACCAACAGAGCCTGGCAAGCCTGGCAAGCCTGGCGCTGCAGGGGCTCCACCTCCTCGGGGAGGTGTGGCGGGGCGGGGCAGGGTAGGTGGGTAGGGAGCGGGAATCGGGGGTGGGGCCGGGCTTCCTGACTGCCCGGCGCTTCCTCCCGCCAGTGTTCAACAGCAGAGACCCGCAGGCTCTCACTGAGGGGAAATTGGAGCCTGTCGACGGGTGAGAAAATATGCAGTCACTGCACACCCGGCCCTGTCCCGCCCTGCCCACAGTCGTCCATCTAGTCTCCAGCACGTTCCTTTGTTCATCCTGCCAGCCCTCACTCCTCAGCTATCCATCATCCTACTCATTGTTTCATCTTTCTATTCATCCATCCTTTCCTATTAAAAAGTTCTTTTGTCCATTCATGCACTCATCTATTCATTTGTCTTTCCACTTGTCCATAGAGCATCTATAATTCACTCCCTGTCTTCCTTTGCTCCCTCCCGCCCATCTACCCTTCCTTTTCTGCATTCTTCTATCCAGTCTCTGGGTTCACCCATTCTCCACTGCCTTCATTTTATGTTCAAGGAATGCTTCTTCAGCGCTGGCCTTTGTCTCCCTTGCAGGAGGACACAGATGGATCACACACACTATTGCTGGAAAACTCTCTTGTAAGTGGCAGTAAACTGAGCAAGGGGCAGGCATGTGCAGACAGCTTGCACAGCCACTCTGATAGCACTGAGGGACCTGTGCCCAGAAGGCCAACCCAGCAAGAGGGTTTGTTACTTTGGTCTGAAGAGGGTCACAGGAAAGGCTTCACCCATAGGAATGGCCTATAGGCACAGCTGAGTGTGGGAGAGAAAAAACTAAATCTTAGCCAGCACATGCTATGTGCAAGGGGTAAAGTATCTTGCTTAGCCCTCATAACTCTGTTTTAGCTCAATTTTGGAGACAGGGAAACCATTTCAAAGAGATGGAAGGGGCTGAGTGTAGTAGGCAAGGCATGGGGTCGGCCCTGGGTTTAAATCTTGGTTCTGCCACTTTCTTGCTCTGCGCCTTTGGTCAGCTACAAGGTTCAGTTTCCTCATCCATAAAGTAGAACTGGTGTGTACTTTACAGTTGTGACACATTGTGAGGCTTGTGGCTAACGAGGTATATGCAGAATGCTGAGTGCAGTACCTGCCCAGTCAGTGCTCAATCAGTGGTAGCTGCTATCACCACATGAGATTAGGATTCAAACCCCGGTCCTATGCTTCACCACTTCACAAACCATGTCTCTGGTTCATCCTTCCATTCACAAATATCAGCCCCCCTCTCCCATCAGCAGGGCCAGAGAACTCACGTTCCCTTGCGTAGCTGGTTGGTGGTGTCCTGCTAGGAAGCGTAGTTTATAACACAGTGTCTATGGGTTGTCTTGTGCCCCATCTCCAATTCATACACTGAATTCCTAACTCCCAGTACCTCACAATAAGACCTTAGTTGGAAAGAGACATTACACAGGTAACTGTAGGTGAAGGCATACTAGAGTAGGGCCCTAATCAGTATGAGTGGTGCCCTCATAATGGGAAATTTGGACACAGACATGTACACAGGGAGCCCACCAAGTAAAGACTGCAGTGATGCTGCCACAAGTCAAGGAACTACCAGAAGCTAGGAGACAGCCCAGAACAGACCCTTCCCAGTGACTTCAGAGGGAGGACAACTCTGCTGGTACCTTGACCTTGAACTTCCAGACTCCAGAACTGGAAGCACTAAATTCCTGTTGTTTCAGTCACTTGGTTTATGGTATTTTGTTATGACAGCTCTAGAAAAATTACAACTACCACTAGCCATTTTCTGTGTGGAGGTGATTCAGAAGGGCAATTGTCCAAGACAGTGACCAGACAAATCCACTGTGTCAGGGACCGAGGTCACTGCTGTCTCCCTTGGCCCCCATTGGAGCTTGGGCAAAGCCAAGCCTTGTTAAGCCTTAGTCAACTGTGTTTCTAAACAACTTGATAAAACTTTACTTACTTATACATCAATGTAACCACCGTGGAGATCAAGAGAGAGAGCATATCCAGCATACCAGATGGTCCCTATGTGACCCTGGTGTGCCCTCCCCACACATCAGGTACCCACTATTCTGACTTTGATTGCCAACAATAGTTTTGCCTATTCTTGTCTTCATGTAAATGGAGTTATACAGTATGTGCTCTTTCATATTCTTTTGCCCAATATTGCTTGTAAGATTGATGCACCTTGTTGAATACAGATGTCAATTCATTTTTTTTCAATTGACCATTAGTATGCCATTGTACAAATGTGTCACATGGATGAACATTTATATTGTTTGCAATATTTGCCTTCTATGAATAAAGTTGCTATGAAACATTCTGGAATATGTCTTTTGTCAAACATATGAAATCATTTCTCTTGGAGAAGAATTGCTGGCATAGAATATGCATATTTTTTACTGTAGTGGAAACTGTCACACAGTTTCCAAAGTGGTTAAACCAATTTACATGTCCCCCTGCCCTGCCCCAGCTACATATGAGATTTCAAATAGCCCTGTATCTTGACATTGTCAGTCTTTTTAGTTTTAGCTACGCTGGTGGGTATGTAGTGGTATCGCGTTGAGGTTTTAATTTGCATTTCACTGATAGGTAAGTTTGTTGAGTACGTTTGCATATATCTATGCATACCTATGCATATACGACAAAAATACCACTGCATTTGAATCTTTTGTCCATTTAAAAAAGCTGAAATGTTTATCTTTTTCTTATTGATTTGGAGTTCTTCATATATTCTGAATGAGCCTTTTAATAAAAATAAAATTTTATCTCACCAAAAATTTATTCACGCACATGTATAATCACTTCAGTTTAAAAGTAATTTTGACCCTATTAAATAAAAGGAATTTTTCTGTCTTAGAAAATGACCCCAGATCACATAATACATGATATGTATTCCATATGTACATGGTGGAACTGGGCCAGCAGAACCCACCTGTTGGGAACTGGTCTGCCTGGCTTCAGGAGTTGTAACTGCCTCCCATGGCTAAGGCTGAGTGAGAGACCTCCAGAATGTGAGCCACTAAGGAGACAAAGCTTATCTCTGGCAGCAACACTGCTTCTGCTTCATCCTCTGCCCCCAATGCTCAGTCGGTTAGTGTAAGACAGGTATGACCCCTCAGAGGAGGGGCAACCTAAGTCAGAAATGATCACTTGGGAGGCCATCACGAAAGGACTCCAGGGGGCTGCAACAAAGAGGGAGTGATGGACCCTCACTTCCTGGCTGTTCTGACATAGCTGGAGTCCCCATTTCCATCTGGGAGAAGCGCTTCCTGGCTCTAATCCACTTAAGCCTAAAAACCTATGACTGGGAAGGCTGTGCAGCCCTTTGCCAGCTTGAGTGGGATCCGGGGTGATCAGGCCAAAGAAAGAATATGTAAAATCCTGTGAAACCTGCTTTGTTTAGAATGCTCTCATTTAGACTTCCGCCAAAATGGAGGCATAGGTGGAGATGCCGTGCTTTCTCACACAACCAAGTTTAGAGACAATAAAATATTAGCAACAGAAAACACAGCCAGAGCACAGAAAATTGAACTTTTCCGAAGTCTGATAACAACGAATTCTTCAGCCTGACTGGTAAGAGGGGTGAAGCCAGCAGCTGGTGAAGTGGGGTTGCACAGGAAAACTCGGTCAGAGGGACTCAGGTGTGTAAATCCCAGGTGTGGGGTTGCAAAGGGCGAACCCAGTGAATGACCGGTGGATCTGGTGAGGGTTAAGGGCAGGAGGTTGACTGTGCTGGCACACTCCTGCTCAGATAGGCCGGCGAAGGAGTGGGCAGTGAGACGGGACCGAGTGGGTCCCAGCAACGAGAGGCAGCAGAGACAGCCGCCATTTCCCGGCTCTAACCCCAGCCCCACATACAGCGTCACAACCCAGCAACCTGAGCGACCCTGCCCTGGTGAACACCTAAGGCTTCACTCCTCACCCAGTGGCAGGAAGCAGGAGAGGGGGACGCTGTTTCCCCACTCTGATCCCACCACCACATACAGCGTCACTACCCAGCAACCCCACCCTGGAGACCCTGCCCCGCCGCTAAGGCTCCGATCCTCATACTTAATGGGGGCAAACAGACCAAAAATGGCTCAAGAAGATCTCAAAGCCCCAGAGCCCATAAATCGAAGTGATGAAGAAATAGCCAAACTTTCAGATGCACAGTTCAAAACACTGGTGATCAGGATGCTCACAGAACTGGTTGATTTTAGTCACAAATTAGAGGAACATACGAAGGTTAAACTAATTGAAATGAAGGGAAATACATAGGAAACCAATAGTGATGGAAAGGAAATGCACTCAAATCAAGGGAGTGGACCAGAAGGAAGAAAAAAATGACCAAACAGAAAAATATGAAGAAACAAGAATTCAAAAAAAATGAGGAGAGGCTTAGGAACCTCCAGGACATCTTTAAACGCTCCAACATCCGAATTATAGGGGTAACAGAAGGGGAAGAGGAAGAGCGACAAGTGGAAAACTTATTTGAACAAATAATAAAGGAGAATTTCCCCAATCTGGTAAAGGAAATAGACTTCCAGGAAATCCAGGAAGCTCAGAGAGTCCCAAAGAAGTTGGACCCAAGAAGGAACACACCAAGGCACATCATAATTATATTAGCCAAGATTAAAATGAAGGAGAGAATCCTAGAAGCAGCAAGAGCTAAGGGGACAGTCACCTACAAAGGAGTTCCCATCAGACTGTCAGCTAAGAAGGGGCTGGAA
This sequence comes from Artibeus jamaicensis, assembly GCF_021234435.1. Taxonomy (NCBI): domain Eukaryota; kingdom Metazoa; phylum Chordata; class Mammalia; order Chiroptera; family Phyllostomidae; genus Artibeus; species Artibeus jamaicensis. The sequence goes on along the minus strand of NW_026522053.1, from coordinate 1,982,206 downwards.
AGAGGTATTCCAAGTCATGAAATCCAAAGACCTACATCCAAGATTGATCTATCCAGCAGAACTTTCATTTAGAATGGAAGGACAGATAAAGTGCTTCTCAGATAAGATGAAATTCAAGGATTTCATCATCACCAAGCCCGTATTATATGAAATGTTAAAGAAACTTATCTAAGAAAAAGAACATTAAAAATATGAACAGTGAAAGGACAGCAAACGCACAGTTATTAACAACCACATCAAAAACAAAAGCAAGCTAAAAGGACAGCTAGATCAGGAACAGAACCATAGAAATGAAGATCTCATGGAGGATTAGCAACAGGGGAGTGGGAGGAGGAGAAGGGGGAGAAGGTACAGAAAATAAGTAGCATCGACGGTAGGTAGAAAATAGATAGGGGGAGGACAAGAATAATGTGGGAAATATAGAATCTAAAGAACTTGAGACACATGGTCATAAACTAAAGGGGGGGAATGGTAGGGGTGGGGAGTGCAGGGTGGAGGGGAATGAAGGGGGAGAATAGAACAACTGTAATGGCATAGTCAATAAAATAAAAATTAAAAAAAAAAGAATGCTCTCATTTAAATGATAAGGGTCCAAGCAAGAAGCTTGTTCCTCATAATTTTATGGCTCTTTAGCTATCTGACCCTGACTAAGAATAAGCCCTCACAGTTCTTTAAATGCTACCTATTGTATGATCCTTACCTGTATTTGTGTGCAAAACGAACCCAATAAAAAAGCCCCTTGAGCAAGAGGCTTTTGGCCCTTCTCCTTTGAGAGATCGGCTACCTTTCCTCCCCAAGCAGATCATGTCTTGGTAGTTTCACTTTCATCCATGGTGGATTGGGGAACTTTGAGGGCAAAGTTGCCCCCACACCCACCCGGTTCCCACATGCTTGAGTAGAGCACTCTCTCTGGACTGGATTCCAGAGTTGACTCAATTCAGTTTGGTTGAGCCGGGAGTGAGGGAGGTTGGTGATGAGGCTCACATATTTCTTCTTCCTCCAGGATCAGCTGATGGTGGATCTGCATACTCTCTTGGACCATGGTGGTGGGAAGCACAGAGTGAGGGGACCAGGATCTGGCCTCTGGTTTCCAGAGCTGGGCTCCTACAACTAAGCTGCATGCTCAATATTTACTATGTATCTACCACATAGCAGGTTCTGGGGACCCAGAGATGATTAAGACACCAGCCTCTTGCTAAGAGAATGCATGGCTAAGCAGAATAATTGACGAAGTAAGGAAGCATGACATGGAGTGCTAAGTGTAATAAGTGGTATCACTTCTGTAAAGACAGATGTTTGGTCAGGATGCTATGGGAGGAAGGCAAGAGGCTCCCAGCTCTTGATGGGTCCCAGGGACATCTTCAGAGTGGAGCTGATGCCATTTGATTTGTGTCTTGATGGATGAGCAGGAGTCACCAGGCAGAGGATGGCAAGAAGTACATTCCAGGGAAGGGGTTCAGTGCAGGGCTTCCCAGCAAGAGACAATCTTGTGACTAGAGTGTAGGGCGTGAATGTTAGGGTAGATCGTGGGATAGCAGAGCCTTTTCTCCCTCAGCTTCCAGGGAGCCCTCATGCAGGAACAGTACCTCCTAGGGTGTGGGCCACAGCTTCCCAGGTCACTTTGCCCTCAGGGTCAATATGTGCTTAGTAGGTGGTTCTTTGTAAGATGGTCTTTCTGTTTAGAGGAATCTTTAAAAAAATTTATTTATCTTTAGAGGGGAAGGGAAGGAAAGAGTGAGGGAAATATTAATGTATGATAGCCTCTCATGTGTCCCCTGCTGAGAACTGGCCTGCAACCCATGCACACGCCCTGACTGGGAATCAAACCGAGATTCTTCGGTTCGCATGCCCGAGTTCAATCCACTGAGCTACACCAGCCAGGGTGGAATCATTATTTTTGATCCCTTCCAATAGTTACTACCATCCACAAAACAGAGCATGCTTCCTGGCCCTTAGTGAACACTCAACAAATGGGGAGTCCATCCCCTCACCTGAGATGACTTCTCTACAAAATAATCACATGACCTTTCTTATGTATTGTTTTTCTTCTGGAACTGGAACTTAGTAGACAGGAATGAATAAAGATGGTCCTGTCAGTGCTCAGATTTCTGGGCCCAGGGAAAAAAGCATGGCAGGAGGAAGCCTTGGAACAAGGGTGCATGACCAGGGTGGTAGGACTGGAGCCATGTGGCAGGTGGGAGGGACTGCTTGGAGGGCATACCTGAATGACTGGGCCTGCCAGAGGAAGGTTCTGGCCTTAGTGATCACCTGGGCCAATCTCCTTAAATCATCTCTTTCAAATGATGGCAACACAGAGTCCTTAAGAAAGAGAAATAAGTGTTATGTTAGACCCATTAAGTGACTAGATGGGACCTGAAAATCCAAGCTCTCAGAACTTTAGAGCTAATTAAATGCAGCCTCCTCTGCAATGCAGGAAATCTTGTGGGCCTCAGCTTGCATGTTTTCAGGAACAGGGAGCTCATTACCTGATAAGGGAGTCATTCTACAAACAGGATACTTTGAAAGAAGATGTCTAAAAGTCAATGTAGGAAGTGGGTAGTAAAAAACCAAGATGGTCTCTTGCCTTCACTGAAGTCAGTGGGGCAAGTGGTATATGTTCCTAATCTCACTGTTAACTCAGTAAAATCTATTCAGCCCTTTCTCTATTTCTTATAGGAAAACAGAACTTTGCAGACATTCTTTTTTCTTCTGTCACCCAATGAAATTCCAGAGCCTGACCTTAAGAGGAAAGTTCTCAAACTCTGCAAAAGAATCTGAGAGATGAACTGTCTCCTTTCCCTGGCAGCATTGTGGGGATGATCCCATTCTGCATCCAGAAACTATTCAGAGTCTGATTTCATAAGGCACTAAACTGAGAATCTTCACAATAAATTCCTTTTCCTGTGTAATAAGGACATCCATTACTTTTACTGGTTCTGGATCTGTCCTCTGTATTATTTGTAATATTTGGCCCTAATTAGTTACTTGAACAAAGAAATCATGCAAAGCACTTGACTTCAAAAATTATGCCATGTTCTGATACATAATATTTAACCTCCAAAAAGAAATCTGGAATTCTGGTTGGCTGTGTTACTTGATAATTTGTCCTGAAAATGTTGTAATTGACAACAGAACATTCTAAAAGTTAGAAATATGTGCATAATTTTTCTAATAGGTCAGAAGAGGATCACTTGATACCTTCCTCTTGTCCCACATGTGTGACAGAACCCATGACATTTCCAAATTTACTACTTAACAGGTCATTTGAATATCTGTTTCAATGGATTTAACACAAGGAGACAGAAATATGCAGGAATTAAAACAGAGAGCTTAGGAGCATGGGTCTCTGAGCTCCGGCTTTTTCACGTACTCTAACTTCAGGTATATTCCCAAGCCTGGCTAAGCCTGTTTCTTCATCTGTTAAATGGTAGAAGAATAGATGGGAGGATTAACAGAGACCATCTATATAAAGCAATGAAAATGCACATATTAAGTGCTCAATAATGCAAATTGTTGTATCATTAAATAACACCTGAGCCTCCACTTCTTTCCCAACCTTGCAGAGAGTTGGCCTAAGAGGAGAGCAGCAGGGAAGTACAAGCCTTAAAGTCAATACTTTGACAAGAGGACAGGGATCTTTTAGGAGGAAACAAAACATGTCTGTTGACATGTTAACGAGCCATTTCAGTGGCTCTACAACCTTCCCTTTCATCCATGAAGCCCCTGGTCAGCAGACAGAGAATTTGGAAGAGCCAGTCATCACCAACAAGGCAGTGATAGCATCCCCCAGTGAGGGAGGCCAGATTTCTCAGGAAGTTAGCTTCCACGCTGCAGGGGTGGACAGAGAGTGCTGGGGCCAGGATGACTGACCCAACCAGCCAGTTCCCTGGGAGCTATGGGAACCTTCTGAGGAAGTCTGTGGGGCAATGGGCTAAGGCTTTGTGCCATTGAGGCCCTGTCAGCATCACCAAGCCCACTCTCCCGGCCAGACTATGGGCAGTGGCAACTGCTGCCGCTTCATGAGGTGGATTCACCCTGCTGGTATCACCACTTAGACTGGACTCCTCAAAGCACATGGCCTGCATACTCTAGCCCCTTCGCTAATTGGAACTCCATCCAGTGCCTACTAGTGACACATGTGACCTTTATGGAGTTCATGACTTAGACCCAGAAATAAAATATGCACCTAAGTGTATATCTAATATGCACTTCTTAGATAATTACATTATTTGCCAATAACTTCACTATTTGCCAATAATGTTAACTTTTTTCTGAAGCACTTACATTTTTCTTTCCTTACACATGTTCTTCTTTGGTAATCGTTAATAAAAATAACCACAACAATGCTGCTTTAAACCTCTTGCCTTAAGTATTCATAACTGTGCTCCCAGGAAAGATGGAGGGAAAGCACAACACGTGACTGGGAATAGGTTCAAATCTGTTTCCATGCTGCAGAGTCAGAACAGGCCCTACTGCCGGGTAAGTTAAAAGTACAGAGAGGGGCGCTGGCTGGTGTGGCTCAGTGGATTGAGGGTTGGACTGTGAAGCAAAGGATCGCTGGTTTGATTCCCAGTCAGAGCACACACCTGGATTATAGGCCAGGTCCCCAGTAGTGGGTACACAAGAGGCAACCACACACTTATGTTTCTCTCCCTCTCTTCCTCCTTTCCTCCCTCTCTAAAAATAAATAAAATCTTAAAAATACAGAAAGGGGCTTTCACGCTGGTGTGTTCCTGCCAGGCCCTCCCAATTCCTGACTCACAGGACTGGTCCCTCCTGGGACCAGTGTCTGTGGGTTAGGCAAGCTGCTCAGCCCAACTTCCTGTGGCCCACCTGCCCATGCAGCTCAGGGAAATGTGTGTATTTTCACATTGCACTCCTCCTTGAGTCTTTGCACTTCACTTAGTATAAGGCTGAAGCTTGTGTCTGGCTTCCCATCAGTCAGGAGGTACAATTCTTCCACATCATGAAAACTGAAAGCTTTCTGAAAGAGTTTGTCTGGTTCAGGGATGGGTGCTCACCAGGAAGAGAAAAAACAATGCCCTGCTGTTCCCAAGGACAATGTGTTTGACTGGATCCCACTGACTTGTCCATTAAGACTGAGAGGCTCCCCCTTTCAGCCCACCACTGACAAGAAGCCACTGATGTTTAGGAGAAAGAGCATGGTTCACTTTTAGGCTGGTGATCCCACACAAGCCACTTATCCTCTCCGAGCCCCTGTCTTCTATAAAGTGAGAACAGTGAGCATCCCTTTCTCATGGGTTGTTGAGAAGATGAAATGGTTTAACACTGTGTACATTCTAAAGCGTTATACAATATCCATATATGGGATGATATTATTTCTTTTTTGTTATGAGGTCAGGCTCAGGGCTGGAACTTGCCAGTAATGCTTGTAAGACTGAGGTGAGCATGGAGATAGGTCACCCATTGCATGGCCTGGTGACATGCTGTGTCTGAGGTGTCCACCAGAGTGTCCTGCAATAGTTGTGGGTCCTCAGAAAAGCTGATCAGGTTAAAACTGAGGGTAGGAGGGTAGAGACGGGGGAAGAGATTGGTTAGAACATGTCAGTCTAGGTTGAATTCTGGCGAAGTAACCTCCGTGAGGACCATTCATGCCTGTTAGTGAAGACCCTCACAAGGAGCCCCAGGGACCCTCAGGGAGAGGGCTGTGGATTACCTGAGAATAAGTAGGTACACAGTCAAGAGTCTGGGTGCAGACAGAAGTGAATAAATACCCCTCAGCCACTTGTAGGTTATGTGATCTCAGACACATTATTTAACCTAAGACCTAGTTTCCTTTTCTGAAAAATAGGGATGAAAATAACCCTTGGGGTCTTTGTGAGAATTGAGCAAAACCATGCATGTAGGTACTTAATAAATGTTTGCTCTTTTCAATATTAAGACAAAAATGAGTCCCAGCCTAGGACCAGTCTCCTGCTGTCCCCTTAGGGTTAAACCTTCTGAGTAGAGACACAAATAACCCACTGCCTCCACTCCTTAAAAATCAAGTACTGCTGACATCACAATTCAAGGTGGTTCATTTCCTCTGTCTGTAATTGACCTTGGGCCTGAGCAGGATTTCTAAAGTCCACTTTACTTCTACAGGAGAATTCAGTGTTCTTTTGTGTTCAAATAAGCTGTTCATTAGAACATTTCAGAAATGGCCTGGCACTATGCAACAGTGAGGAGGGAGTACCTTTGGCCAGATAAGCCCCAGGAACTACTCCTTTGATCTTCTTCCACCCCTCCACCCCTGCTTCTTACCTGTCACAGTGCTTCCTCATCTGCTCCCAAATCAGCAGAATCAGCTCTGTCTTCACCTTCTACAGGTAGGGGCCCATGGACCCTGAGCGGTCCAGCAGGATGCACACTCTTTTCTCCAAAATGGTGCCAAACAATCAGCGGCGCCCTGCTCAAGGTGGGCAAAGGCAGGGAAGGAGTGAGGGGTCGCCTCTCCTGGCTGCTTCTCCTCACTGTTGCTGTTAAATACATGGTCTTGCAATACCAGTTGCCTGCTTGATCATTGATCAGCTGTCAACCCACAGGGATACAGCCTTTGTGTGTTGTTAGAGGGGTCTATTGTCCTAGGGTAGATCTGGTTGCGGGTCTGGGCTTTGAAAGATGAAGATTTCAGCTGTGGCTTTGCCTGTGACCACTTGTATAAGTGGTTGTAATTGCTCTGGGCTTGAACTTTCTCATTCCTCAAGTTAAGTAATTGAACTAAGTGGTATCTCTTAGTTTGGGGCTGGAAAAATATAACAGAGCACAAAGTCTATTGACTGACCAAGAGAAATTAACTGAGCATCTGCTAAGTGCCTGGTGCTGTGTGAAGTGCAGTGGTGAGTGACAGAACTTGCAAACAGGCAAGAAAGACAGATGTTAGAGCTGTGCTGTGGACTCTGACCGCATTAATGAGACACATAATGGGGAGAATCTGATTTGGAGAGTTGTGGACAAGGAGCAGATAAGCAACGACTGCAGGATGCACAGTAATTAGCTGAGGGAAGAGTTGGGGTGTGGAGAGAACAGCCTATAAAAGGCTGGTGGAAGGACAGAAGAACATGGCTTGTTTGAGAGACAGAGGTCAGTGTGCGGAATAACAAAGGCTGAGGAGAGAGACCCACAGGGAAGGGGCAAGAGAGAAAGCTGGAGAGGTTGTTAATAGATTAGAGATTTATCTCACCGGGAAACAGAGAGGGCCAGTGACTTGCCCAGGGTCACAGAGACTGGCAGTGACAGCCAAGATTCATACCCAGATCCTTTGGTCTATACTTTAAGGCAACTGACAACCACTGCCCTTCCAGAGGCTTCAACAAGTGGCAGTCATTGCTTTGACCCACTGCCCAGGGACTGTGACTACCAGGGGACTGGACCAGATGAATTTACATAGGACCCTAAGTGACCCGCACAGGGTTCTCTATAATGAAGGCTCCTGCTCTACTTCCTCTTATTGTCCCAAGACCCCACCTGGCCCCAGAGCCTAAACTCCCTCCCATTAAGTTGTAGCTGTTTGCTTGGCCTCTTGGGCTTGATACTGAGCCCACCTCCTACTCTCCAGCATACCTTCCTCTGACATGTGAGCTGGGCTCTCCTCAGCCAGCCTATCCATTCACCTCTTCCAGAGGGGCCTTGATACTCTTTGTAAAGAATAATGGGGGACTTCTCTCTGTCAGGACACCCTCATCTATACCTTCATGGGCAGTTCTATGGGATCCAATCAAGACTAAATTGAGCCTCTCTAGGGTTAGCCCCTCAGTCACACCCAGAGAGCCAAGGTGTGGAAGATGGCCCTGCAGAACACATCTGGATGACCTGGGTCCCCTCTGGTGCCCTTTGACCCATGCTCTATCTCCCTGTCATCCAGCACCTTGCCTGACCTCCAAACCCAGAAGTCATGCTGTATCTGGATGACCCTCCTGGCCAAATCCCAAACCTGACAGTTTGTGAATGCCTAGCCTGGGAAGGATTGACTCTGGTGTCCCTGAGATTGACCTTCTTTTTCCCCTGAGGCCCCTCCAACCTCCAGTAAAGCAAGCAGGCTCACCAGAGAACAGCCACCGCAGCCTCTGGACACAGCACCTCATCACCTTCTTTAGGCACATGAGGTACACTTCAATTTCCCTGTGCATCCACTGAATGTGTCTCACCATCCCCTGGATTAATGCAGGCAAAGGAAAATTTCTCCCCTCACTATTTCTTCATGTCCCCACCACTCCCTAAAAAAATTTAGTCCATTGTGGCTTATAATCTCCCAAACATTGTTTAACATAAATTTTTGTTTTAAAGCTTTTATTATATTACTAGGTGTATGGTTTGAGGATGGATTGAGGAATTGGGATGATGGTTTTGTGGCAAATGCAGTCATAGTATTCATGAGAAATAAAGTATCTCTAATTTTAAAACAGAAAAGCCCTTATGGTAGAATGGCAGTCCATACATTTCAAACCAAAGGGTGGCCTTGGATAGAGAGGGGGATGGCATGATTGAACTCTCTTAAATTTTTTCTGGTAGATAATTTTGAATTTGGTGGATTTTTTTAGCTTTATAGTTTCCCCTCATCTTGATCATATTGCATAAAAGGGCAAGGAGAGAAAATGGGGTCTTTACAAAAAAGCATAGTTAGATTTTCATTTTGTACTAAATATACATGGTTCAGTGTTAAAGCAATGAGAAAACAGGAGTCCAAAAGTAGGAAATAGACTAGAACCCTCTCACCTCCTGTGATCAGCCCTGTTCTTGCCATCCTACCAAGACCATCATCAGTACTGGGGGACAGAGTCCTTGTCATTGAGTATGTCAGCTGCTGCCCTGTGTTCTCAGCCACTGTCTTTGAGCATCACTCCAGTGAGCCCATTTAACCTGAGTATGGCCCCAGGCTGCCCGAGGGGTCACTTTTATCCAGCAGGATTCTGCATAACCTGTTCCCCAAGAGCAACCCCACTTTGGTGGGCCGGGTTTTGCAGGAAGAACAGAAGCCACTGTGTGTATATTCACAGGAAGTTCTCCCCAACAAACACTGCTACTCGTGGCTAAGGTGAGAGTTGGGAGAGAATAACACCAACAATAAAATCCCAACTTACATTGATCTCTATGCTGGGGAAAATGCTGCAGTATTTGGCTGCTGCCAGCCTCTGTACTGACTTTTGATGAGTGCAATTGGGACCAATGTGGCTGGAGATCCCCATCTTCAGTTTTTTTTAGCATGTAATTTGCTACCCACTTTAGAGTAAAGAAAAGAACTATTATCTTGGGTAATTCAGGTTGAATTATTGTCTGACCCGTCTATTAAAATCTCCTCTTTGAAAACTCTCATGTTTGAAATGTGAGGTTCCTTGGTCTTCACTGAGAGCATCCATTGCGTGTAGATTCCATCCCCAGAGCCAGGGAGAGCTGTACAAGAAATAGGGGCAACAGGGAACAAAATGTATTGAGTATCTGCTACTCCCTCATCTGGTGGACATTGTTGCTTCCCTAACATCATTTCAACCTCCCCCAACAAAATTTGGATAGAATCCCTCACTAATCTCACACTGTAATCCAATGAGGATAATTTCAGTCTACTTGTCACAAGAGTTACAAGAATGAGCAGGCTCCATGCAGTCAGAGCACAGCCTCCAGGATTGACCAGTCAGAACCAAGCTCAGACTTCACTGAATGATTGAAGGAAGAAAGGCATTCTATCTTCTGGATGAACAAGGAGTATCTCTGTTGGTGTGAGCCAAACCCCTGGCTGGTATGGCTCTGTGGGTTGAACATTGACCAAAAGGTTACCAGTTTGATTCATGGTCAGGGCACATGCCTGGGTTGTGGGCCAGGTCCCTAGTTGGGGGCTCATGAGAGGCAGCCAATTGATGTTTCTCTCACACATTAATGTTTCTCTCCTTTTCTCTCTCTCCAAAAATAAATAAATAAAATTAAACAAATAAATTTACATAAAATATACTTCAATTTGTCATCAGTCTTAAATGATAGGTACAATTGTCTTCATTTTACAAATGAGGACATTGAGCCCCAGCCAGTGTGCTCAGTTGGTTGAGTGGCATCCTGCAGACCAAGGGGTTGCTGGTTTGATTCACTGTCAGGGCACAGGCCTGGGTTGCAGGTTTGGTCCTTGGTCGGGGCATGTAGGGAGGGCAGCCCATCACTGTTTCTCTCTTACAGTGATGCTTCTCTGCCTCACTTTCTCCCTCCCTTTCCCCCTTTCTAAAATGAAAAATAAAAATAAAATAAAATGAGGACACTGATATTGAATGTAGTGAAGGGACTTGCCCAAGGTCACACAGATAGGAGATGGTAGAATCATATTTCGAACCTTGGTGTATTTAATCCTTAGCAAGTCATTCTAAGCAGGTTTCTTCTCACTTCCACGTATGCCCACCCTCCTAGAAGTAATGGCTGGTATTGCTTAGGGAGACATGTGCTGGTGCAGACAATTTAATAACTCTTCACTTGAGCAGAAGAGCTAGTCATTCTTAAGCTTGCTTCTTCCATGAGGGTACTTTCTATATACTGAGCCTGGGAGAAACAGAGTAAGGTTACCTCGTGTTCCTTTCTTCCCTTCCCTCCCTTCCTCACACTACTCCCTTTTAATGTCAATTTCTCTATCAATTGAGTCAAATGTAAAATCCCTTAGGTGCAATTTGCTGAGAGGGCTAACAGGAGGCTCTGAGGTGTATCAGGGCAAGCCTGCTGGGACCTCTCTTCTCCATACCTCAGTGACTGGGTTCCTGGGAACTGCACCATTTCGCAGCAATGAGGCTGGCCTGGAGACTCATCTCCATGCCATCCCCTGTCAGTCTAGGAGCTGAGGACACTCCCTCATGGATGGAATGGGAGTGCTGCACCCAGGGGGCCTCTGGAGACTTTCAGCGTTGACTTGTCTCATTCTCCAGTGTCAAAACTGCACATCCATCTTCCTGGTCTCAGAGACCTGACTGGTTTGAGGATAGGCCTGGTCCAGAGGCACTGCTACCCATGTCCTGGGACCCTAGGAGGGTCTCCTCCTCATTGGGCCTGCTGACCTTACAGTTCCCACAGGACAAAAGGGCTGTACAGACACCTGTATCCTCCAATTTACCCACATTATTCCCAGTTTCTATAAAACAGTGAGAGAGACATCTACGCTTCCCTTGCCTGGGTCTTCTTCCATTCTGCAGTGTCCTCTGGGTGACTGAGCTGCAGTTGGAGGGCATGTGGCCTGTGGGCTAGAGTGAGTGCTTCCCATACCCAGTCTCATTTCATCCTCTCTGTTCCCCAGTTTACAGGTGAGACAAGCAGGACTCCGTGTGAGACATAGAGTAAATATTCTGCCCAGGTTCTATGGATTCCAGGGCTCTGTTCTGAGCCACTCTGCTATCTTTGATGTTGGAAGTAAGATACACACTCTTAGATTTTAGGAGTTGAGTCTTTTCATGAAAATACCCATGCCTGTCACGACCAGTGGGCACTGGTCATTATTCTTATCCCCTCTGAGCCTGAATTTCTACATCAGTAAAATGGGGAGCTAATAGATTGCCTGTCACATAGAACTAATTGTTACAAGCTTTAAATGGGAGTCTTAGTTGAAGGCCTGGCACATGATCAAAACTCATGATCATTGATCATTTTGGTTACTATCATTAATGCGTCTCAGCCATGCCCATGCACCCACCCTGAGGCCAGCTTCACCTGGTGGGGTGCTCACTTTGTGACTTAGTGGCCGCCACACCACAGCTTTCAATAAGGGACTTCTTTCTCCATCAGGGTCATCTCTACTGCTCTAGAAAACAGGCAGTCTTTCCCATCAGTGGCCTATTTTCTTTTTAATATATTTTATTGATTATAGCATTACATTTGTCCTATTCCCTCCTCTTCATTCCCCTCCACCCTGCACACCCTCCCCACCATCCCCCCTTTCATTTATGTCCATGTGTCACAAGTTCTTTAGATTCTGTATTTCTCATACTATTCTTGTCCTCCCCCCCTGTCTATCTTCTACCTACCATCTATGCTACTTATTCTCTGTACCTTCTCCCCACTTCTCCTCCTCCCACTCCCCTGTTGCTAACCCTCCATGTGATCTCCATTTCTATGGTTCTGCTCCTGATCTAGCTGTCCTCTTAGTTTGCTTTTGTTTTAGGTGTGGTTGTTAATAACTGTGAGTTTGCTGTCCTTTCACTGTTCATATTTTTTATCTTCTTCTTAGGTAAATCCTTTTAACATTTCCACTTGCTCTTCCTCTTCTCCTTCTGGTACCTCTATGATTCAGATGTTGGAATGTTTAAAGATGTCCTGGAGGTTCCTAAGCCTCTCATTTTTTTAAATTCTTGTTTCTTACCCTGGCTGGTGTAGCTCAGTGGATTGAGCGCAGGCCTGCGAACCAGACAATCGTGGTTTGATTCCCAGTCAGGGCACATACTGGGTTGCAGGCCAGTTTCCTGCAGGCCAGTTCCCAGCAGGGGACGCATGAAAGGCAACCATACATTGATGTGTCTCCCCTCCCTTCCCCTCTAAAGATAAATAAATAAAATCTTTAAAAAAAATAAATTCTTGTTTCTTCATATTTTTCTGTTTGGTTGTTTTTTTCTTCCTTCTGGTCCATTCCCTTGATTTGAGTGCCAGTTTCCTTTCCATCACTATTGGTTTCCTGTGCATTTCCCTTCATTCCAATTAGTTTAACCTTCATTTCTTCCTCTAATTTGTGACTAAACTCAACCAGTTCTGTGAGCATCCTGATCACCAGTGTTTTGAACTGTACATCTGATAGGTTTACTATCTCTTGGTCGCTTAGAATTATTGGCTCTGGGGCTTTGAGCTGTTCTTGAACCATAATGTTTTGGTCTGTTCATGCCTGCTACGTATAAGGGGCAGAGCCTTAGGTGTTCACCAGGGTGGGGCGACCCAGTCGCTGGGTTGTGATGTGGGGGCCAGGTCAGAGAGGGGAAATAGCGTTTGTTCCACTCTCGGATTTTGGTCCCCTCTGCTGCTTCCCTCAAGCAAACCTGGGTGCCCTGGTGCCGGCTCCCAGGTGTGTGGGCCTGTGCACCCTCCAGGACCCTGTGGGTCTCTCCAACAAACTCTCTGTGAGCCTGGGAGTCTCTCCCGGCACCTCAACCCTGAAAGTCTTTCCAATTGGTGCTTTCAGGCTCTAATTCCCATCCCTAGGACCCTAGCCTGAGCAGTCTGTCTCACTGCTCACTCCTTCCCTTGGTTTATCTGCACGTGAATGTGTGACCGTGGTCAGCCAGCCGCCTTGCGCCCTCACTGGGTCCACCTGCTGCCACCCCACACCTGGGATCTGCCGACTGCTGCCTGAGCACCTGGGTCAGTCTGGCCAATCTTTCCTGCCTGACCCGGCTGCACCAGCTGCTGACTCTGCCCCTCTTACCAGTCTAGCTGAATGGTTCATTGTTGTCAGACTTCCGTACAGTTCAATTTTCTGTGTTTTGGCTGCGCTTTTGTTACTAAAACTTTGTTGTCTTTAAACTTGGTTGTGCGAGGAGGCACAGTGTTTCTACCTATTCCTCCATCTTGGCTGGAAGTAGTGGCCTATTTCCTATGGCAGACATACCCACTCATCTCAGCTTCAAACTGTCAATTAGGAACCTTTGCAGGGAGGGGCCTAAAGAACTGGATTCCTCAGTCATTTTTGCCTCATCTCCTGCTGCAGATTCAGAGGAGACTCTTGACTTTTTTTTCTGGTATTATAGTATACTTTATTATTTTTTATAGTTTTTAAAAAATTTCTTTCCACTACCATATTCCCTTTATACCCTCTTTCACATCTCCCAACCTCCTCCCCACCAAGACTCTGGCTTTGGGGGTAAAAAAAAAAAAAGTATGTGTGTGTATTTCCCAGAACTTTCTTCACCAATTACCCACTCCTCTTCCCACTGGACTAGGACTTGTGGGCCTCCAGCATGATAGGAAGCCATTCAGGTAACTGTGCCCTATTGGGTACCTCAGTTTTAAGGGAGGGGTGCCTTGATCACTGGACACAGCTGGAATGTGGTAATAGTTAAGCAAAATCACCCAGAGCCCTGGACCAGGTGAGGCCTCTGTGTGAGCTGCTGTGAAAAAAGCTTGAAGATGCCACTCCAGGGGTGCCCTGCCCTGGTTTCAGGAGGCCCAATAAAGTCCTCAGTGCGGCCTAAGCCCCTCACACTGAGCTCAGGTAGTACTGTAGGCCCAAGAGACAGACCCTGGAATTGTGGGGTTTCACTTCAGAACTTAGGGAGGCTCCTGAAACCCAGTGGGGTTCCTTGAAGGAATACAGTGCCTGTGTGAACAGCATTTTTCAGAAACACAGCTGTCCTGGGACGGCAGTAAGCCACACATTGCCATGGATGTCCTCACTCTGAAACATGCTGGTTCGTAAGGTCAGCCAGTTAGTGAAACGCTGAGGAGCTGAAGGATTTCTTTGCTCCTTCTGTTTACAAGTACCATGGAGTCTGGCATCTCCCCCAATCACAGCTCTATAGGCCCTTCTGGTTGCTGAGGCGGTTATTTTATGCTGGACTTATCTGACAGGCTGTGCCTGGATATGAATATCCCAGGGCCACCTTAAGGCTCCTTTCAGGCCCTGGCTAAGCCTAGGGCAGCTGCAGCCAGAGCCTATTAGATGCCCTAACATCCTCATTTCTTTGCCCCTGAGAGACTCTCCAGGATAAGCCTTCCTGCCTTATAGTCATGGTGGGTTTCAGTTCCATGGGGTCCTTAGAGTCAACCCTGGGATATCCAGGCAGAGCCAAAGATGGTGGTGGGTAGGGGCACAGAGGCAGAGGTGGTCCCAGAGCTGAGAAGCAGATCCCTCAGTGAAGTTCCCCCCTCTAGAGATCAGGGCTGGAGTCAGCCACAGGACACTCACCACTGAGGACCCTGCCCTGATTCCCCTGACCCTGGGAGCAGAAGGCCTGGTCCAGACCACTTCAAGATCTAGGCAAGACCAGGAGACAAGGTAGAAACAAAATCCTGTTTGTTATTAGGGAGGGGGAGTCAAACCATTCTGACCGCCGAGGGGGCTGTGGTCTTGCAGAGTTTCTTGGGCTGACTTCTTTGCTTGAGCATCTTTGGCTTTTCTTTTGGGAGGGCTGCACTTTCAAGATCTTTCCTGGACTTGTTCTTCAGGGAGGACACTAGTAAGGCACACTGAAACAAGGACTGGGAGGGTTAGCTGCACCCCAGCCACAGCACACAGTCTTCAAGCAGGGCACACACACACACACATACACACTTGAGAGAGACTGGGTCTGCTAGGATCATTGGACTCCTCTTTCTGTCCCTGGAATGCCTCTTGGGGCAGAAAGCCCTGTGCATCAATCCTATCACTAATAAGTACCATGTATGCAGGTCCTGGGATGCACCAGTCACTGGGCCCATTAAAGGCTGGGCAACTCAAACCCTCAAACCCAGGTGGGCAAGTGCTATCTTATCCCCATTTCACAGATGAGAAAAGCCAAGCTCCATGAATGTAAGGGACTTGCCCAAGGCCATGATTCTAGTATATAGAGGACATTCAATCCAAACCCAGGTGGGTGTGGTTGCAAAGCCAGTGCCCTTTCCACATGTGACCCGGCATCTACTGTTGGTCAGCCTACCATGTGTCTGGAGCTAACTCTGGATATTGGCAGAATAGTGTGCGATACTTGGTTCCTTTGCCCACACATTTCTCAACTGCTGAAAGGTTTTCTAGTAATTATTCTCAACCAAAGCACTAGGAGATATTAGAATGTAAATAACATCTTAACGAAGGACGGATTAAACTATTATTGCCCAAATACCTTGTGAATGAGTTTATCAGATGAGGGAAGTGGACTGATGTGCATCTGAGAAGAAGGGGTTAAAAAAACAGCAACAAAGAGGGGCCCTTTTAGGGAGGACAGTTAAGGCACATTTAGGGGAGCAGATACAATGGACAAGGAGGAAAAGAATGTGAAGAGGTGGCCCTGCCCTTCCAGGAGCTCACAATGTGTTGTTCTGCAAATGGCAGTCATTAAAGTGTGAGTCAGGCTGAGTCACCTCCTCAGGCTCCTCTACCCCCCCACCTTGACCATGGCCACCAACCTGCTCTCTGTCCACCCCCATGGTTTGAAGAACTGCCCCAGTCCTTGTGTCTTCTCACCGGTCTGAAGGATATCCCCACTTGTTGCCTCACAAACTCACCTTTGTCCCACCTCCCAGCATCTATCATGATTCTGTTCTCTATCTCTTGGTCCATCATGTAACCCAGTGAGGAACTTGGGAGTTACTCTGGGATTTTTTTCTTCTCCCTCACCCCATACAGTTAGTCAGCCACAACTTTGGTCAATTTCTCCCTAAATGTTCTCATGTCCATTCCCTTATTTCTATTCTCACTGCTACTGACAAGATCTGGCCCCTTACTACCTCTCTAATCTCACCTTCTACTGCTCAAATCCCTTCTCTGAAAAAGTTACATTTTGGTGAGTCTTAAATAACAAAGAGAAATTCATGGACAATCTGGGAGGGGAATGGCAGGCTAAGGACACAGCAGGTGCAAAGGTCCCGAGTTTAGGAATGAGCTCGATGTGTTCAAGGAACTGAAAAGAGGTCACCACAATATAAATCACAGACTTAAAACCAATGACTTATAGGAACCCCTCATGTTTTATCTGAAGACTTGAGGGTCAGCAGATCAGGACATGAGGAGGAAAGCTGATGTAGGATGAGTCATGTCACCAGAAAGATATGTTCAAGTCTGAACTCCTGGTACCTGTGACTGTGACCTTACTTGGAAATAGGGTCTTTGTAGATATTAGGGTCTTTGTAGATATAAGTAAGATATTAATTAATGAGGTTATACTGGTGAAGGGTAGGCCTTTAATCTAATGCGACTTGTATTACTTCGAGGAGAAGGGACACAGAAGCACAGAGAGGGAGGAGAGCCATGTGAAGATGGAGACAGAGATGGAGTTGTGCTGCCATAAGCTAAGGACATAACTCGCTAGTGATGAGGACACCCTCCTTAACCAAACTTCAGTCAGGCTCCTCTGAGCCCTCTTCTCAACTAGGCTTCAACTATGGATGCTAAATCCAGTTTTAGCAAAGAATCTTGCTAAGTCAGTTTAGAGAATCCCCTGCCCTTGATATCTGATCAAGTTCTTCATCCCCTATACTGATATCTAAGTCCTTGACCTGCCTTCAGCAAGAATCCTGCTAAATCCATTTAGCAAGAATCCCCCTATCCTTAAAAGCTAACTAAGTTTCTCTTAGTAATTTCATCCATGACTTATCATTCTGCTTACTGGCTATAAATCTCCAGCTGTCTTTGCTGTGTTTAGAGTAGAGTCAATCTCTCTCTTATTGCAATAATCTTGCATAAAGTCTTCCTTGCCATTTTTAACAAGCATCTAGTGCAATATTTTTCCTTTAATACCAGCTGCCACTGAGGAATTGTACCCAGAGTTTTCAGAGGTAGCATGGCCCTTCTAACACTATGATTTCAGACTTTTATCCTCTGAAATTGTGAGAGAATACATATCTGCTCTTTTAACCCTTCTAGTTCAAGGTACTTTGTATGGTAGTCCCAGAAATAATACAGAAGCCAGCACAGTCATTTGCCCCATCCCTAAAGCATACCTTTTGGGAATAGTTAAGAGCTTTTTCTAGCTCACACATGATGGTGTTGATGTCATCACTTTCGCAAATGCCTGGAAACAAAGCACATTGTGAGTGTGGGAAGGGATATAGATACTGCAAGCATCTGCATCTGTACACAGAAGGGTTGTGTGGAGGTGACCTGAGCTGGAGAGGCAAGGTGGGATCTTAATGGGCTGAGCTTACCAGCCCCCACCCCAACACAATCCAGAGGTGGTCACAGCGAGGTTACCAACAGTGAGGCTGGCCTTGGGACACAGCCCCCTGGCACCCAGTCAAGAGCTTGCACCCACAGGAAGAGCAGGTTGGGGGCAAAGGTCCTGCTATTACAGTGAATAAAATCACCCATCTTGGGATTATGTAAAGTGGGTAATGTCCGTAGTGAATATTGATGACAAGGCCAAGAGGAACTAAAGAATAATGACTAAAAAGACAGACTCTGAAGTTGAACCTGTGTCCTACTTTTAGACCACATGGGATGGGGTGAAGAGAGCTTCTTTGGCACCTGCTGTCTTTCAAATGTCTTCAGCTCACAATAAGTGTTATGCCCACTTGGCACATTTTGATCCCCTATAACTATCACAAATTTTTTTGCTCTGTGCTCCATGTACAACTGTCTTGTCAGCCACCTGTTACAAACATTCCCCCATTGGGAAACACTAAATTAAGGGCCCCTTAGGGCCCCTTCCAGCTCTGACATTCTAAAGTACTAAAAAAATAGTTTTCCTTTTCACTTAAAAAATTGTGGTAAAATATGCAGAACACAAAATTTACCATTTTAACCATTTTTAAGTGCACAGTCAGTGGCATTAGGTACTTTCACATTGTTGTGTAGCCATCACCACCATCCATATGTGGTGTGTACTGACTATGTGAACAGAAGTTTTCCATTTTGAATGTGATTTTCACATGCTGCTTTTCTGGAATACATCTATGGCACAGGGAGTGATGTTGGTACTAGGATACCAGAAAGAAAAGAGGTGGAAGAGACAGCCAACATTTACACACCTGTGTCTCCAAACCAGTGGAAGCGGCCACCAGCAGCTCGGGTGAGCTCTCGGTAGGCAGTGGCTGTGTCGGTGCGGCTGGCATAGCAGGCAGGGGGAGTGGTGTTCATCTGTGGCTCACCCACACAGAAGAGACACACATTCAGCTGGAGGTCGCAGCCCCCACAGGCCTCGGTCATATAGGCAATGAGCATAGGCTGTGGGGGAGAGAGGGTAGAGGGCTCTTGCAGCTGCTGGCTCAGCCTGATCATCTTTCTTGAGGGCCTACTGTGTGCCAGGTCTAGTACTTGGCACTGAGGATAAAAAGACAAATGAGCTGGGTCATGATTTCTTTATCTTTCTAGGGTAAAGCTAGGAAGCTGGACCAGACCGCCTAGCAATACCAAGTGCTGCGACCTGGTTACAACCCAGCAACTTGTTAGAAATGCAGACTCTCAGGCCCTAGGCCAGACCTTTGGAACCAGGATCTGTATTTGAACAACATCCCCACATGCTTCTCCTGCATACTAAAGTCAAGTTTGGAAACATCTGCTAGGCTTCCACCTAGGATAAGTGGTGGAGTTGTGAAGAATGGGGACACCCAGGACAGGAAGTACC
Organism: Artibeus jamaicensis; assembly: GCF_021234435.1. NCBI lineage: Eukaryota > Metazoa > Chordata > Mammalia > Chiroptera > Phyllostomidae > Artibeus > Artibeus jamaicensis. Next base: position 1,963,010 of record NW_026522053.1, on the reverse strand, counting down.
AACCATGTCCTGGTCCGGAATACCCCCTGTGAAGAGGTAGATGCCCTGAGACTGCTGTTTGTCTCTGTCCTTGAAGTCCACTTCCACAGCCTTCCGCAGGGCACTGAGGATGTTCCTGCTGCCCCAACACTGCAGGGTCAGGGCCCACCTAGAGGCAAGAAAGGCCATGCTGAAGGGGGTCAGGGGCGAAACCAGGAGCAAAAGGCAGACATTTTCAGATTCATGCCCATGTCTGTCAGAAGGCAGATATTCTATTCCCAGTGGAGAAGGGGACAGGGAAAATAGCACCACCCAGGCTGCCCTCAGACATAGTAAGTGCAGCCTCTGCCCATCACCTACCGCCAAGCGCTTTGTAAATTGTCGTGGCTCATGGAAACCATCTCAGGCCTCCAGCTTTTGATTGAGCTTCCAAACCTTGGAGGGAAGGGAGCTTATTCTTAGGTAGAAGATTACTCCACTCTGTGCCCCAGCTCTTTGGGCTCCCCGGGGTATAAAGAGGTCAAAATCCTAATTACACCCATGATATTTCCTTGCTGGTCATGACCTGTCCCAGTACATTCATGGTGAGGCAGAGCTGGGACTCTCAGTGAGAACACAGACAGGACCAGCTCTGGCCATCTGGACAGACTTCCCTCCTGATGTGTTTTGGTAACTCTTGTTGTCAGTGTGAATTTCCTTATCCCCTAAGAAGGCAGTCCTTTCTCCCTTTTTAATCTCCCATAGGACACTAATTCATGCTTACAACACATTTTCACTCTCTATCTGTACTATAGTTTCTCTTTGTTTAATATGCAGCACCTCATCTTTCCTATGAGACACATTTAAATACTTGAAAAGAAAATGTATCCCTTTCATTAAAGAAGAAGCAACTCCTTTCTGGTTCAAGAGTGATCTCTCCTCCTGGACTCTTGATTCATCATGGCCAATCTCTTCAGAGACCTTGCACATGCCTGGCTCCCACTACAAGGCCTTATGTTCTTTGAGGACTGGTTTTGTGTTTTAACTTCCACATGCCTAATGCCCACCATAGTGACTGGCACACAGCAGGCTTTCCAGAAAGCTGTTCAACAAATGAATGAATAGATGAAAAAATGAATGAAAACATTGTCTAACATGTTTGCACAAGCACTTTTTCTATAGAATGTATTAGGAAGATTAGGCCCTGGTGCAGAATAATATACAACATTAACTGCTGACTTAATAGGTTTAGAACACTCCTTACTAGATGTGAAGTTGTGTAAAAATGTATAGTTTAAGTGAGTTCCTTTTCTCTTTCTCCCCTAATTAGTTAAAATGACATGCAATTAAAAATATGTATAAAATTATGTATATATTGAAATTATATGTAATTGCAGATATTCAAATTATTTATAAATTATATATAATTTTAATATTGATATATGATAGTTACATGCCATTTAAATATATAGTTATATATAATTAAAAACAGTTAAATATGTATAAAATATTTAAATTTAAATTTATATTTTAAATTCAGATATAAAACCATTTACATATAAAATGTGTAATTTATATTATATTTATTAATTTAATTTACATAATTTAATTATATACAGCTACATGTAAAACTAAAATTTAGAATTGAAATACTGAATGCAATGTTGTGTCTTATTGGATCCAAACTAGGAACTAAGTGGAGCATGCCCGGGGGCCCTTCTTTTTCTTTCTTGTGTTTATCAGCTTGGAGGCCAAATGGGGCAATGGGCGGAGTTACTTTATCCTTGTTGATCAAGCAGTGTGTTTTGGGGCTGCTTTTTACCTTCGCCCCAGTGGCACTGTTCTGCAACCATTTAATTATTCAATGCCCCAATCAAGATCACTCAAATCAGATAAACTGATGGCTGTACCAGGAGGGTGGGTGCTCAGAACCTGTCGTCCACTCCCTTCTAGGAGCTTCAGCCCAGTGGCAAAAACATGCACACTGACCTCCCCAACCAGGAACTGGGAGCTTACGCAATGACATTGAAAGCATCCTTGTTGGACAGTTGCTCCTCCAGCAGAAGTCGCAGGGAATGCTGGATATGAATAATGTACATGGAATTGGTCGCAGAGATATCGAGCAGTATAACCACCCTAAACAGAAATACAAGCTTTAAGAGGAGAACCGAATCTCTCAGATAGTGTTCATTTTGTTCCATTTTACTATTTAAAGTGTTTTCCAGGAGAACTTTAAGTGCCAGATTCACAGCTGGCCAAAATCTTCTCCATGGTTTGAGGTCAGCAAATGTGCTGACCTGTGACAGTCTACTGTTTACAACAGTAGACTTAAGGGGTCGCGGAACCTTCTCTCTCAGGAGGTCCTATCATGGAATAAAGTCTCACGGTAGAGACGGTTTAAGGGGCAGAGGCTGCATATAATGATTTGTATACCTTTCCTGGTTTAAAGTGCTAGGATTCAATATTATGATAGGTTGGGGTCTTTGAAGGAAAAACAGAAACAAGGTTAACAAGTTAGATATAGAACTGAGGTGTATATCTGAGCCTCTGGGGAAATGTTTGTATCTTCTTATTTCCTTTTTGTGCTTTAAGATCCCCAGTCCCATTCAGCCTTCTCCTTTTACTATTTCAAATCTTATAGTCCCATCTTGTCCCTCTGTTCTCATTTTGAAACACCTATGGATAGCAAAAGAAAATCCACTGGATTTAGAATCAGAAGACCTTGGTTCAAGTCCTAATTTCTGTGTGGCCTTAGGCAAGTCACAAAACCTCTCTGATCCTTGGTATGTTTACCATAAAGTACCTTATAATACGACTCCTCATAGGGTTGTGTTAAGAGTCAAAGGATATAATAGATGTATAGTATTATAAAGGATACTATTTTGTAAGAGTAACACATCAAAAAAGGTATGGAATGATAATAAAGGTCATAATGGACACCCGTTGTTTCTCCCTACTCAGTGTCCATTACCTCTTCTGGCAATAGTTTCCTGATTTTCATTTGGGAAACAACACCTCTTCTCTGTCAGTCCATTTGTTGTGGGTAGAGCTGACCCTAGCCTAAACTCTGAGAGTGAGCATCTGACCCTCAGCAATGTTCCATCACGCTACCCTGGCCAGGATGAAGAGCTCATGGATGGGCCCATGCCCCAAGCTCTGGGAGTGCTAAAACTGGTAGAAAGTAAGTTGGGAGCTTAAGATAGCTACTTTGCCACCTGGATGGGAAGTCTGCCCAAAAACAAAGTCATAAGAGAAAAAAACAGAGCTGAGAAATGGAGATAGATTCCTGACAAGTATGAACCTCTGGATCAAGCCATGCCTGAAGACAGCTATCAAATCTATTCTGGAATTTTCAGTTACCTTAACCAGACTTCACTGTTTTGTTTCAGCCAATTTTCACTTTGTTTCTGTTGCTTCTCAACTAAAAGAATCCTGAATCACACAATGAATGATGTTATTGATGTTGATGATGAAGGTGATGACTTTTCTCCCAGGAGCTCTGTTGAGTGATTTGCTGATTCTTAGTGTAAGTAAGCAATGGCTTCTAGTGCTACTAATAGGGAATCTATGAGCTGGATAAGTGCTACGTTACACACAAAATCCATGAAGGACAAAAATACTACTTGGGGAAAGGTACCTTTTTTCACAGACGGTGCCCCAGATTCTTCTGCTGGCCAATGAGAGCCATTCAATCCGCCTCTCATACATCCGCATAACTCTGCTGAGCTGTTTCTGCAAACCCATGGGCCAGAGTGAGCAATTGCATAAAGGGTGGCTGATTAAAGGGTCTGTGAGGAAAGGGGTATATCCCAGGTAGCTTCTGGGAATAGTGTGTCAAGGCCATGCGTATCAAGGCAGTATGAACATTCCACTAAATCATGAACAAGTTTGCTGCTGCAAGACCATGAAGAGAAGAGTCAAAGTATTTTATTACCCCTTATGGGGGGAGGAGGTAGATCTTGTCCCAAAGGATTAGAACCTTTTTTTTTTTTTTGCTTTTGTTAGATGTATCCAGATCTCTACCTGGGGATGGGGTAGAGAAAGCTCCAGAGGTGCCTGTTGCAGGAGCACAGTCTCTGTTTACAAGAGAATTCAGTCAATGGCTTGGCATCTCCACATTACTTGGTGCCTTTCTCCCATTCCCCTTTCCCACATCCCATATACTGACTGATTGGACCCATCGCTGACCTGGTACTCATAGAGGAAGGGCAGATCCACATGAACATTCTTCACTGTCCCATCATGCCATTGAAATTGTACCATTGCCTTCTGCACTCAGGTGTGGCCAGGAGGGGGTACACACAGTGAGAAAGAATTTTAAGTTTAATTTGGGTACTGGGACTCTGACCACATGTGGGGTCAGATTATGCTCCCCACCCGCACCCCACAGGTCACTGCCTTGTCTGGAGCTGGAAAAGAGAACCATCAGGACAGTGGCCCTTGAATGAACATGCTGACAGCAGGCAGGCTGCCATCTCGGGAGGCTCTTCTGAACACTGGAGTCCTGATTACAGAATATGGCTGGAAGTTTAGGTAATAACAGTGAGAGATTTTAAAAATACACTGGCCATGGGTTCTTAGGGTTGGAAACTCAGGCCTTTACGGACACTATGAAAATAAAATTTGTGGATTTCTGACAAGATGGAGGCATAGGTGGAAACATTGTACCTTCTCACACAACCAAGTTTAAAAACAACAAAGTTTTAGCAACAAAAACGCAGTCAAACCACAGAAAACTGACCTATACCAAAGTCTGACAACAATGAACCTTTCAGCCAGACTGGTAAGAAGGGCGAAGCCAGCAGCAGAGCTGGGTTAGACAGGAAAGATCCACTGGACCAACCCAGGCACGTGACCAAGGTGCACAGGCAGCCGAGGGCAGATCCCAGGTGTGGTGTAGCAACGCGTGGACCCACTGAGGGTGCATGGCAGCAGGCTGACCGTGATCACACATTCTCGCACAGATAAACCAGCAAAGGAGTATGCAGGCCCTAGTGGTGGGAAGCAGCAGAGAGGACCGCCATTGCTCCCCTTTGACCCTGCCCCCACATACAGCATCACAATCCAGCGACCTGGGTGGCCCCACCCTGTTGAACACCTAAGGCTCTGCTCCTCGTATGTAACAGGCAAGAACAGACCAAGACATTATGGCTCAAGAACAGCTCAAAGCTCCAGGGCCCATAACTCTAAGCAATGAAGAAATAGCCAAACTTTCAGATGCACAGTTCAAAACACTGGTGATCAGGATGCTCACAGAACTGGTTGATTTTAGTCACAAATTAGAGGAACATATGAAGGGTAAACTAATTGAAATGAAGGGAAATACATAGGAAACCAATAGTGATGGAAAGGAAACTGGCACTCAAATCAAGGGAGTGGACCAGAAGGAAGAAAAAAATGACCAAACAAAAATATGAAGAAACAAGAATTCAAAAAAATGAGGAGAGGCTTTAAACATTCAAAAAATGTTTAAAAATCCAGGACATTTTTAAACATTCCAACATCTGAATTATAGGGGTACCAGAAGGGGAAGAGGAACAGCCACAAGTGGAAAACTTATTTGAACAAATACTAAAGGAGAACTTCCCCAATCTGGTAAAGGAAATAGACTTCCAGGAAATACAGGAAGCTCAGAGAGTCCCAAAGAACTTGGACCCAAGAAGAAACATACCAAGGCACATCATAATTACATTAGCCAAGATTAAAATGAAGGAGAGAATCCTAGAAGCAGCAAGAGCTAAGGGGATAGTTACCTACAAAGGAGTCCCCATCAGACTGTCAGCTGATTTCTCAAAAGAGACCTTACAGGCAAGAAGGGGCTGGAAAGAAGTATTCCAAGTCATGAAAACCAAAGATCTACAACCAAGATTGCTCTATTCAGCAAAGCTTTCATTTAGAATGGAAGGACAGATAAAGTGCTTCTCAGATAAGGTCAAATTCAAGGAGTTCATCATCACCAAGCCCTTATTATATGAAATGTTAAAGGGACTTATCTAAGAAAAAGAAGATAAAAATATGAACAGTGAAAGGACAGCAAACTCACAGTTATTAAGAACCACACCTAAAACAAAAGCAAACTAAGAGGACAGCTAGATCAGGAGCAGAACCATAGAAATGAAGATCACCTGGAGGGTTAGCAACAGGGGAGTGGGAGAAGGAGAAGGGGGGAGAAGGTACAGAAAATAAGTAGCATCGATGGTAGGTAGAAAATAGATAGGGGGGAGGGCAAGAATAGTAGGGGAAATAAAATCATCTAAAGAACTTGAGACACGTGGTCATAAACTAAAGGGGGGGAATGGTGGGGGCGGGGCTGTGCAGGGTGGAGGGGAATGAAGGGGGGAAATAGAACTGTAATGGCATAATCAATAAAATATATTTAAAAAATCAAATTTGTTCATCATATTCTTTCATCCTCCACCAAGTGTCATACATATCTTGAAGTATCACTTCATCCACCTAGTCATTCGTCCATCCCCTACTTTGAATTGTCCATCACTCTTCCCTTTCATTGTTCCATCTTTATATTTATCTTTCCACTCATCTTTCCATTCATCATTCCTTCCATTTCTCTGCCTTTCCACCCTTACTTTAATTTTTACTTCATTCTTTTATCTTTTTATTCTATCTTATCATTCATCCTTTCATTTTTCCTTTCCATCTGTGCACATTTCCACACACACACATACATACATACATCTGCTTACATTTCCATGTATTCACCAACATTTTCATCCATCTAACCATTCATTCATTCTTTGTTTTCTTCTTTCCAACTACTCAGTCATCCAGTAAACAGTCATTGACTGCCTTACTTGTACTACATATTGGGGATAGAGAGTTTTTTCTTTTAAAAGAGCTCACACTCTGGTAAGATTTAGATATGTAACAAATACACATATTAACATAGTGTAGGAGCTAAAGTAGAAGTCTGTTCAAGTAGAAGTCTGAGTGAGGTGTTCTGAGTGGGAGAGAGGAAAACCTTTACACTGGAGATAATTGTAGTACCCAATTTACTCCCTCGCCCATCTCCCAAGTTTTATTTTCAGATGGGTGGAAAGTCTGCCCATGATCCTCAGACTCTGCCTTATGATTCTATTTTCAAAACTCTTAAGAAGGGAAATGTCACAAAGAAGCTCCCCTGCAGAGGATGGAGAGAACTCTGGATCTGAGTCACCTCATGGATAGTCGATGATACCATTTTCTGGAGAATAGGCACAAATTCCTCAATGGGAGAGAATGTGTTGGGTGCCAGAACCTGATAAAGGCTTAGCTTCTTGGCTGTAAAAAGAAATGGTGGAGTTTAAGGTATGACTCATGAAGACCCAGAGGGTTAATGGCTTTTAGTCAGTGACCTGAGTTCTGGGCACTGCCCTCTTTGGGGACTTACCTTTTAGGCCATTGTCCATTAGCCATTCTGCAGAAGTCTTGTCCAAGTTTGGGAACTCAATTCTGAGGGGAGCTTCATGCTTTGGGGGTTTAGGTAAGAGACCTCTGAGGGAACCCTGTGCAATTTTTGTGGAAATCTAAATTAAAATAAAAAATCCTCTTTATGAAACCATAATTTAGAGTTGCAAAGTCCTCAGTCTCCCCCACCAACCCAGTTCACCCAAGGGGAGAATCTTAAAATATTAGCTGGTAAATTAAAGGCAGTGTGCCTCCTTGTTTCACCAGCCCCATCCCCTTTTCTGGAATTTCCAGGGAAAGAGGAAGATGTTTCCAGAAACTCTCTTTATTTACTCATCCTCCTGGCCCCCTCCCCACCTTTAGCATTAATATCAGTACCTTGGTCTCCTGATGACAGGTGGCCCCTCAGTGGACTCAAAACACAAGGCTTCAGGGAATGAAAAAGTAACTCTACACTAAAATCATGTAGGGAGCTCTCATCTAGCCCAGCCTCCCTTGTCCACATTTATAAACTGAAAACCTGGGATTCTGAGAGGTTAAATCACACACAGCTCATATAGGAGTAAAACACAGAACAGCAATTCCCAAACTTTGGACAGCTGAACATTGTTTTCATGAATTTTGCTGTATCTGAATACCATTGTACTGTTATGTACTCAGTTTATTTTTAAATCAATTATATGACACTAAAGCTTTTTAATATTTAACTTGATTTACTTAAAAAAATAGACTCCTTTTTGTAATAAATAATTTTAGAAAGATCTATTACTATCATAATGAGCTAGTTTTAAATATATAACATTAAAAATATTAATGTATCCTGGCTGGTGTGGCTCAGTGGATTGAGCGCTGCCCTGCAAGCCAGAAGGTTGCTGGTGTGATTCCTAGTCAGGACATATGCATGGGTTGTGGGCCAGGTCTGCAGTTGGGGGCATGCAAGAGGCAACCAGTTGATATATCTCCTGCACATCAATGTTACTCTCTCTCTCTTTCCCATCTTTTTAAAAATAAATAAATAAAATCTTTAAAAAATATTAATCCATACAACCTTACAATCTTGCAAACCACATGTGGCACATGCATTTCATTTGGGGAAACTCTTAACAATGGTTTGGACATCTGACAGACCTGAGTTCAATTACACTCAATCATTTTTCATCTCAGTGATCCGAAGCACATTATTTAACCTCTTAACTTCAGTTTGCTAATCTGTAACATAGTGAGGGGTAATAATCTACCTATAGCAGACTGTTGTTACAAAGATAAAATAAGGCATTTAGAGAATTAAGCACTGTGCCCATTTCATATTGAGTGCTCAGCAAATGAGAACTATTACAATTATAATACTAATGTCATGGTGATTATGTATAATCAGTAGAAGAGCTAGACCTAAAGTTCAAGATCCCAGTGTAGGTGCTATGTTTCTTTCACTCTAACCAACCAGTATAAATACACCCCAGTGCTCTTCTGTCCACAGCTGAGTTTGCTGTGCCCTTCTAAACAGTGTAGAGCTTTTATGGTGCTTGTGCTGTTGTGCTCAAGTTAAATCTGTCCAAGAGCAGAGACTTTGCCCCTGAATGAAGGTCTGGGGTAAAAGCCATCTTCTAGACAGTCTATACTGTGTGGTTGAAGTTTTCATTAGGGGAAGGTGGTAGAGGTGGCAGGAGCCTGCTTACCTGTCCCTGAAATATAGTTTTTAATTAGAAGACCCACCAGGACCTTTTCTGGCACAGTGGAAGGCCCACCTGACCCATCAGCTCAGAGCTCCAGGGCTTTGCCTTGTTTCACTTTTAGGATATGGTGGGACAACAGACAGTTGAAGAAGGAAAATGAAGTGAGACCTGCTGACTGCCTCAGAGAGAAGGTCCCAGAATCTTCACTTACCCTTACCTCTTTCATGATGCCTGTCAGCTCCTCACTGGGGGCACTGTAGCACATAGCTTGGATGTGGCCCAGTAGGCTCTGGGCCTTCTGGATTTCCATCAGTAGCTGGTCAGTGTCTGAGCTGGTGCAGATCTAGGGGTGGTAAGAGCAAGAGGCCATCCAGAAGTCACTTAGCTACCAGTAGTAGCCAAGGCAAGAGGGCAAGGAGGGATGTCAGTTCCTAGAGCTAACTGTTTAAACTTGACATTATAAACTGGGGTCCATGTATATGGGACAGAACTTGCAAATGCATTGTGTTCCACTTGTACAGCCCTGGCCTGCAGTGTTAACCAACTGAAGGGTTGTCTAACCTTAAAAATGTGAAGAAGTACTTTATACCCTTTAGTAGGCTGCGATAATAATTTTACAAGGACTATAACACTGCTGGTGGGAATGTAAAAGGGTACACTTTTGTGGAAAACAGTTAGGTGGCGCCTCAGAAACTTAAACAGAATGACTCTATGACCAAGCATTGAGACTTCTAGGTATGTACCCCAAAACTTGAAAGCAGGGACTCAGACATTTGTACACCAGTAGTCACAGCAGTTCACAATCACCAAAAGGTAGAAATAACCCAAATGTCCAGAGACTGATGACTGGATAAACCAAATGTTAGAATATCCATAAAATAGAATGTTATCACCATAAAACAGAATGAACTACTAATACCTGCTATAATATAGATGAACCTTGAAAACATTATGCTAACTGAAAGAAGTCAGACTCAAAAGGTGAAATGAAATATCCAAACTAAGTAAATCCACAGAGACAGGAAGCAGATCAGTGGATGCCAGGAACTATGGGTAGCGGCAGTGGGGAGTGATGCTTAATGATATGGGATTTCCTTTTGGAGAGATGAAAATGTTTTGAAAGTAGATAGAGGTTGTGGTTGCATGATACTGTGATAGCATAAATACCACTAATTTTACACTTTCGAGTGGTTAACTTTATGTTAGATAAATGTCACCTCATTAAAAAATGTAAAGAAATCAGACACTTAAAATAATCCAGATTTCTGGTTCTTCTTGAAAACTTGAGAATCTGGCAACATTGGGGTCACACTGATACAGAGGTGACTGGCAGGGGCTGAGCAGGGGCACCTGTTCAGGTGGGGCTGGTGCTACCTAGCCACCACAGTCCTCACCACTCTCTGTTTCCTCCCAGCAGAGACAGTTGTCACCCCTGCACTGTTGTTTTGCTCATATTAAAGAAGACAATAAAATTTATTGTACCCATATTTCCATCTATATTGGAAAAACAACACATAAGAGGGCCACTAGTTTTAAGATAAAAATGTTTCTTAAAACAGCCAGTTTTATTTATTTACTGGACCTTTCTAGCCCCTGTGGTCTGTGACCCCTTGCAAACAGAATCTAGGCAATGAGGTAATAGAGGGGGTGTTGCTGGGAAAGGCATTTGCTAACTCAGGCTCCTGTGAAATGCTACACTTTGTAACACCTAAACATACTCGTGAGATGCAGTTGTTCATTTACTTACGGCTATTAACAGTTAGCAGGCAAGACACAACCTGTTAGCTGAAAGGATGGTTGGATTCTCAATCTGCCAAATGGATTTACACACACATTTGCTAACTGTTCCCTCCATGGTGGACACATGGTATGTGATGTCATTATTAACTGGGACAAGGACACTAATGGATGGATTTGTATAGACTCTGTTACTCATTCAGAATTGACTGCTGTGGGTCCCCTGCAAGACCAGAGGTCTACCTAGAAGAAGGAACTGAGGCAGCCAATTCAGACTCAGAGCTTTGATGGGATCAGAGGTGAGGTGGAGCCCATGTTGATGGTAACTGGATAGATTCAGGATTCTACCCACCAGGCTTTAAAAAGCCTCTAGCCTCGCAGAGGCTCATCATACATGTTGACCAAAGAATCTCTTGTCACTTCATGTCCTGCTGTAGACTGCTCTGCCTAGTTTTAGGAATTGTATCTCTACCCCTTGTGGCTAAGGGCGAGAGATGACCTTTGGAATGCCAGCCACAGGAGACAAAGCCTGTCTCAGGTAGCAAACGCAGCCTCAGTTCCTCTCCCTGCCCCCAGAGCTTGGTTAGAAGTCAATGACGGGTAAGACCCCTCATAGCAGGGGGCAACCTAAGATAGACTCGATCACTTGGGAGATCATAATGGAAGGACTTGGGGGGCTGCAACAAAGAGCAATGGACTCTTGCCCCCCGGCTTTGTCAAAGCCCGAGTCCCCATGTTCTCTGGGAGAAGCACTTCCTGGCTCTAATCCCCTTAAGCCTGAATACCTGTTGGGGAGAGATGCAGCTCGTTGCTTTGCTAGAGTGTGTCCTGCGGGAAAATCTGGCATCACAAAGACTTGCTGATAAACCTGTGAAATCTGCTCTGCTAAGACTGCTTTCATTCATATGATAAGGGTCCGAGAAGAAATGAGTATGTCTCTCAAAGTTTCTGCAACTCTCTTCCTGACAGACACTGACTCAGACTCTGAAGCCCTCAGATCTCTTTGAAATGTTATCTACTGTTTGATCCTTGCCGCCCTGTATTCCTGTGTATTACAACCCAATAAAAGGCTATGGAAGAGGGCACTCGGGGCCTTTTTCTCCTCGGAGAAACTGGCCGCTGCTGGCTTTTGTCTCCCCTGAGAAACTGGCCACAGCCCACTCCTTCCACTCCAAACCAGATCCAGCATCTCTCTGCCATATTTATTCACTCACGCATGTCCGTGGCACTGGGGGGACTCACAGAGAAGTTGCCCCTGCAATGTCCCAGTTCTTCCCACATATTTGCTTTAATCTTATTATACTTTTGTAAGCCCACTGAGCTTGGGGGAGGGAGGGGAAGCAAGCATACAGCATGGTTTGTCCTGATCCAGGTCCCTAGACACAGTGGGGCAGGCAGGGAGGAGAGCAGGGGCAGTGAGCGTACCTCCGTCCCTGGCGTGTAGCAGTGATAGTGGCCCCCAACAGCTTCTGCAAAGTTCTTCAGGACAGCCTGTGGGATGGCAGCAGGGTCAGTTCTCACTAGGACAATGCCAATGCTACAAAACACTTTCTCCTTGACCGAACCTCCCAACTCTCCTGACTTCCCATCTTACCAGATGGAGATCTAGGTACAAGAGAGTACTGCTCTGGTCCACAGCTTGGGGCCTGTCTACATATAGAGCCTCACAGGCTGGCACCGCCCACTATGACCAATCCAAGGGAACACTTGGAAAATCTCAGGTACTTACAGGGGGCATCTGATCATTGCATTTGTAGGTAACAATGTGGGTGTGGAGGTCCCTGCCCATGGTAGACTGTTGGATATAGTCAGACAGGATTTCAGCAGGCTGATCTGGGCTGAGGAAAAGACGGAACAAGAGAAGGGAGCACCCCAGCATGAGGACATACCAGAATGATACCAAATGATACCAAAATGATAATTTCTAGGGAACATCTAGAGTCTAACCTACCACTTGTGTGCCAGGTCACTTGTATAAGATGCAGGGCAGAATAAAAGCACAGGCCTGGCCTGCTCTGGTAGCCCTGTGCACAGATGACCCATGAACACAATCCTTCCATCAAGCATGTGTCAGGAGCCATGCTTGATGATCTTTCTTCAAACAATGGCTTGGCTCTCTGGCCCCCTTCATGTACTCTGTTGTCTGCTTAGGAAAGGAGACCTACCAGCGCCCTAATATGGTCACCAGGGAATCCAGCCCCTTCAGAGCAAAGGTTTTCTTCAGGGCTTGCAGTAGATTGCTGCCTCCATCGGGCTGCAGGTGCTTTACCCAGAGCTTGAATTCCTCTAGGCTGGGGAGACAAGAGTGGAGACAAAAGCAGCCTAATCACAGCATTCTCCAGGGCTCCAGGCCCAGGACGCACTGAGCTCATTTCATCCTAATGATACCTCTTCAAGGTGGACATGTTTATTCCCATTTTACAGATGAGAAGACTGAGGTTCAGATTTAGGAATTGCCAAAATGATACTGTTAGCAACTGGCAACAGTGAGGATTCAAACCAGGTCTGACTCTAGGACCTGAGCTTTGTAGAGGACTGGTTTGTCTTGACCTGGCAAATGTGACTCAGCTCTGTATGGAAAACCTACAGAACCAATGTGGTGGGCAGGAGCCAGACCCTCAAACTGGGTTTTCCCATGGGAATCAGGCCTAGAAAATGCATACAGACTGTTATGGCTTGACCTTGCTAAAACTGCCTCAGCCTGGTCTGAAACAGTAAATGTTTAATGTCTAGCTTCAAGGTAATTTCCAAAGCCTGTGTAAATTTTCCCAAGGACAGAGCTAATCAGCTCGCTGCCTTTCCCTTCTGCATTTGTTATTTTCATTTCCTTGACTGTACCTAAAATGTGGACAATGATATTCTACACAATAGATAATAAATCCTTCTTTGATGTAAGACCTGAGAAAAAACAATAAAAGCTTGTGTAGGCAAGGGTTGGGGCACTCTCCCCTTGAGAGAGTGGCCATGCTGTCCCCTTTTTCCCCACAGGATTGCTGTAGCCTGTGCATTTGTTCTCATCTTCAGTCACAACAAGTGGACTCTGCTGGCCAGAGTCTGCCACAGAGCTTCTAGTGACTGCTGTCAGGTGGTCCTGGGTTAAGACCCTTCTTCCACCTACCCTTAACCCCCTAACTCTGCTGGGAGGCAGACTTCAGCCTGAAGCATGGAATCAATGCTCTAACACTCAGAGGGGTCTAAGAGAAGGCTGTGGCTGTGTGACCATATCTCATGTGGATTGGAGTACATACTTCTGATAACAGGGAAAATAACATGGTTCTGTCTTGGTTAAATATTGAATACCTCACATGGTACTGCTGAGAGAGTTCTGCTCTTTCCATTTCTTTGTCAGTCTGACCAGAAAAACCCTCCAAATTTCAGCTTGTTGCTAGAAGTCTGTCTCTCATTATTATAACTATTGAGTCTCCCTTTTAAACAGAGAAAGAAAAAACTCAGGCCTAGAGCCTTCTCAAGTCAATAGGTTTCAAGCTGGAATTTAATATCATCATTTTGTTTGCTATCCTTGTATTTATTTTTTTGACTACTTTCTAATTATGGCAAGGATTCTGGGCTTCTCAGTTACGGTACTAATAGAGAGTTGCCTTCAATAATAAATAGAGTTGGTATAAAGAAAATCGGTAACAGTGCAAGTGGTACAGAGTAAATAATAGTACACAAGGCAGAGATATGATGAAAATCACTTAAGTCCAGGAATGACTGGAGTTGAGAAACTCCTGGCTAGATGATCTCAAGGTCATTCTGGGTTGGACAATTGAGATCAGGAGTCTAACTAAAGTGGAAATCAAAGTAAAAAAAAAAAATGCTCTCATTCACTGAGTATCTGCCATATGCCAGTTACTTATTTTTCATTTCATCCGGACAACAGCTCAGTGAGGAGCAGGTATCCTCAGCCTCATTCTGCTCATGAGAGAGGTGAAGGACTGGTCAACATCACCCAGTAACTGCCAGAGCTGGGATTCAAAGCCAGCACTGCTGGAACTGAGCACTTCTCTACCTGGGCAGGTTCCTCTTTATAGCCAGTGCTGGGCAAGGGGATCTCCATCCCAGAAACCTAAGCTTGTGGATTTTCCAGGACTCTACTCTAGAACCTAATCCTGGCTCTGCCACTTTGGGCATGTTCCCTAACCTGAGACCAGTTTCCTCATTTACAAAATGGGGATAATAATCCTATTCCATGTGTTGGCTATAAATATTAAATAAGATAGTACATGCTAAGTGGCTACTGTAGTACTTAACACATGGTAGGTGATCAAAGATACTCCCTTCATGGTGTAAGTAAAAACTCTTATATACCTTCCCTCTCTTTGCTCCCCTAAACTAGAAACTCTCAAATAAAGGACTAGCTAAATTGTACTATATAGTGGAATACTACACCGCCATTAAAAAGAATGAGGAGTTCCTATACGCACAAAGAGTGATATCCAAGGTTAGGTGCAAAGCTAGTTGCAGGCCAGTGAGACATGCTCCTGCTTATGTTTATTTTTAAAAAATTTTTAGACGTTTTATTTTATTCATTTTAGAGAGACTGGAGGGAGGGAGGGAGAGAGGAAGAGAAGCATTTATGTGCAAGAGATGCATGGATTGGTTGCTGCTCACATGTCCCCAACTGTGGACCTGGCCCACAATCCAGGCATGTGCCCCAACCAGTAATCAAACTGGCAAACTTTTGGTTCGCAGGCCAGCACTCAATCCACTGAGCCTCACCAGCCAGGGCTCCAGTTTATGTTTAAATAATAGAGGATGGCTCTTTTATTTAAAAAAAAAAAAAAAAAAGGATGAACACACAGGTGCATGTGTGACAGACTGTCTGTGGAAGTAAACAGAAGAAACTGTTACTGGGAGGAGAGAGGAGGACTTGGGTGAGGGAGACTTATTTGCTATTATTTACCCTCTCATACTGTTTGAGTTTTTGAACATGAACCTGTATTATTTTCACAATAATAAAACTACCTGCTAGTTTGCAGGATAAAAATGGTATTTTGTGGTTGCTTTGTCTTTTCATTTGAAAGATTACTTGTGAGGGTAACTCTTTTTCCAAAAGTTACTAGCTACTGGTGTTTCTGCTTTTGTGAATGAATTGTCCCTTTGCATTTACTTATCCGATGGGGTCTTGGGTTTGCACTTCGATCATGCAATAAAGATAGTAACACTTGGAAAGGAAAATGACCACATAAACATCCTGGGAAGGGCTGGATGGCTACTCACATGGAGGTGCCAACGTCCATGGGGTCTGGCCAAAGGGCTCTGGTGGTGGTGCCAAAGGACAGGACGTACAGCTTCTCCTTGTGACTCAGTTGCTCATCAATGAGGCTCTGGTGGACGGAAGGGTCAGGTAGGGAGTTAGTTATTAACAAAGGAGACAAGGGCCAGACATCTGCTTTGGAAAGATTAAATCAGGAAACAGCAGTTTCCCAGTCACCCCAGGGAGTAATGGTATCATTTGGACAACATCCCACCTAATCAACGAGGCAGGAAAGACAGCCTTACAGCCTCCCCAGGGATAATGGGCATCATTCCTCTGGACTAACAGGGAAGAAAATGGTGAGGGGGAATTCCTTTTACTGAGGCTGTGCAGTAGAAGCCAGATGAGAAAGCAGAACTTGGAGGCCTGTGCAGTAGGAGCCAAAATGGCCACCATAAAGGGGCACAGCCTAACCTGGGAAAGTCTGGGAAGAGAATCATATTGGAGGAGGGCATGGAACCAGAAGGTACAGGAAAGTGACTGGATAGTGGAAGATTGGATAGCACAGGCCAAAAAATCCAGGAGAGACCAGGTAGTTTGAAATAAAGGCTGCTCTCAAGCCCAAGAAGATACAGGGAAGACAAAGAACCCAGCTTGTGCCCTTGGGTCTACTCAAGTATCCTTTTTGAGAATACTTTTGCCTTCTTTTTTCCTAAACTCTAAGGGCCCATAGGAGACTTGCAAACAGGGGAGCAGCTGGTGGCGGCAGAGGGCTCTCCTTTTGACTCACTTTGTTTTCATGAGTCCACGCAGCTGCTACGACGATAACCTGCTTGCTCCCTAGCTCTCGAAGAATACACTGTTAATTTCTTGCTTTAATAAATCTTGCCTCTCACACACTGCCTCCTAAGCAAGTGTCCCCCATTTTTCTTTTCCCCGTGATACTACAGAAGAGCCCATTTCCAGACTGTGCAAGGACTATCTGCCTAGGCCCTGGTGTTTCCAGTAATAGGTCACCACTGGCTACCAGAACAAGGGGCCATGTGGAGCCTAGCTTTACCTCCCATGGTGTGGCTGGTCACCAGGGCTAGGGTATGAACAGTGTTATAGTAGGGTCACTTGAGGTTCAGTTTAGTGGCCTCATGCTGACCTTTGCTTCCCACCCACTGGGGATATGGATGAAAGCTAAAGCTGCCTATCCCAGACTGTCCCATGGTCCTATATGGTGGAGGTAGGACATGGGCCTTCAGCTTGTGGATTAATTGTGTGCCCTACTCCCCACCCCACAACTGCAGACTGCCATTCTCTTCCAGAGCAGCCCCCTAGGGTTGCTGTACACCAGGGTCAGAAATGTGGGTGGAATGTGTGTCTTGGCTTCCCATCTCAAATGTGTGCTATGGTTGGTTGAACTCTTCTTAGCTGTGACACCCAGGAGGGATAACAGAGGAAGGGGGCAGTAGTTTCTCTCCAAGGTATGTGAGTCGGGGATGGAGCAATGAGCACAACACCAGCCTGTTTGATTGATGTTTTTAAGTTGTAGTGGATGAATATACAACAGAGGAGTTTTGAGACATAGTCAAGTTAGTAGGGACTGCTGTGAAGAGAATACTAGAAGCTCACACTCCAAGGGAAAATGACTCTGAGGTTTGGTTTCTGTAACTGTAGATGCTAATTAACTGTGAACTGATCTTTGTAAAATATATCATTTTGGATTTGCTGTAAACAAAGCCAGCTAGGCAGGCACAAATGGGAGGGAGGGGTGGTGGGAGTAGTTCCATGTCCTTCTCTGTGCCCCAAGACTTACCATGAGGTCATTTTGAAATTCTTCTTTCCTAGGGCTACTGCTGATGGCTGACACATCAATGAGAACACCAACTCTGGCCCCCTTGATGAGGCCAAATGCCTAAAATCAAAAAGGGCACCCAGAAATAACCAGCACAACTGTGTTGCTCTGAAGACTTTCACTGAGCAGCTCTGCAATGGGAACTTCTAACCCTCCTAGACCTCAACAAGCAGCAGCCAAGGAAGGACCATTTTACAGAGGAAGAAGCAAAACCTAGGTCTAGGCGGCTGCTCCTGTTTTGTGGCAACATATTCTTTAAGTTGTTGTCATTGATATTTACTGTCTACTCTTATGAGGTAATACATGTTCACTGTAGAAAATTTGGAGCCTGTAGAAAAGCACCCTTTGTAAGAAATAAAATCTGATATGTCACTACTGTAGATGAAAAAATGGCCACATCCTAAATCTAACAAGCTCAGGGGAGGCCTGCATGGTAGGACTTACAAACTCAAAGGCCAAAGTAACCACGTGGGATAGACTGAAATTAAAACATTCTAACTAAAGGCAGTTAATAGCTGGTAATCATGTCCTAGTCTAATGGGGTGCAAAGTGAGGGGTGCCAGAAAATAGGAGAAAAAACCCACAGACCTCAATCAGGGGATGGGGGAAGTGGATGATATGGCTTAAGATACACTACATAGCAAAAAGGCAAGCTAATAGTTGTGCTACTGCCTGGGGTGAAATGTGTCTAGTGACCCTGAGAGCATTCAGGAACTTGTAACATAGCCAGGGGAGGTGAATGCCCTCCCCAGAAGCCCCTGTGTCACAAGAACTCTTGACCTGACTAAAGATGGCAGCTGAGAGAATGTAAATATGGGGAGACTGGCAAATGTAGCTCATTGTGGGAGGAGCTAGATAGGAGGTCATGTAGGAAGCTCTGGGTCAGAAATTAAACTAAGGACAAGCAGAGAGAGGGAGACTGGTTGGCCATGAGGGCTGAGAGAGTAGGTAGCAGCTGTGCCAATCTATAGTGAAGAGGGCAGCTATGTGTGAGAGGTTCAGCCATGGTGCCTATAGTGAGGGAGGAACTATGTCTATTCCTCTAAGGATTCAGTCATGCAGCCTAGGCTAGTAAGAAAGGGGGGTAGTTATGAAGAAGGAGCCATAAGCCAGAAGGGATTTGGCAACAGCAGCAAAGAGAAAGAGAATGGCAGGCTGCTGCTCTGATTGTGCCCACTCTAGCTGACTCCAAAGCCACTAAGGACTCTGCCTTGCAGGATGCTGACCGGGTGCCTCAGACCTGGACTGTCTGTACTCTTGGGACTCTGGATGTACAGAGAAGTCACTTCCTTGGGACTTGCACCTTTCCTGGACTTCACCATGATCCAGTGCAACATGGCACATGTTTTCCTGGACTATTACATAGAGGCTGAGGACAACATACCCCAGATCCTGAAGGAGAGAGCTGCTGTGAGAGGATAGTGACTGAAACCCATGAGTGTACCTTCTAGAGGGGATGGAGACCTGTTTGTACAGCTGGCTTGAGAACAGATAAGAATATGGGGAACTACTGGGCTTGGTTTTAACTTTTACCCTAGTGGGAAGCAAGGCAAGTGCTGGGTCTCATGGGAGAACAGGGCTCTGAGCAGAAGTGCTCTCAGCCCCACCAAGGTTCTACCCTTATAAATAAAAACCTGTTTCCTCCAACATTGATTGTTGGGTCATGCATCAAGGTGTCACAAGCACAAGCCCCACTTTGTTCAGTTACACTAGGGCAGGATTTTTCTCTAACGAAGGTCACTCTTCACATTAAATGAGCCTGTCCTCTTTTCTTTCTTTTGGCATCTATGATAACATACCTGATAATATACCTTTGGAATATCAAAGTAATTTCCTTTTGTCCAGACCCCTCAAAGCACAACCACCAAACCAGAGCAGAGACCACACATCCTCTCACTGTTACTATTATCATGCTAATTGTTGACTGTTACCTATCCTATAACCCACCAATGTAAAAGTACAAGGGGGGACTCCCAAAAACCCCAGAATTATCTTCTGGAGGTGGGCCCCCTTGTAGTACAGGCTTCCCCTGCTACGTGAGTATTCTACGAACCCATCCGTATCACTGTACCAGCTGGCACTATTGTGAGAGGTGTGCTCAATTTCAGTGAATTTTTTCTGAAGACTCTTTCAGTGTGTTTGCCCATTTCATGATGGGTGATTTAAGAGCACACCTGCCCACACTGCACTGAGTGTTCAGCAATTTTGGGCCCAGAAACAGCATGGCTCCGTGCGCCATACTCCCTGTTCACCTGATCTCAACCCAAGTGACTTTCTTTTGTTTCCCCAGATGAAATAAAGTCCTCAAAGGGAAACATTTTGCCAATGTGAAAGAGGTGAAATAAAAAAAGCAGTTTCACTAAAAGGCATCAAAATCAATAAATTCAAAAACTGTTGGAGCAGTGGGAAAAAATGCCTTGATAGGTGTATTACATCAAATGGAGAGTACTTTTTAGGTGACTGAAGTTTACACATGTAAGAATAAATACACACTTTTTTACAAATAAATTCCAGGGTTTTGGGGGGGGGGAACCTCCTTTGTATGGGTCTATTCCT
Source organism: Artibeus jamaicensis (assembly GCF_021234435.1). Classification (NCBI taxonomy): domain Eukaryota; kingdom Metazoa; phylum Chordata; class Mammalia; order Chiroptera; family Phyllostomidae; genus Artibeus; species Artibeus jamaicensis. The sequence goes on along the minus strand of NW_026522053.1, from coordinate 1,942,639 downwards.
TTTACTTTTTATTTAACCCGAGATTTGCCCACTTTGCTTTCTTCCATCTCCCCAATCTACCACCAATGAATTTCCTGTAATTCCCTTATACCTCCTCCTTTGATTGTAATGTATAAAATAAGGTGCAAAACTGACATTCTCTGGAGAATTTTTTCAATCCATTGAGCTTTTGCTTCCCAGCAGCTGCCATCAGTTTGGCTCAAAGAAACTCATAAATATTCTTACATTAACATTTACTTGGCATAGTGTGGCAGGATTCCAAAGAAGCCCACCCAGGACCACCTTGTAGACCCTGACCTGTGCTTGGTACCAGAAGGGGCCCATTTTGCCTCACCAGCTCTTTGTTTTACATTGGGTAAATGGGTGAATTTCCGTTGGGATTCTGGATCTCACTGTTTTAAGATAAGAGGCCCTGATTTTATTTGAGCCAATTTTTTAAATCCTCAAGGTTAAGGGTTGAGAGAACCCAGGCTAAGGTGGAACAGTAGGAAAAGTGGGTGGCTGGGTTTTAGCTTCAACTTTTCAATTGAAATTGCATTCTGAGAGTCTGAACAAAAAAACCCTTTGCTGGATAAATGGGAGCCTGAACTCATTGGGCTCCAAAGATAAGGTGCACTTCCTTCAGCCTGAATCTCATGGTATTCTTAAGGGACTATGATTCTTTGTGGAAGTGTCAAAAGCCATCCCTTACGATATACAGGAAGGAGCCCCATAGAGAATTCCAATTCTACTATAATTAAACAACTGACTCATCTGGGGACACACACATAAAGGTTGGGTACTTAGTGCTCTGAGTCCTCACAGTTGTATTAGGCAACAGGGGGAGAGAAACCAAGACACATGAGGGTTGACTGTAACCCAGGAAGGGGGTAACAGTCCCTTGGAATTCAATCCATAAGCAGCGTATTTCAACTCACCACAAAATATCCCTAGAAATTTGTTCAGACTCTGAAGATAATTTTTAAAAAAACTAAAATTAACATGGGAAATTGTGCCTCCAGGGCCAGAAACTCCCAGCCCCCATCAATACTCATGCAGATACATAATAAATAGGAAGCTTATACTTGCATGTACTTTACAGAAATGGGAAGATTTAACTAGATATGATATAGACTTAAGATGGCCAAAATTCAGTTTTCTTTGGGTGCCTAAGTTAATTTTTGCATGCAAACTTAGAAAAATGCTGGCTCTAAAATTAAACTGAATGAATGGGAAGCACATCTTGACTGGAAATTAGAAACTTCTAAGAGGAGCACAGATAATTTTTTTTAATGTGAAATTTTTTTAAATGTGAATAAGAAATTTTACAAACTTTCTTTGAACTAAAGAAGGCTTCTGAGGTTAACAAATGCCAACACCCATTCCTCTCCTTGACTGTCTAATACAGCCATGAGCTCCTCCACTATATTCTTTGCTTTCTGAGCTTCCTTGTCTAGATTTGCCCTCCACCTCCCTTCTTCGTTTCCCTTTTATCTACTCTATATCTCTTCCACCACCACTCCCTAATGATTTAGGGGAAAATGAGAATAGGAATTCAGACAAGGGTAATCCAGGAATTCCAGCAGCTGCCTTTGGAGAAATGCTGGTCTCAGGCAAAACAGGAACAAACAATTGTATACATTCCTTGGACTGAAACAGAATTAAGGTATCTGCCTAAAGATTTCTCCAATTTTTGCCTTGGCTAGGTAGCTTAGTTGGTAAGAGCTTTGTCCAAAACACCAAGGTTGTGGGTTTGATCTCAGTCAGGACATATACAAGAATTAGACAATGAATGCATAAATAAGTGAAATAATATTGATGTTCTCTCTCTTCTCTGTTAAAAAAAAAAGAAATTTAATTTAACTGTTAGAACCTGTGATGCTGGCTATTCTGATCTGTTCCAATTAGTATACCTACTGGTTTCTGGGAGCAAAGCAACAGAATTACTAGATAGAGTTTGCTAGGAAATTCTTGTAGAGGAGTCTGTTTTTACTGCAGAAATTCAGGTCACCTTAAGAAGGATTATTGGAAACTGAAATGAGATTTGAAAAAAGAAAAGAAACAGAGCAAGCATAGGGCTGCTGCAAGGATGATGAAAGGGCATTTCCCTTTCTCCTCACTAATTGTTTAGAAGAAATTAAAAATATGTGGGGGTGGTGGATCACTAAGGTTCTTGTAAATACTGGGGTTACTTTATCTGTTCTTAAATCACACCTAAGTTGCACCTAAGTTGCCTCCTCTCTAAGTAAAACTTCTGTGTAAATGGTAGAGATATTTAATAACCAATGTCTACTTTTAGATTGGAAACTGTCCCCTTCCAACTACGGAATGTTAAGGGGCAATATACATATTTTGGTAATCAAATTTGCCCCAACTTACCTGATAGGGTGAGATTTTCATGAAACTAATGATGCCCACGTAACCTTTTGCCAGAAGGGTGAAATGTATTTAGAAAAGAGTAAATCAGATACTGAACTAACTTAAAAAATAATAATTTAAAGAAACCTCCACAAGAGGAAAATAATCTTGAGACTCAACATTTGTTGCAGAATGGTTCACCACAACCTTGGGCCTTTTCCAGTATAGATATTGGCAAGATCAAGTCAGCCACCCCTATTAAAATAACGATTGATATTCCAAAAAATCCGAAATGATGGAAAACTCCCAAACTCTTTTTTTGAAGCCAGTATATCATAATCCCCAAACCAGATAAAGTCACAACAAAGAAAGAAAACTTCAGGCCCATATTGCTGATGAACATAGACGCTAAAATCCTCAACAAAATATTGGCAAACCACATCCAGCAGCACATTAAAATGATCATACACCATGACCAAGTGGGAGTCATCCCAGGGATGCAAGGATGGTACAATATTTGCAAATCAATAAACATAGTACATCACATAAACAAAAGCAAAAACAAAATCACATGATCATATCAATAGATTCGGGAAAAGCATTTGATAAGGTACAGCACCCATTGATGATGACAACACTCACCAAAGTGGGAATAGAGGGAGTATTTCTCAACATAATAAAGGCCATATATGAGAGACCTACAGCCAACATCATACTTAATGGGCAAAAACTTAGAGCTTTCCCACCAAGATCAGGAAAAAGACAAGGATGCCTGCTTTCACCACTCCTATTCAACATAGTACTGGAAGTCCTAGCCACAGCAATCAGACAAGAAAAAAAATAAAAGGCATCCAAATTGGAAAGGAGGAAACAAAATTGTCATTGTTTGCAGATGACATGATAGTGTACATAGAAAATCCTACAGACTCCACCAAAATACTACTTGACCTAATAAATAAATTTGGCGAAACAGCTGGATACAAAGTCAACACCCAGAAATCAAAGGCATTTTTGTACACCAACAATGAAACAACAGAAACAGGAATCAGGGGGAAAATCCCACTGGATATAGAAACAAGAAAAATAAAGTGCCTAAGAATAAACCTAACCAAGGAGGTAAAAAACCCATACTCAGAAAACTACACAACACTGAAGAAAGAAATCAAGGAACACACAAACAAATAAAAGCGTGTACCATGTTCATGGATTGGAAGACTTAACATCATCAAAATGTCCATACTACCCAAAGCGATTTATAGATTCAATGCAATCCCTATTAAAGTACCAATGACATATTTTACAGATAAAGAACAAACATTTCAGAAATTTATATGGAACCATAAACGACCCTGAATAGCAGCAATTTTGAGAAAGAAGAATAAAGAAGGAGGGATCACAATACCTGAGATCAAACTGTATTACAAAGCCACTGTAATCAAAACAGCCTGGTACTGGCATAAGAACAGACACATAGACCAATGGAATAGAACAGAGAGCCCATAAATACACCCATGTCTCTACAGTAAATTAATATTTAACAAAGGGGGAAGAAGCATAAAATGGAACAAAAATAGCCTCTTCAACAAGTGGTGTTGGGAGATCTGGATAGCTACATGCAAAAATATGAAACTCGATCACCAATTTACAAAAAATAAATTCAAGGTGGATAAAAGACTTCAATATAAGTCATAACACCATAAAAGTCCTAGAGGAAAACACTAACAGGGAAATCTCAGACATCTCTCACAGCAACATCTTCACTCATATGTCCCCCAAAGCAAGGGATATAAAGGAAAGAATAAACAAATGGGACCTCATCAAATTAAAAAGCTTCTGCATGGCTAAAGAAAACAGCCTTAAAATGAAAAAAGAACCAACGGTATGGGAAAACATATTTGCCAATGATAACTCAGACAAGGGTTTGATCTCCAAAATATATAAAGAACTTACGTGACTCCACTCCAGTAAGACAAAAAACCCAATTAAAAAATGGGCAAAAGACTGGAACAGGAGGACATACACAGGGCCCAGAGATACATGAACAGATGCTCAGCATCACTAGCCATTGGAGAGATACAAATTAAAACCACAATGAGATACCATTTCACAGTTGGAATGGCCACCATAAACAATGCAACAAACAAGTGTTGAAGAGGATGTTGAGAAAAGGGAACCCTAGTGCACTGTTGGTGGGAATGCGGACTGGTGCAGCCACTGTAGAAAACAGTATGGAATTTCCTCAGAAAACTAAAAATGGAACTGCCTTTTGACCCAGCAATTCCACTGCTAGAATTATATCCTAAGAACCCTGAAACATCAATCCAAAAGAACCTATGCACACCAATGTTCATAGCAGGACAATTTATAATAGCCAAGTGCTGGAAGCAACCTAGGTGTCCATCAGTGAATGAGTGGATCAAAAAACTATGGTACATTTATACAATGATTTCTACACAGCAGAGAGAAAGAAGGAGCTTATACCCTTTGCAACAGCATGGATAGAACTGGAGAGCATCATGTTAAGTGATATAAGCCAGGTGGTGAGGGACAAATACCATATGACCTCACCTTTAATGGGAATATAATCAACAACAAAAAAAGCAAACAAAATGTAACCAGAATCATTGAAATTAAGAACAATCTAAGAATAGTCAGAGAGAAGGGAGAAGACAATGGGGGGAAGGGTTTTCAGGAACTACTATAAAGGACATGTGGACAAAACCAAGGGGGAGAATGGAAGCAAGGGAGGGAGGTGGGTTTGGATGGGGTGAGGGTGAGGGGTGGGGAGAAAATGCAGATGACTGTAATTGAAGAACAATAAAATAATTTAAATAAATAAAATAAAAGAACTATTGATAATACTTTGCCTTTACCTATTCGTCACCAATATCCTTAAAGATTTGATGTACTAGCCCATTATACAAGTTTATTTAAAAAGGGAATTTATAATTCCATGTACAAGCCCCTGTAATTCTCCTACCTTCCAGTAAAGAAATTCAATACCAAAAAATAGATTTACAGAGAATCTCATAGTATAATTGAAGTAATTATCCCTAAACATACTGTGATTCCAAAGCCAAATAATCTATTATCAGCTATTCTGTGGACAACCAATATTTTTTCAGTGATAGAGTTATGCAGTGCTTTTTTCAGCATCTCTGGAAGGAAGGAAGGAAGGAAGGGAGGGAGGGAGGGAGGGAGGGAGGGAGGGAGAAAAAAAGACAAACATCTCCTTGCTTTCATCTGGGAAGATTACAAGTTTACTTAGACAGTAATGCCCCAGGGATATACGAAGAGTCTCACCTATTTCTCTTAGATACTAAAAGCTGACTTAAATGATGTTAAATTTCTTAGAGATTCCACTCTAATTCAATATGTGGATGATTTACTTTTATGTTCTAGACAGGGGTCTCCAACTCCCTGGGCTGCAGATGGGTAGAAGTCAGTGGCCTTTTAGAAACTAGGCTTCAAGGGAAGGTTTCCAGAGCTCCACCACGTGACTCCCACCCAAGCCTGAGTTCTGCCTCCTGTTCCCTAACACTACTCCAACCCCGACCCTGGGAAAAAGCCATCCCTGGTGCCACAAAGGTTGGGGACCACCTCTCCAGAACATTATTAGACTCCCAAAGGACACAATTTACCTATTACAACAGCTAGCTAGCTATAAAAGGACATCAGGTCTCAAAGGACAAACTTCAATTTTGTTTGCCTCAAATAAAGCACCTTGGCCATCTCATGTCTAACCCTGAAAGACTCAGAGAAATGATATCCTTTCCTCTTCTAAAAACAAACAAGGCCCTGGCTGGGTACTTCAGTTGGTTAGAACATTGCCCCAATACACCAAAGTTGTGGGTTTGATTCCTAGTCAGAGCACATATAAGAAGCAACCAATGAATACATGAATAAGTGAAATAACAATGTTTCCCCCTTTCTCTCAAATCAATAAAAAAAATTAAAAAATAAAAACGAAAAGAGCTTAGAGGGTTCCTGGGTCTGACTGTATACTGTCACAATTGTATTCTAATTTTTTTATTATTATTAATGGCTCAGCCTCTATATATTCTATTAAAGTCAAAATGAGATTGAAGATGGGGGCATAGGTGGATGTGCCATGCCTTCTCACACAACCAAGTTTAGAGACAACTAAATATTAGCAACAGAAAACACAGCCAGAACACGGAAAATTGAACTTTTCGGAAGTCCGTTAACAACAAATTCTTCAGTCTGACTGGTAAGGGGCGAAACCAGCAGCTGGTGAAGCGGGGTTGCACAGGAGGACTCGGTCAGATGGACTGAGGCATGGAATCCAGGCGCAGGGTTGGACCTAGTGAGCGACCGAGCGAGCGACCAAGCGAGCGACCGCGGGGGAGACAGCGGGGGAGCGGTGCTGTGTGTTGACTGTGGTCACCCATTTGTGCGCGGGCGGACAGGCGAGGGAGTGGGCGGTTGGACCGGGGCCGGGCGGGTCCCCGTGGCGGCAGGTGGAAGTGGAGGGCCGCCATTTCCCTGCTCTGACCCCACCTCCACATACAGCGTCATAACCCAGCGATTCTGAGTGGCCCGGCCCTGGTGAACCACCTAAGGTGCTGATCCTCACCCAGCGGCTCAAAACAGCAGAGGGGGCCGCCATTTCCCCACTCTGACCATGCCCCCACATACAGCATCACAACCCAGCAACCTGGGAGTCCAAGCCACCGCTTCTCACACTTAAAGGGCCAGAACAGACCAAAAATGGTGCAAGAAGATCTCAAAGCCCCAGAGCCCATAGATCTAAGCGATGAAGAAATAGCAAAACTCTCAGACTCACAGTTTAAAACACTGGTCATCAGGATCCTCACAGAACTGGTTGATTATAGCCACAAGTTAGACAAATATATGAAGGCGAAACTAATTGAAATGAATGGAATTGCACAGGACACCAATAGCAATGAAAAGAAAACTGGGACTCAAATCAATGGAGTGGACCAGAAGAAAGCAAATAATGGCCAAACAGAAAAGAGTCAAGAAGCAAGAATTCAAAGAAATGAGGAGAGTCTTAGGAACCTCCAGGACATCTTTAAATGCTCCAACATCTGAATTATAGGGATACCAGAAGGGGGAAAGGCACAGCCACCAGTGGAAAACTTATTTGAACAAATAATAAAGGAGAATTTCCCCAATCTAGCAAAGGCAGTAGACTTCCAGGAAATCCAGGAAGCTCAGAGAGTACCAAAGAAGTTGGACCCAAGAAGGAACACACCAAGGCACATCATAATTACATTAGCCAAAATTAAAATGAAGGAGAGAATCCTAGAAGCAGCAAGAGCTAAGGGGGCAGTCACCTACAAAGGAGTCCCCATCAGACTATCAGCGGATTTCTCAAAAGAGACCTTACAGGCAAGAAGGGGCTGGAAAGAGCTATTCCAAGTCATGAAATCCAAAGACCTACAACCAAGATTGCTCTATCCAGCAAAACTTTCATTTAGAATGGAAGGACAGATAAGGTGCTTCTCAGATAAGATCAAATTCAAGGAGTTCATCATCACCAAGCCCTTATTATATGAAATGTTAAAGGGACTTATCTAAGAAAAAGAAGTTAAAGAAACATGAACAGTGAAAGGACAGCAAACTCACAGTTATTAACAACCACACCTAAAATGAAAGCAAACTAAAAGGACAGCTAGATCAGGAGTGGAAACATAGAAATGAAGATCTCAAGGAGGGTTAGCAACAGGGGAGTGGGAGGAGGAGAAGGGGGGAGAAGGTACAGAAAATAAGTAGCATAGACAGTAGATAGAAAATAGAAGGGGGGGGCAAGAGTAGCATGGGAAATATAGAATCTAAAGGACTTGAGACACATGGTCATAAACTAAAGGGGGGTAATGGTGGGGATGGGGGGGTAGGGTGGAGGGGAATGAAAGGGGGAATAGAACAACCGTAACAGCATAATCAATAAAAAATTTAAAAATAAATAAATAAAGTCAAAATGACCTAATCCAATTTAGTGGAACCCAGAGGGAAATAAATTGTAAAATCTCTAAAGAATTATCTAAATCTCCTGCTCTGGGACATCTTATTTATACAGTTCCCTTCTTTCTTTTCACACATGAAAATAAATGAGATGCCTTTGGAGTTCTAACTCAGAATAATAAAGGTCATCAGAGACCTAAGGATATTAGAGTCAGTAACTAGACTCTGCTACAGTCATGCTAAGTAAACAGACAAGAAGAGAGAAAGGCTCTCCTTCAACTACTTACATCCTTTGTTCTGGTCAATCTCCACTGTATTCTCATCACACTCAACACTTCTGTCAGTAGACTGGCTCTTGCCTTCTGCAACAAGTATTACTTGAACTTGATGTAAGAGTCTTAATCCAGCAACTTTGCTACTTTCTTTGCAAGATGAAGACATCCATGATCTGGGTTGTTTTGTTTTTCCTTACTAACTACCTTCTTGTTCCTAGGAATAGTTTACAGGAAATTCCTATTGATAATGCTGACTTAATTTGGCTTACGGATAGATCTTTGAAAGATAAACGGAAATGTTACTGAGCTGGGTATGCAATGTTACTGACTGGGTATGACATAATTGAAGGTTCTTATTTACCTGCATAGGATCTGCCCAGGAAACATAATTAATTGTTCTAACTTGGGTTTGTCAATTGGCCAAAGATCGACTATCCAATATTTACACTGGTAGTATTGCCATGCCCTGGGTGTAGCTCACAACTCTAGAATGTTGTTGAAGCAGCAGGGCTTCTTAATGTTCTCAGGGCAGCCCATAAAAAATGGAAAGGAGGTTGCAGAATTATTAGATGTCCTACATAATTCAAACAATTGTCAATTATTAAAATCCAGGACATTCTAAAGTTGCCGTCATGGAAGAAAAGGAAATCATTTAGCTGATGCTACAGCTAGATGGGCAGTATTAAACAATCAAATTATCCACACCTAAGAATGCTCCTTGCTTCCTATTAAATCAATAAAAAACTTTTTTATTATTGTTAATTTAATTTTTTATTGTTGTTCAAGTACAGTTGTCACCATTTCCCCCCTAAACTCCCCCCAACCCCAGCCATCCATATCAATAAAAGATCTTTTAATGGTTCCAATGGACAGCTGCAGAAGAAAAGAGGATATGACAACAAATAAAGGAAACTTTGTCCTAAGCAAACAGATAGGGCTCGGGCCCAATCAGAAACCAATCTTACCTATAGGGGCTTAATTACCTGTACTTTAACATGTATATGAGCTAAAGCATCAGAGTCTGAAAAGATGATTTCACTACTGCTGTACTGTTACTACTGCTATAGCTTATAAAGTATATAGTAGATCAGATGTTCTATCTGTCTAAATATAACCCTGCAAATCATTCCACAGGTCCTAAGGACATTTCCCACTCTCTTTAGATTCATCTGATGTATGGTAATTGGATTTTATCCAAATGTTACCATCTCAAGAATACAAATATGTGTCAGTTATGATTTGTATGGGTTGAGGCATTCCCTTGCAGGAGAGCAACAGCCTTAATGGTAGGTAAATTATTATTGGAAAAAATTAACTTCTAAATGAAAAATTCTCTCTAAGTTACAGTGACTGAGGAACTGACTTCACTGGGCAAATAATGCAATCCACTTATAGTATTTGGCCTATTCTACAGTATCTTCATTGGGCTTATCACCCCAGTCCTTTGAATTGGTAGAACATACCGTTGGCACAATTAAAACTCAACTAGGTAAACTTTCAGAAGCTTTTAATCTCCCTTGGCCAAAGGGTCTCCCTATAGTGCTTCTCAACCTAAAACCTACTTTTGGTAAACATAGACTTTCTCCTTATGAAATAGTCACCAGCCATTCTATGAGTCTGGATAAAGGGACATATGAATCAACCTTCCTAAAAGGAGACATTCTCCATTATGATCAAGGGCTCATTAACCAGATTGTAGGAACAGATAAATTAGTGACATTCATTTCACAGTACACTCCCCAAAATGAAAACTTCAATGACTATGACTTACAACCAGGAGATTTTTATCCATTGAAAAAGACAAAATTGAAGACTCTCTCTAGTTAATTGAAGACTCTCTCCATTTTGTAGAAAGAGACCTTATCAGGTGCCAAGCAGGTGTTACTTCTGCTGAAATTATATATATATATATATATATAAAATTGTGGACACACACACATATTTTTGTCCAGAAAGCATGTAGTCATATAATGTGAAAAACAGGCATGTATTGAAGAAGATACAAGAAGCATTGTATATAGAGTAATGATGCCTCAACTTTCAAAGTAGGCACTTTGTGACCTCACACAGTTCTCCCAATTGCCACCTGCTTCCCCGTTGTATTTTCCTGAATCTCACTGATGGTCTGAAATATCTTCCCTTTCAAAGGTGGTTTTAGTTTGAGAAAAGCCAGAAGTTACAGGGCACCAAATCTAGCCTGTAGGCAAGCTGAGTCACCTAGGTGATTTGATGTTTTACAAAAAAACTGCATGAGAACATGATGCATGAATGGGCGTGTTGTTGTGATGAAGCTGCCAATCACCAGTTTCCCATACCTGTGGCTGTTTTTGTCATATCTCTCAACTAATGAAGAACACTGAGGTAGTACTCCTTATTAATTGTTTGGCCTAGAAGGGCATACTTGTGATGAATAACACCTTTGCAATAAAAAACACAGTTAACATGGTCTTTGATCTTTATGTGACTTTGCCATGCCTACTCTGGGCGTGGAGAATCAGGCAACTTTCATTGGGACAACTGGGCCTTAGTTTCTGGATCATAGCCTTGGACCCACAATTCATCTCTGGTTATGACCTTCTTGAGGAAATCTGGTCTGAATCAAGTCATTAGCAACAGCAGCACACTGTTCCTTCTGTTCTGGTAGCAGAAGCTGTGCAATGAATTTTGCCACAACACATTTCATGCCAAGATCCTGTGTCAAAATCTTGGACACAGTAGTTTTGAGAATCCCCAGATCAGTTTCTAGTTCTTAGTCACCAATCTTTGTTGATTGCAGCCTGTATGCATTCAACATGCTCAGTTTTTCTGCTTGTTGCAGGTCTTCTAGAATGTGGATCACTTTCAACAGATTCTCAGCCAACTTTGAAGCATTTGTGCCACACTTCTATTTGCATTGCACTCATTGCATTGTTCCCAAAAGCCTTTTGAATCATCTGAATAGTTTCTACAGAGGAACGTTCAAGCTTAATGCAAAATTTGATCAGAATCATTGCTTTACTTGCTCAGTCATTTTGAATGTGACAGTCATACAGTACATATGCTCACTCAGTGGTTTTTACCACCCCCTTACTAGTACAGTGAAGTCATCATTGTTGACATATGTGTATTCAGTCCACTGTCCTTGGCAACCGGGTTACATTGATGTTGTGCAAAGTGTTCTCATTATACTAACAATGGCTGGGCTTTTTCTGGACTATATGTGTGTGTGTGTGTGTGTATGTATATACCTCACCTTAGGACATGCTTATTGATTTTAGAGGGAGGCAGAAAGAGAAGGAGGGGAATATCAGTCAGTTGCATCTCCTATGACTGAACCCACAACCCAGGCCTGTGCTATAACTGGGGACTGAACCCCTTTTTTTATTGTTCTTCAATTACAACTGTCCCACAGAAACCCCAAATTTTTGGTTTATGGGACATTGCTCCAACCAACTGAGCCACACTGGCCAGGGTGGGATATGTATATTTTCAAGAGAAGTTAAAAGGAACTAGTTTGTCTTAATAAGTTGGTTATTTCTGAGTGAGTAGACACCAACTAAGAAAACCAAAGGAAGTTGCAGAACGTTAGTGCAAAAGGAATATTGAGGAAGGGATTTTATGTATAAACACTAGAACCCAATTATGAGAATGTCCTTACTCCCTAACCCAACAAGGACAACTACCTATATTAATTCAGATAGAAGCTGAAATGGCTATAAAAACCTGGCCCTTAACAACTGCTACTGAGACACAGGAAATTTACATATGAGACTCTTACTGTCTTCCGAGACTCTTACTGTCTTCCGGGCCTCTAGAATTTTAGATGGTAATTGTAATTTACAGCATTGTGTTCTTACAGCCATGGCCCCAAATAAACCTTAGGGTTACAGCTTCCAATTACACAACTAGCAGGAATTAGATGAATAATGAACGGCATTTACGTGCTTCTAATGGGAAGTAGATGAACCATAGTAAATGGATGTTCATCTTATGGTCAGATTGTGAAAATTGAAGAGGTGTATGGTGTGCCCTCAAACTATAAGTAAATGTTATACTAGATGCAAACTACAGAGATGTGAGACAGACAGCAAAACCTGGGTCATAAAAGCTTACAGGTTAGAAATTATCCAGAGTGTTTTTCTTAGTAAAGGCCCATAAGACCTGACTGTCCCCTTCCCCTTACCTGTCTTTCACTTTGGAGGAAAAATTTGTCTTGGACTTCCATCCAAGGTTATGGTCTTGCCCCATCCCCACAGGTCCATCATTCAGCAAGACAAATGCTGACACTGAGACTTCCTAGGAATGAGCCTTCCTAGCACATGGGACCTAATCATCCAACCAAAAGGTTAGTTGTCTGTGCATCTTTTGGATTGACTTAGGACCAAAGGGGGTACATGTGGACAAAAAGGGGACCATATACTAAACCTGACAAGCTCAGGGGAGGCCTGTGTGGCAGGCTTACAAATCAGAGACCTAAAGTAATTTCAAGGAATGGTTTGAAAAGAAAACTTTCTAACTAAAGGCAGTTTGTGGCTGGTGGTCATGTTCTAGGACAGTAACTTCCCTAACCAAGTTCAATCTTCATCTTAACTGAGCCTGTCTATTGTCTTTTTCCATCTACTGTAACATATCTGGATAACAAACCTTTGAAATATCAAAGTCATCTCCTTTTGTCCAGACCCCTCAAAACATAACTATCACACCAGAGCAGAGACCACACATCTTCTCACTGTTATTATTACCATGTTAATTGTTAAATGTTAACTATCCTATGCCCACCAATGTATGTATCTGTTCCTTTTACTTTTTACGCAATCTCAGAGCTTTTCCCACTTTGCTTTCTCCTGCCTCCCTAATCTACCACCAATGAATTTTATGTGACCTCCTTATGTCTTCTCCTTTGATTCTGATATATAAAGTAAAGTGTAAAACTGCCATTCTCTGGAGCATTTACTCAATCTGTTGAGATTTTGCTTCCCAGCAAGAATCACAATTTGGCTCAGATAAACTCACAAAAATCCTTACAGATCTGGACATTCCTTATGTTGACATTACATCAGCATATTTAATTTCATTTGTCTGGATCCTCGTTTATTTTCTCCTTCTCCACCATAGGCAGATTTGTGAAGCTTGCTGGCTGCCCTGGTATTTCTGTGAGTTTCTAACCACTACTGCCACCTACCTGTTGATGCTCTTGGATTCTTTTTTGGAAAAGTTAAAGATTCCTTAATTTTTTATTCCTGGTACCACTACCACAATTTACAGGGCAATATACCTGATGTAATGAAAGGAAGAAGACAAAGCTACAACAGATAGAAGACCTCAGGAATGTACATCTAATTGACGCTACATTGCATTAATCAATAGCTGCACTTTCTGCAAACTGTGGCTATGACAGTCCTGAACAAGAAGAGTTTCCTGTTTAAGCTGCACTAACTATTCTGACTATGGATCATTGCTCCTTCTGTGGCATATTTTTACAGTTCCTCTAATGCACTTGGGATGACTGTCTCAAAGTAACCTGCAGCTTTCCTGACAGCTCCTCGCTCTCTCTCCTGCTAAGAACCGTAGCCCTTTTCTGCTGAGTTTTTAGAACCTTCTGCTACCATATCCACCACTTCCAACACCAGATCCATAACCACCACCATAGGGGCTGCCCGAGCTTCTTCCACCAAAACTGCCCTCCTTCATGGGTCTATAATTTGGCTGCTGTTGTCCACTATAATTTCCAAAATTATTATAGTTCCCACACCACCACTACCGTAGTTACCACCAAAATTCCCTCCTTCATTGTAACCATCATATCCTCCACCACCACCATATCCACCACCTTGGTTTCCATATCCTGGTCCACCACCATAGCCTCCTCCTACTACTATAACCAGGTCCACTGCCACAATTGCCACCATCACCTCCAAATCCATTATACCCACTATCACCTCCTCTATAACTACCTCTGCTGCCACCTCCACCATAACCTCCTCTTCCACCAAAGTTTCCACCATGGCCAAAGTTTCCTCTACCACCTCTAAAGTTTCCTCCATGACCCATAAAGTTTCCAGATCTACCTCCACAGCCTATTGGTGGTCCAGCAGACTGCATTTCTTGTTTAGAAAGGGCCTTTTTCACTTCCCAATTATGCCCATTAATAGTGTGGTATTTCTGAACAACAATTTTATCAACTGTATCATGATCATCAAAAGTTACAAAAGCAAATCCTCTTTTTTTCCCACTCTGCCTATCTTCCATAACTTCTATGGTTGCAATCTTGCCATACTTTTCAAAGTAGTCTCTCAAATTATACTCTTCTGTATCTTCTTTAATACCACCAACAAAAATTTTCTTCACTGTTAAATGGGCACCGGGCTTAACAGAATCCTCTCTAGAAACAGCTCTCTTTGGTTCCACTACATGCCCATCAATCTTGTGTGGTTGAGCACACTTGGCTGCATTCACCTCCTCAGCACAAGAGTAAGTGACAAAACCAAAGCCCCAGAACGTTTTGTTTGGGGGTCTCTCATCACTACATAATCTGTGAGAGTGCCCCTTTTCTCAAAATGTTCTCTTAAACTATCATTTGTAGTTTCAAAGCTCAAAACACCAATAAAGTTGCTTTCTCAACTACTCTGGTTCTTTTGGATCATGGCCCCTCATTTTGAGACTGGACTTGCCTCTTCCAACTCGAGTTCAATATGGGACTGAGAGGTGATGCTGTTGGATTCTGCATGTAACTACTCATCCTGTTATAGCTGCACTGTGAATTAGAATTTTCATTCAGATGAAACTGATAGTTTTCCAGGGGTGGTGGATTCCATTTCATGCTTTTTGCCTTAAATCCTGAATTACTGGATACCTAGTTTTCTGTTTAATTCCATTTCCTGCTCACAGAGGTGTTTTGTACCTCTCATACCTTCAATATTTCCTTTCTGCATTCTCTTGGCAAGTGATTTTTGTCTCCAATTTCACTGAGAAAACAGAAACAAACTGGAGTAGTAGCAGTTTTTTTTTTAATCTTTCCAGCAGAATCTACCAGCCTGCCTGGCCCTGTGCCCACACATTTTGCCTTTTTCCTGTTACTTTGGATCTAAAACTAACTCTCCAAGCCCTGCAACCAACCTCTGGCTTGTCAAATAGGTACTTTGCTTCTATAATCAACCTTCTCTTAGACTACCAGTTCTTCTCTCTCTACTGCCCACCATACAAGGAAATACACATTTTAGGACCCCAACTCTCCTTCTACTACTTCATTTCTCTGTTTTTTCATTTCAGCAATGCTTCCTTACCTACCATTGCTCTGTGACCATTCATTTCCCCTCCTCATTCCTCTAAAGCCACATTTATCAAGACCTTGCTCTTGCCAAATCCAAGTTCTCAACTCTCTGAAACCCTGAGTAACTAGCGTAGGACACAATCTGAAACAGACTGAAACACTTAATAGTACACTGGTCTTTCAGGACACCACATTTTCCTGCTCATTTTTCCACTCACTGGCCAGTCCTCATTGTCCTCTACCAAATTCTCCTCCTCTTCCTGAAGACTAAATATTGGGATGCCCTCGGCAACTTGTTCCTGCAGGTGTTGGGCATGGGCTGACAGTATTACCATTGTTTGAGAGCTTGTGAGATGAGACATCTTAGGTCCCACTCCAGACTTACCTAGTTAGAGTCTGGTTTTAATAAGATTCCCCCAAGCCCAAGTTATTTGGCTGCACAATAATGTTTGAGAAGCCCTGACTGGTGTGGCTCAGTTAGTTGGGCATCATCCCACAAAGTGAAGGGTCACCAGTTCGATTTCTGGTCAGGGCACAGGCCTGGGTTGCAGGTTCAGTCCCTGGTTGGGGTGCGTACAAAAGGCAACCCATCAGTGTTTCTCTCTCACATCGATGTTTCTCTCCTTTACTCCTTCCCTTCCCCTCCCTCTAAAAACAAATAAATAAAATCCTTAAAAAAAAAAACCATTTGAGAAGCACTGGGTGAGTGCTCAGTTCTTTCTCTACTGTCCTACATCAGGGTTTCTAGCTGCTGCGCTGCTGGCAGTTTGTGCCAGATCATTCCCCTTCACAGGGAGCTGGACTGTGCACTGGTGGGTATTTAGAAGTTTCCCTGTCACCCTCCTTTACCAGTTGTGACAACCAAAAATTCTACAGAAAATGCCTAAGGTGAAAGAAAATGGTGAACCAGAAAAGCATCCATTGGAGGGAAACAGGCTAAAACAAATAAAAGAGCAAATCAAAGGTTAATTGGCCTGTAATCACTCTTCTACACTCCAGGGGTGAGAAAGACATTTAATCAAAGATTCAGTAGAAGTTATGTGCAGATGATTAGCCTTAGTCTTATAAATTTCATTAAGGGTCTGTGGTTAAATGGTCCAGGGCACATCTATTCTCACCCACCCAAGATCTCTGTGCCTTCTGGTAACAGCACTCTGGCTTTCTACATACAACCAGTCACCTCCCTTTGAGGTTTGGTGAGTGGGGAGAGTTACCCAAACTCCCCTTCTTCCCCCACCCCCTGGTTTTCCCCAGGAATAAGCTAGTTCCAGTCCTAGCTAGTTAGTATATCTCACCTCCTTGGTGATGGTGATTGGTCTAAATTGGCCCAGTGAGAATCAATCCCAGGACCAGGGAAGGTGTACTGAGAAAGGTAGATGGGGTGCCTATTGGCACGTCACTCTAGCTGGTGACATGTAAGCTTAGAACTGTTGATGACCATCTTCCCAAGCCTGGGAAGAGCTTTTCTGAGAATAAAACCAATCCAAGAAAAGCAGAGCCCAGAGACAAAGAGGTGACATCATTTGAGCCCCTGGATACAGCTGTGTCTGGGTTTTTTATTTATGTAGGTCAATAAATTTCTTTTTTATCTGAAGTAAAATTAAATTGAGGGTCTATAATTTATACCCAAAAGGGTTCTAACAAATACAGTAGAAATGAGTGAAAGGAGGCAAAGAATGAAATCCATATTTGTTACCTTTTTGCTGTTTTCTGTGAGCCACTGAATTCTCTGTTGATAAAGTCCTATAGCTCTGTCAAAACGGCAGAAAGACTCATTACTCAAGGACAACTCCATTACTGAGCAACAGCCACTTACATGGGAGGATAGCATGGATGAGTTATTTTTTAATGTGTCTAAGTTTTTGGGAGAGTATAAGGCAGACTTAACAGAGAAAACTGAAGGTGCTTGTTTGCTAGGGGTAAACACTGGCGGGGCTGTGAGAAGAACTGTGTGGGTGCAGCTCCTTGGTGGTGCCGTGTATACTACAGGCAGCTGTGATTTGGTGGGATGAGAGTCAGGGATGAGAATGAGCGCTGAGTGCAGGCAGGGCAATGGAGGGCAGGGGTGTCCTCATTAAGAAGGTAGAAGAATACTCTTGCTTTTCACAAATTGGTCCTTTCAGGGGAGACTTCCAAGTCACCTAGGGATGATCATCAAGACACATGGGAGACAGTTCAGCAGCACTTTCTCAGTGTATTGATGAACAAATGAAGCTTAGTTTCCAAAAAATTAGTCTCAAACAATTCCAATGGCTGTTTGGAGACCAGCATGTAACAGGTGCTAAACCTAAAGACTCAGTCACTGGAATATAAGTGACTTGCCCTCACTGAAAGCTGTTGAGATTTGGGGGCCTAGGGAAGGGCAAGGAAGACCTTTGGATATGAAATTATAGGGCAGGGGGTGGTGCATAGTTTTCAGGCACACATGAGTATAGAAGGGCTACGAGTATGAGCTTCAGAATGAGACAGGTTTGTCCTGGAGACCCAGCCCTGCCATTTATTAGCTGGTTGACCTTGGACAGGTGTGGGGACCTCTCCAGGCCTCGGTTTCATCATCTCCAAAATGAAGACAATAATGAGACTTTATCCAAGTCAATCTACTTGAGAATCAACTTGGTAAATGACCAATTAACTGAATGGACTTGAGCATTCCTTAAAATGCTGGGTTCACAATTAAACCAATCAACCAAAATATTGCAGAATTCTTTCAAAACTCTTTAAACCTTCCAACTGTAAATTACTATGAAATTTATAGTCAAAGTATTTTGATAAATTTGGCAAATTAGTCATTTAGCAATTGAGATTTAGTTAACTTTTGAATAATACTATATTTCAAATTGTTCTGAGGACTGAATAAGATAATGCATGCAGCCCTGAGTAGAATCCCTGACACATTAACAAATGTTAGCTATTAGTTATTACTATACCTTTGTAGGTAAACTCAGGCAAACAGTAATCACGGGCCACAGACTGCATAGCCAGGATGGAATGTAGACATGTGCAACCAAAATCTGGTTTGGGAGTGGGGAGCCTGCATATTTTTACATTTACAAAAGCATGAACCCAATCCATCAGTCACTGAAAGTGGTCGCTCTTAAAAACTACACATCAATTAAGGCTGTGAGGTTTTATGTGTTTATCCAAGGAAATAATCAATTTTAGAAAGCTGAGAAAAACTTATATGATCCAACTTCTTTATGTCAGAAAAAATAAAATTGGGTCTAGAAGTGGGAAAAGACCTGCCTAAAGTCCTACAGAGATTGTCATCTGACCTTCAAGCTGCTGAAAGGCAGTAATTCTTGAGTTCTGGGGTTGCTGGGAACATACTGAAAAACATACTTACTCAGAAAGCTTTGCTTCGAACTGGTGGATGATCTGGGGTGAGAACTGCATTTTCCTCATGGCACTGCTGTCCTCCTCCCTGAAGAAGCAACGCCTAAGAAGGGGTCTCTCAGGCCCAGGGAGCTGGGTATGTCACTGCAGGTTTAGGGTGAGGGGGTGGCTTCAGACTTACAGCACAGCTGTGCCCTGACAGATCAGGTCAGCCAAGGTGAGCTTCTCAAACTTTAAACTGTGAGTTGAAAGCCAATCATGTGCATCATCCCACACTGAGGGCTGGATCTCCCGTTCTTGTAGCCTCTGTGAAATGGAGCCAGAGTAAAACAAATAGCCGTGGAAAGAGAGAGTGAGGCTGAGGACATTCTAAGTGCCCGGCTCTCTACACACAGGTGCCCAAGAGCCACCAACTCCAATGGTCTTACCTGAAAGCAGCCTGATTAAGATCTCACCTTGCTGAAAGAACAGAGGAAAATGGAGACCCATGCTCTGGGCCAGCTGTCCTGGAAGTCCAGTTCCCCTCTCCCAACTCATGTCTAACAAGCAGCCGTACAATTCAAGGGCCACTCAGCATGGCCTGCCTGTGAGAGACAGAGTCTGCACGTATAGAGCAGCCAAACCATACTTGACAATGGAACTCCAACTGGCAACCTCCATAGCAACTGGCCTTCAAGGGTCAGGACTGGGTCAAAGACGCCAGCTTTCCTATTTTTATACCTCTGCTTCCAGCTCAGGACCAACCAAAGAAAGTCATATATGCCCACAAACCAATCACATGATATGCCTGGCTTCTAGTTAGGTGCCTCCAGCTTGCCTCTGCTGACAGCTTCCTCCAGAGCACACCTAGAGCCTCCCTTTCTTCACTATATAGCTTTCTCACTCCCCTGACAGCCTTTGAGTCTCTGCCAAACACTAGTGATGGTGGCTGACTCTGTTGCTAAAGAAAACTCTGAATAAATTCCATTTTTTTTTCATTTGGGTGGTCTCTGTTTCTTTCCGCTTTGCCTTCTCTGTCATTTCAGGTGGATGAGTTCTGCCTCCCTATCAGTCTGATGGACCCCAACCAATATTTGCTGACTAATGGAAGAGGGAATGGGTTTATCCTGTCCATTCCAGAGGCTGAAAACAGTAGCAGCAGGTGACAGTTTTAGAGGAAGAATTTTCTAGCCACCACAGCAGTCTGCCCACAAAATGGACTAAGCCCCTTTACCTGTACCTAGTGACACCTTCATCACTTACATAATGCTAAACTCAGAGTGTGGGAATGTGGGTGAAGTTGAAGTCATTTGCAGTGAGCATTCAACATTGGTGACACTTTCTGGGGGCCAGAAGATAGAGAAAGCTGACCTGAAGCTCTGAGTCCACTTTGGCTGTTCAACTCTTCTGGAGGCTGGCATTTCTTTCATTCTCCAGTGAGTGTTTCTAAGCCCTACTCTGAACTAGGCACTGCTCCTGGAGAACAAGATGGAAATGTTTTTGCCTTCTTGGAACTTACATTCTAGTGTAGATGAATGGACAGTAAGGGAGAAAATGAAATCGATGTACATAATTCCAGAAAGAAACAGTTCCATTAAGAAGATCGAACAGGGAAATGTGATAGAACATGACTGAGGAGGAGATAGGGAGGTCACTTTATCCTCTCTGGGCCAAGATCTATAAGTTAAGAAGAAGCCAGCCCTGTGCATAGCTTAGAACTCATATTCCAGTTAGAGGAATGGGGTTTGGGGTATGTGTGTATCAGAGGGTTTGAAGAACAGAAAGGTGCTCACTGTTGCTGGAGTGTAGAAAATATAGGGTACTGTGACATGAGAAAAGACTGGAAAAGTGTGCAAGGCTTGGATCAGAAAGGGATTTTGCAAGTTTCCAGCACAGCCACTGCTGTCCATGTGATACAAGTTGACCTTAAATGTTGCCAAAGCTAGCCATAACTCACTCAGGGTACAGAATGGCATCATAATAGGAGGCTATCTCAGTCCCACGGTGAGAGAAACCACCCTCTGGCATCTGATGAGTGTGGAATGAGCCTGGGGCACCATTTCACCCACTGGGACCCCAGTCTAGATACAAGGATGGCTTCAGAAGCTCCTGGGTAACTGCTCGAACCCTAAGTGGGTCCTGCTTAGGCTTGCATTTGTCAGGACTTTTGTTGCAGTGGGTGAGGTGGTAGACAAGAGGTTGGAACTATCCACTATAGCTGACTGAGCTACACAGGACAGGACAGAGGATACAGGGAGAGGAAGAGTTAATAGGATGGACAAAGAGTAGGAGGGAAGAAAGGCGTGTGGTACTGTTTGGTGATTTCAAGTCCACTTGTTTATGAATTATATGAAGTTGTTTTGATCTAAGAGTGAAGCTGTTTACATTGCAGAACAAGATGTTGACAAGGTATTGTCATGATACCTGCTGTTATTGGTCAACAGTAGCTCAGTGGATGATGGGCACTGCTGGGGGTTTAGCAATAAGAACATGTGGAAAAGTAGCTACAGTGAGGGACATTTAGCTTTTAAATGCAAGAATCTGTGAGGACTCACCGAGAGTTCTCAGTCTAGGCAAGGGGACTCTACTGACCTACCCAGCCCTCTGATGACCTTGGGCTCCTGCCATGGTGAGACAACTCTTTATCAGGGATGGTAAAAACCATGCAGCAGCCCCAGGAGGGAGATTATCTTGCCACCCATTTAGTGCCATCATTCCCTAGCAACATGCTCTAACAACAAGAAATGTTCCCTTTGCCCTGACAGCAGCTCTTGGCTAACTAAGACGACTCTTCTGAGAACCAACTCACCAACTTGTAGAAAGGTACATCTCCATTGAATTTGGACTTTATTTCCCTTAAATTCCATTTGCCTGAAATAAATGTAATTTCATTCAAAGGATGTTATTTCTTTATTGGCTTATTAAGAGACATTATCCTGTTGCTATTGGCTTGTGAAATTATTATAATTCCCACAGTGAACCTGTGTTAAATAAATTACTGGCAATGACAACCTGTTTCTGAGCATAAATTTGCTGCCCAAGCCAATGGGCATTGGGTGATGAGCATCTCCATTTACTAGCTTTGTGGTGCTGAGCAGCTAGTCTTCCTTTGCCTGTAAGATGGGCATCTGAAACTTTGGTACAGACTAGGGCCTTGAGTGCTTCTGCATAAACAGTTCTCGACAATGGTGGGAGGTAACCACAAAACAAAGACAACAACAATAAAATGCTGCTATTATGTTCCAGCAAGAGAGTATTGCACCTTAAGTTTTGCACCCCAGCCTACTTTCTCTGTTTCAAAAGGAAATTGCAGATACTAAAGAAGTGTGAAAAATACTAATAATTAAAGCAAACATTTAAATAGCACTTATTATGTGTTGAGAACTTTCCATATATTAACTCATTTAATTTTAAAACATAGGTTCTATCATTAATCCCATTTTACTGACAAGGAAACTGAGGTGTAAAAAATTTAAGTAATTTGCCCAAAGTTACACAGCTAGTAAGTGATGAAGCTGGGATTCAAACCCAAACAGAAAAAACCCAAGTCATGTTTGTGATCACAATATATACAGTCTTTAAATTAGCACCACATTGTGACTATTTTGATTAGGAACTGTGAGAGAAGGGACTGAAAAGATCACTTTCTCATAATGCGATTCTCTGCTAATCAGTGTCCTGTCTTTGAACCACCTAAAGCCATTGTCCTGTCTCACACTTAGGGAAACACATGAAATACTGTGAACATATGAACACTAGTTGTCACCCTTCTCATCTTTCAGGACTCACACTGGTCAGTGACAATACTGAACAAGGCAGATGCAATCCAATCCACCTTTCTTCCAGTTTACTTGCATTTGAAATGATCCATCGGGTTTTGGAAAGTTGATTTTGTATTTTTACTATTTGAAGATTCACTATTAAATACATTCTGGATTTTGAGTGTAGAGCACAGGGATTGCATTCTAAAGGTTGAATTTTTCAAAGAGAATAGTTAAGATCTATGTGTTGGGGCTCTCCCTTCCTTCTTTCTCACTGCCACTCACTTGAGAGGCAAAGAAGGCCCTGACTGTGGCTGATAAATGTAGGGCTGATCCTTGTACACCTGGGAAGTCATGTATTTATATTATATTAGATGAAATAAAGACATATCAACATCTGAGGCCACTGAAAGAATCCCTCAGAACCTCAATTCTATTGATATTCCTCATTTTCTTTTAATTAAACTTGCTTTCCTATAAGTGCCCATACTCAGGAAAAGTAAGACATGACTATTTTCCTGATTGTTTAATTGCCAGCATTAAAACTGTATTGTTTTGCACTGATATCATTTCACATGTGTGATATTTAAACTCCAACATAGATTAGATAGTTATGGGCCAGGCCTGCAACTGACCACCCCTGAAGACAACTGTTTCTATGGTAAAAAGAATTCTGAGTTTTAGACAATCCACTCACCATCTTGGGAAGATGGCTCAAATACTCCTGTTATTCTAGAGGTTAATTCTTCCATAACTCTCTTGGTCCAGCAGCAATTAGTGAAACTGACTTTTAGATTTAGATTTTAGGGAATCCTAAAAAAAAACAAATCTCAGGTAGGGGAATTTTAGAAATCAATTTCTTAGACTTCAGGCTTTGAGAATGTGGACAGTCTTCTTTACATGCTCTTGAATATTTCATGATATGCCTCAGAGAACTACAGAATTTCTATAAACAGCATAGACATTCTTTGGTCGTTTCTAAAGGCAAGGGATTAGATATAAATGCACAACTAATCTTTTTCAGTCCTGGGATCCTATGTTAAGAGAATACCCAGAGTTGGACACATTCTGTATTCTCTCACTATGATCTGTAAACACCATGACACAGTTAAAGCACAAAGGTTTTTACCAGTAAGTCTTGTGTCTGATTAACATGTGTAACTAGCAGTCCATCGTCTGGATTTTGGCCAAATTCACTGACATCCTTCTGGATCACTTGCTTCTTTGGGTCTCTGTTTCTCTTTGTGCTACAAAACAAAGTGATCTGATCAATGTCCCAGTGCTGGATGTTGATTCCACACTGACAGTGCCTCTAAAAAATGTTTATTTCTGTGCAGTAAGTGGGGAAGGTTCCTATAGAGTCCTAATAAAATGTGATCTCTGGGTTCGTGAGAAATTTTACTCTGTTGTTCTGGTGGATGATTGAAGCCCTCAGGTATGAGATAATGCAATGGCAAGTTACCTGCCTCACTATTAGGCAGGTATTCCTCCCTCAACTCCCCAGGGCAAAATATTATTGTCACTGTATTTATTTGCAAAATCAGAGAGAAGCTTACCAGTGATTTTCTAGATATTTATTATCTTGACCGTGGGAGATGTGGCTACTTTGTGTTTCCATTATAAAGATACTCAGTGCTTGTTCTCCTAGGAAGGAAAAGAATTCGAGATAAAAGAGTAAGTGTAACACTGAGACAACAGTCTTGGAGTTCTCTATATTCAACTCAATTCTCCTCTAATCCACCCAATAAATACTTATCAAATACCTATGAGGTATCAGGTGCTGAGGATATATGATGGTGAACAAGATAATGAGAGTTTCTCATTCTTGGTCCTTTTGACATTCTTGGTTGTGAGGCTGTCCTGTGCATTGTAGGATGCTTAGCAGCATCCCTGGACTCTGCCTATTAGATGCCAGTAGCACCCCTGCCCCCAAGTTGTGACAACCTGCATTGTCTCTAGACATGGCCTGATGTCTCCTGGGAACACAATCATCCCCAGTTGAGAACCACTAAGCTAATGTTGTTCTTGTCCTTTGCAGAGCTTGATTCTAAAGAGGGAGACTGATGTTTAAAAAAATAAATATATTAATTACAAATTGTAGAAAGTGCTGTAAAGGAAGTAAACAGCATGGCATTATAGTGATCAGGAAAGGACTCTACTTTGCATAGGTAAGGTGGGCAGTGATGGTGTCTTTTAAACTTAGACCTTCTTGAAAGATGAAAAGAAGGTGGCTAACAGTATAATGAAGGCTGCATGAGGCACAGAGGACAGCAAGTGACAACAGTGATTCTGAGAAGGAGGAGAGAGAAAAATACTGAACTTTTTTTCTCTGAGAACTACATCTGCACTTAAAGAGCTCTGCCTCTCACAGCTTATTGAGTCAGTGGTAGACACGTATCCAAGATGGATCAATTAGATTCTCTGGGAACTGGAATTCAGTTGTGGGGCCCCCATGTCTGTTTAGAAGCCGGAAGAGACTGTCCTCAGAGAAAAGTAGAGTTAGTGGTCATTGCCAGCTTTGGTTCCTGGGGCCACTCTTTCAGGCTTCCTTCTCACTCTCTGCCTGTACCTTCTCAGTCTCCTCTGCAGGCTCCTCTTCCTCTCCTAAGCATTTTAAGTCAGTGTCCCTTAAGGCTAAACTGTGAACCTTTTACCTTTTTCCTAGGGGATCTTATCCTTGTCCATGGCTTGAACTACCACCTACATGAAACAACTCTCATGTGTCAAAAGCCCAGACCTCTGACTCCAGAAGTGGGTGTTCATCAGCACCAGAAATTTCCATCAGGAGTACCTCAAATTCAACATGGCAAGACAGAATTCATATTCTCTACAAACCTACTGTCTTTTTATTCTCTAGTTTAGGGGAAAGAACCACCATCCATCTACTCATGACTCAGAAACCTAGGAATTATTCTTGATACCTCATTCTCCATATCTAATCCATCACCTGATCTTGTCTCCACTTGCCTGTCTTGACATTTCTCTTTTCCAGACCAGTCATTTCTGCCATAGACATTACTAGAGCCTAACTGGCATTCCTATATGCCGAGTCCTCTCATCCAATCTGTTCTCCTTACTAAAGCCCAAATGATCTTGTAAAGACAGAAATCCAATGCCACGTCTCTTCTCCCTCCCGCTTAACACTATTCAGAGACTTCCCTTCATTTTTAGGATGAAGAGTAAGATCCTTGTGATGGCATCTGAGGCCTCATGTAGTCTGGCTGCTGCAGACCTACCCTCCAGCTCTCCCCTTTCACCACTGTGACTCTCTTCGTGTTCACAACACCCTCCCCTTTCACAGGAATGCTGCACTTCCCTCAACCACAGGCCTTTCAATGTCCTGCCTTTGCTCTGGAACATTTTTCTCCTAACCCACTGCTCCTTGAAACTGCAGCCCAAATGTCACTTCTTTGGGACATCTTCTCCAGCATCCCACTTTATTCAGGTTCCTTTGTGCTATATAAACTTTCAGAGAACTATGTTCCTTTCTTCACTGTACTTTAGAATGATGCATTCATTAATGTAATTTTTAAAAATCGGTGCCTCTCTCCCATTAGGTTGTAATTGACATGAGGACAGGGACTGACAGATGATATATATTTTGAGGTGGGAGATGAAGGGAGAGAAGGAGGTTGAGAAACTGCCTTGGGTCTTGAATTTCTAATTGCTGATTCCAGGCACTTGTGAGAGCTGACTTCACTTTCTGCTGTCAAGCTAGCTCACGGAGGTTTTTATTATTTGCGATCCCCCCAAAAATACTGGCAAGATACAGCAGGTGAGAAACTCCATTGGAGATACAGCTTGAACATGAGTGTGCATTTTTATGAAATCATTAAATAGCCTGATGTGGCAACCTGCTTTTCTCTTTTGGGTCTTTAATCCTTTATCTGGAGGATGCATTGTTTTTGGGGGGGAAGCACCAAGATAATATGGCAATGTCTTAAAAAAACAAACTGGCCTTACATCAGTAAGCTTTCCTGGGAGACTCTAGCGGCAAAAACTGTTAAACACCCCATAAACAGTGGACACCCCACAGTGTCTCAGTTCCCTTTTCAGTGAGGAATTAACACTTAAGGAAGTCCAAGGCCTGTGGCCCACGAAGGAGCGTTACAGAACATGGTGTGCTTAGAAAGAGCACTGGACCTTTGGTTTATTTCTTCATCTGTAGAAATATAGCATACCGGTATTCTACAAGTGCTGCCTCTTCAAGCACTTTAGATGATACTTAAGCAATCCTTTATTCTGTGAACATTTATAGAGTGCCTACTGGGTGCAAGACAGAGCAGGCACTGGGGGGAGGCTGAGGTGAAGGGAACAAAGCCCTTATGCTCGAGCTTTGGTGCAGATAAAACCTTATCAGGGAGGTCTTCTCTGAGCACCCCATCTCAGTAGCCCCTCTTCCCTGCTTTTTCCCCTCTCCTTGCCCTGTTTCATCATCTTATGTTATTTGTTTACTGATTATCTGTCTCTCCCTACTCGTGCCCCCATAAATCCACTAGAAGAAAGACCCACGAGGAAAGGAACTTAGTTACATTCTCTACTAAAATGCTTTTGCATAAAACAGTGCCTAGAACATAGTAACTCCCCTCAAAATATTTGTTGAATAAACACCCCCCCCCCCCCCCGGAAAATATTTGCAGGTCCAGGGTTTTGACAAAGGTGGGTCAGCTTACCCTGGGGTAATGTTGATAGGAAGGGAGCATGCAAAATTGTCTTTGGTCCAGGGGAGAGAGTTAGCCCTGATTAGTGGATAAAAGAAAATCTTTAGCTAACTTCCTGTTTTGCTAATAGCTGGATCTCAGATTCTCCTAAATGTTTATCCAGGATAAAGCCATCCCAGGGTTTGTACATTTTAATTGCCAAATAACCTCTAGTCTTAACCCCACCTAATCCATTTTACATTCTGCTGCTATAATAACTTTTCTAATATGTGGAGCTGTTTATCTTGCTACCTATTTAGACCAAGACGTGGATCCTCAGAGCCACAGATAATCACCAGGGATCTTTGCAAGGCTTAGCGTTGCTTCAGGATCTGTTCCCTGCTCACCTTTCTATCTCATCTTAAATCCTTCCACAGTCCCTGGCAACACTTACACATACCTTGTTGTTTCTTGCCTTTCTTTGCTCAAGTTGGACCTACTTGTAGAAATGTCATTTGCCCTTTTTGTTTGAGAAGAAAACTCAGAAGGTCTCTCCTGAACCCAATTTGTTGACCCCCCCCCCAAGTCGCGAAGAGAATAGTGTTCTGCAATTGTTCCTTCTTTCCCCTCCCCCCTTTCACACCAAGTTGTCACAGTCCGAACTGGCCCTATCACTTGTCTACTATTGTACTCCCAACACCTGGCACAGTGCCTGGCATGGAGGGAACAGATGCTTAAGACCCCAGCCTCCATAAATTTTTTCTCTCTGTTCAGAGCTTAGTGTCTCCCACACCCTTTCTCGTACCACCGCTGACAACCTTGTGATACTCACCTTCACCTGCATTTCTCATTTCTCCATCTTTGGGAGAAGGGCTCCTGGTCCAGGACTCTGCTTTTCCTGGTGCCCACTTCCAGTTCTAAGCAACTAAAAAGGCAGTGAAGCAGACCCTGCTGGGAATGTTAGCTGGTCTCCAAGGCAACAGACTGCACCACTGCAAATGTGAGGCAGCAACAGGGAAAAACCTTCCTCCTGGAGGGGGATGAAATCGCCACTTTGTTAACACACTGCCCCCTCCCCTCCCCCCAGCACTCTGCCTTTCTCCTTCCCATGAAAGCCTGGAAGCAGGATTGGGACCTTTTCCCCAGTTTTAGAACCTCTGGGACAACAGAGAACTATGGTTTAGACCAGTAGAGCAGTGGTGGCGGCTGCCTTCCTGTGGCAGGAACTGAAGAGACAGCAGACAACACGTTAAAGGTATTAGAGGCGGTAACCTTCTCTCCCTCCTCAGATTCCCTGGGGTCCCTGGGAGGGTCTTGCAGTCTCCCTCCCCCACCCAAACCTGGTTAATACAATAACAGGCTTAGTGACCTGTTAGCATCAGAAGAGAGCATGTACCGAAACAGTTCCCAAACCCAGGTGCCCTTCAGAGTCACCTGGGTTGCTGGTGTGAAAACACACACACAGTCCCATCCGGGAGATAACTGTGGCAAATTGTGGGAACAATAATCTTTGACAATGGCCTCAGGTGATTATGATGTAACCAGCCCTAGCCCATAGTTAGGGATTTCTTCAACTCCTTTTATGGATGTCGAAAGAGACAAAGTGATTTACCGATGTCAACCAGCCTGTGTGGCCTGTATGTGGCTGAGGAAATCTGCACTTAGTTTTTCTCATCCAGGTCATTTCTCAAATCACTGTCTGCTCTTTCTGAACCTTGGATTTTGACATTTAGAACATACGCAGCTGGTGGTAGTCCTCATACAGCAGGGACTCCATCAGATGCTGCCCCCTGCAGTGGCTTCCATAGTCCAGGTCAGAAACAAAGCCCCCACGACAAAAACGGCTGATCTCCCACCAGTCACTCTGGGCAGAAGTCATGGATAGAGGGCAACATGTGTAAATCCAGGGCATTAGTCAACATCACCAAGGCAGGAGACAAAGGAGATCAGAAAGAGGTAAGGAAGTCAGGAGAGGTAAGAATCACAAGAGGCTGAGAGCAACCAACCATCAATGGTTATTCCATGAACAAGGGAGGTCTGTAAGGGGCAAGGGGGAGGTGAGGGCAGGTTGAAAGAAGGTGAAGGGATTAGACAAAGAACATATATATAATACCCATGGACACAAACAATGGTGTGGGGATTGACTATAGGAATTGGGGGAAGGCTTGAGGCAGGAGAAAAACTGGGATAACTGTAACAGCATTAAAAAAAAAGGTGAGGTCCTTGTGCCCACCTTCCTGAAAATCCTGGGTAGAAGGAGCTGACAGGTCCCTGTGAAACCATTTTTGGAGACATGGGGGCCCAAGACACAGCTCACCACCCTCACAACTTCCTCTGCTCTTGGATACATAGGTTTTTAACATTTTACAAGAAGTAAAACCCAGCATTGCAAAGTCATTACTGCTTTTTTTCTGCTTGAGCTTACATAACACATATTCTGAATGTGAACCAGATGGATGACAAAGAAGGGTAAGTTTTTTAGGTTGTATGACCAGCCAAGAGGAAAGCTACGCGCAGGCACTGTCTTGCAGCAATCCTCAGACCACATGTGGCTCATAATGGACCCCATGTAAAGGGAGCACAGTAGGAATTTCTCTTACCTTGATCAGCTACCTTGATTAGGTTCTTGGTACCTGATCAAGGTCAAAATCCCTGACATTTACTTAGGAACACTAATCTGGTCCCATTACACAAAATATAATTGCTATGGTCTGAATGTTTGTGCCCCAACAAAGTTCCTATGTTGTAAAACTAACCCCTAAGGTAATGGAATTAGGAGCTGGGAATTATGATTAGGTCCTCATGATTAATGCCTCCTGAGTGGCAAAAAAAAAAAAGAAGTCAGACAGAGCTCTGTATCCCCCTTCCACCACGTGAGGATATGAGACATCTGCAACCCAGGGAAGGGAGGGCCCTCATCCGATCATGTTGGCAATCTGGTCTTGGACTTTCAGCTTCCAGAACTGTGAGAAGTAAAGTTTTTAAAGTGATGTTGCAATGAACATAGTTTTACATCTTTGTGTATTGAGATTTTATTTGTGTAAGATAAAGACATGAAAGTAAAATGTATGAATCTAGGGACTTTAAAAATAAAAAATCCCTAAAATGGAAAGTTTTCAGTTCACAGCAGGCTCACTTTTGGTGGCAAAATGAGTTGAGGGACGAGGTTAGTCAGTGTATTCTACTCAGTGTGAATTTTTAGACATTTTGTGATTATGTCATGTCACCTCGGTCTCTGGTGGGGATGTGACATAATGCATAATATAAGCATGTCACTGATTTTTTTAATCTGAAAAATACCAAAGCTCTTTTAACTTTTCGATAAATGCTATTGTATAGCAGTGAGTCCCTATAATCCTCATGTATTGGAATAAGCAGATAGTGATGGCTCGGATAACTTTGTTTTTAGCAATCTACAATTCCCTTTTGTTTTTTAAAAATTGAGATATAATTGGCATATAACAATTAGTTTCAGGTATATAATAACTTGATGTCCGTATATATTGTAAAATAATTACAATTTAGTTAACATGTAGTAAAATTTGCTTTTTACAAGCTCCCTAACCTGTGATATTTCATTACAGTAGCCCCAAAAGACTAAGACAATGTCATTATGTTGTAACAGGGGACACACCCATGGAAATAGAAAAGGGGTTTGAGCTGCACATATGTGACTGGAGACTTTGCCCCCTTGCTGAACGTGCAGCTGGAAGAGGGACAATGACAAACATGGCCAACACTGGCCCACATTGTTGGAAAGCTGGACACTCCCACTGCCTTTTGGCATGCATGGGATTCTGCGAGAGGACTTTTATTTTATTATTATTTTTTAAAATTTTATTTAGTTATTTTTCGAGTACAGTTTTTTGTCTATTTTTCCCATCCCAGCCTCCCCCGCCCCTTGCTCCCCACCTCCCTCCCATTTCTACCCCCCTTAGTTCTCGTCCCTGTGTCCTTCCTATTTGTTCCTCCAAATCCCTCCCCCTTTTTCCCCTTAACTTCCCTTCCTTCTCCCCTCTGGGCACTATCCCCTTGTTCTCTATTTCAGTGTCTTTGTTTTTTTTTTTCTGCTTGCTTGTTTGTTTTGTTGTTTAGCTTCCTGTTAAAGGTGAGATCATATGGTATTTGTCTTTCAGCACCTGGCCTATTTCACTCAGCATAATGCTTTCCAGTTCCATCCATGTTGTTGCAAAAGGTATTAGCTCCTTCTTTCTCTGGGAGAGGACTTTTAAAATGGAGTGTACCAGGAAGGGAAAAGTCAGTTAGTTCTTTCCCCTCCCCTGCTGGGGAGGGGCATGTCGATCGATGGTCTCCAGCAGGTCTGCCAATGGTGGCCAGTGTGGACCTGTGAGTGGAGGAGGCCTGGGGCAGACTCCAAAAGGTACCTGAAGCTGGACAGTGACTGGAGGCCAGCTAAGCCACCTACCTATGTTTACTGTACTTTTGGGTGGGAGAAGAGGTTCCTGGCATAACCCTGAACTGAGCTGGCAAAGGATGACAGGGTGATTTTTCTTTGGGTGTCTTAGAGGACACCCAAAAGTGGCTTAAAGGCTTTGAGGCAGAAACTTGCCATTATTTCCAAATACCCTGGTGATAATTCAGCACTGTGAATAGATTTTTTGTTCATTTGTTACTTTCACAAATGACAAATATTGTCACTTATAGTTGTAATGACAAATATTTACATAGCTATTTTTGATGTCATACTCTTGACTTTTCCTTTCCCTTTACTTTTGTTACCCAGACATTTTAGGCAGAAACTTGCCATTAAATAAGATTCCTTTCTTTTCCTCCAAAGTCTGTCTTTGGAGATTTGCCTGGTAGGGGGCAAGCAGTAGGACCTGCCCCTGCACCCTCCCCCCACGCCTGCCCCCACTGGCTGGTTTTGGTAACAATGTGGTATATATTTTTAGACATTAATTGATATTTTGCTCTATTTCTTACCTCTATTTCAAGCCAATAGCAGGTGCTTCTTGTTGGGTTGAGAAGTAGTGGCCTGAAGTGAACAGTTTCCTCAGTCTTTTGTAAAAGCCTAACAAGTGAATTGAAATATTAAAGTAACATGTCAAAGCAAAGTAAGGGGTGTGTGTCAAGAGGAAAGTGGAAGTGCATCAAGAGTCCTTCCATGAGAAGAGACAGAAGCCCAACTCAAACTGGCTTAAGGCAAAAAAAGAGAATGTGCTCAAATGACAGAAAATCCCAGGTATAGTTCTGACCCAAAGGCTAACATAACGTTAACAGAAATCTGCCTCCATTTCTCATCTTCTTTTCTTCTAGGATAGATTTATTCTCAGGCAGGTTCTTTGTGAGTGGCTGACTTGGACTCCCGCAGCACTCTTTTCCCCACACAACTTAGAAACCCTAAAGGAAGAACACCCCTTTTTCAGAGTTCCAGCAAAGTCCTAGTCTTGGCTTTGGTCACATCATGTGCCTGTTCCTGAACCTGGCCAGAATGGCCTCTGTCCAGCCCTGAAGCCAGAGAAACCATTCAGCCTAAAGGTAGGAAAGGGGCTGTTTTTCAAACAAAAGAGTTGAGTTTTGTTTGTGTCTTTTAACAAAAAAGATTTTTATTTAGAGAGAGGGGAAGGGAAGAAGAGTGGGAAAGAAACATCAACATGTGGTTCTCTCTCACCTGCCCCCTACTGGGAACCTGGCCCACAACCCAGGCATGTGTCCTGACTGGGAATAGAACTGGTGACCATTTGGTTCACAGGCTGGAAGTCAATCTACTGAGACACCTCAGCCAGGGCTCTTTGTGTATTTTTACCAAAGGAGACATAGGTACCAGAAGAACATACCTCTGCGGGAAGCCAAAGGAGTCAGGGAGGATAATTCCCAGACAGAGTTCAAGAAATCACAGATCTGAAAATCAGAGAGAGCAGGGCCCTGTTCAGTGTTTGGTAGCAATGCTTCAGGGAGATGGCAAAATATAAGAGGAAACAAGACCTTGATGTACCCAGGGGGAAAGTCTACAGGCATGGGGGTTTGAGCTCACCGAAGGTGACCACAGCCCAAGTGTGGGCTGGACATAGAACTATTGCACCACTCAGCCTGGGACAGTTATATCGCAGCAGTAATTAGTGCAGACAGATGACAAACTACTGGAGGGACCTTCCTAATGTTTGAATCTTGGCCTTCTGCATTAGCCCAGCGTAATCCAATAACCAACAGATTTTCCATCAACAAGGCGGAAGGACCTAGCTGATGGCCTGCTTGGGAAAATTTCCCTGGGTGCTCAATTCCCAAAAGGACCCCAATAAAATCAATGAATAGCATCAGGTAGCTCACCAACCAAGAAAGTTGGCCCTGCAAAATACCACTTAGCGACAACTCCAGAGATACAGCTTGACAAGAAGAGGGAAATGATGGAATTTAATAACTTACACACTGTTTTTTACCCCAATAAAATGTAACATTCACAGAGCATTTCTAAGTAGGACTACCTCTTACGGTTGGTTGCATTCCACAGCCAAAAGAGGCGAACTATTGATTTAGCTGCTCATGCCTGAGAAAAAGAAATGTAACTGGGACAAGCTATTTTTATTCCTTTCAACAAGCCAAACTGGTTATGTGGGACAGCAGAAGTACTCCCAGATATGAAGTCGGGGAACTAGGTGTGAAACCAATTCACCAATGACAAGTTATAAAGCTTTGGGTAAATTGTTTACCCTTTTTTTAATTGTTAGAATTTTATTAAATATTGGTAAGCAAACAGGAGTGGTGCACACTTTGGTTGAAGAGTCCAATTGTTCATCTTTCTGATCCTTAGTTTTTGTAGTCTATAAAATACATCCTCCTATTCCACAGGCAGAGAGGCTACATCAAGATGACATGGAAAAGTACATAAAATGAATTTAATGTTCATTTTTCTCCAAATTTTTAATTGAATGCCACTATTTCTTAACCACAGTACTTAAAAAACATGAATTGCCTTAAAGAGTAGTTGATATACTTTTAGTTAATGTCAGGTTACTATGGTACCTAGAAAGTTTCTGTTATCTAAGGTCTAAGTTCAGCAGCATTATTTGCTATAACAAAAACTTGGAAAAAACCTAAATATGCATCAACAGAGGAAGAGATTAGTACATACACACACACTCACACACACACACACACACCTCTGCAGCCATTTAAAATGAAGACCTATATTTACTGACACAGATAGACAAATTAAAAAGTAGTGGTAGATACATATAGTGATCTTGCCTTTATTAGAACTGAACAAGATATATATACCTAATAACTGTTAAAAATAGTAAAGTCTGGAATGTGGGTTGAGGGGGAAGAAAATGTAATTTCCTATATTCATTAAAATGTGTTAACAGATGTGTTAACTGTTAAAAAATTCTTTTGTCCTATTTAGGGTCATGGTAATGTCCTTCTCCACAACAGCACTTAGGACAAGAAAGTTTTTGATGACCCTGAAAGCAGAAATGACATATGTGAGTCAGGGTGAGCCTGCAATGCAAGTCCATTTTGCTCCACACTAATTTCATTAGTAAAATACGTAGAAGACAAGACTTTCTTAGACAAGTGGATTATTTTTTTCCTCTAGAGCAATGTCTTATGGATAGTGAAAAGGAGGGTTTTTCAACTGCATTTGTATTTTGCCATCAAGAAGAAGGCAATGTAAAGGAGTGAGTTTTTACTTTTCAATTTAGGAAAACACTAGAATTGTTTCAGACAACTAAATTAAATATTTAAACAACACAAAGGATGCCAGAGTCAAAACACAGCATTAATTTTACTGAGTTATCCTGACAAATAATAAATAGGGATTGACCTATTAGTAACCAAATACACTGGCAATATTTACTTAAGTGCCAAAAATGGCCAGTTGGACATAACCACATCTAAAATGAGATCAAATTTTTTAGTACATCCCTTTTAGCAGAAATAATTAAGACCATTTTGGCAGAATCAAGTTTTTTTTTTAAAATTGTTCAATTACAGTTGTCCCCATTTCCCCCCTATTATTCTCCTCTGCCTTTATCCATGTGTCCTTTACATATCTTCCCTGAAAACCCTTCCCCTTCTTTCCCTGTTATCCCTCTCCCTCCTCTCCTCTAGTCACTGTCAGTTTGTTCATCTCCATGTCTCTTATGAAACATATCAAACGTGTGGCTTCAAGAAAATGAGGACTACACAAGTTGAGAAGCCTCCAAAGCGCTCTCAGGATAAACAGAGTGCTTGCAACATTCTGGTCCTCTGTGTATCAATATTAGAACACTGTGAGCTCAGTAGAAGTGTCTCCAGTCGACAGAAATATCCCAAAGAGGTTAATGAAACTGGGATATTATAGTAAAATACTTAACAAAATGACTATACTTGCTGATCTAGGCAAGCTTCTGTTTTCAGAAGTTCACCCCTGGAAGATAGGTGACTTGGTCTTTCAAATCTCCAGGACATAGTTTCATAATTTTCCTTTATACCCAGCCCCAAATTTAGTTATGATAATTCATGAGTAAAGCATTGGGGCAGGTCCTTGGAGAACACGAGAAAGACACATTCCTTGCATGATTACTAAGTTTATAATCTAGTTATAGAGAAATATTAATAACGACGATGGTCCTGACATTTGAATGCTTACTATCTACTAAGAACTTTCCATGCATTACCTCATTTAAACCAACAATAACCCTATGATGTAGGTACTATTAGCCCCATTCTACAGCTGAGCAAACCAAGGCTCACAGACGCTAAGTGATTTATTAAGGGTCACACAGCTAGACTAGTGGAACAGAAATTTGAATCCAGGCAGTTTATTTCCCTCTAGTAAGTTCTGTTACAGAGGTATAAGCAAAAGAAAAACAGCACGGAGGGTTAAATTTATTTCAAATATGTGAGGAATTAGAAGACAGTGCAAGGAGGAAGAGATATAGACACAACCAAGACAGATAGCAGGTGTAGTGAAAAAATGAAGTCTGGTCTGTCAGTGAAGAGAGTGGTGGGAAATAAGACTGAAGAGACAGCTTGAAGCCAAACCATGAAGGGTTTTCCATGCTATGCTAAGAAGTGTGGGTTTCATCGTGTAGCCAGGGGAAATAACAGGGACTTGAATAAGATAATGTTTCCATTTGTTAAGACTATTTTGGCATAAATTATTTGGATGGATTGAAATAGATAATTAATTAAAGATTGGTTCTATCCTGTGTTGGTGCTTGTCTGAGACCTAGCTGTCTGATTTTGACAAAGTCAATAGGCCTGAGTCCCTGACTTCTTCATTTGGACAGCAGACACACTTACCACGCCCCTGCAGATTTCATCAGCTCTGAAATTTTTTCAAGTCTCATGAAAAAAATTTGTTCTTGAAATTTAATCTTGGGTGGTCTTAGTCTATGGACCTGGGGCTGATCTGTACAAACCTTAAATGTGCTTGAAATGATCATCTCAGTATTTTCTTTTGCTGGGAAAATAACCAAAATTCTAAAAATTTATACAGCATTATGCTTTCTATCTTTAATACCACTTATAAATAACTACTTTTATTTTGTTGCTGGGTAACTGTGACCCAGAAGAGTTTACTTTGCATAAAGTACTCTAGTCTTGGTGTTTTTTCTATAACCTTCTTATATAGTGGTTAGAATGGAATTGATGGGAGACTACGTAACAATAAGGTATTTTTGAATCCATGTTTTTAGAAACAGTCTGTTGCCTTTTTATACAGTATTAGCAAAATAAAAAATGTGCTTCCCCCCAACTTAGTTCAGTTTAAGCCTACCATTACAACTTCCAGTTGATCTATTCTTTAATAGGTTTATAAAAAAGAACTCTTCAAATATCTCTATAATCTATGTTACAAATCAGGATAAGGTTCAGATGGTGCAAACATACAGTCAAGAAATCATCCCCATTTACTTGGAACTTTCTCAGTTATAGCATTCAAAGTCTCATGTCCCAGGAAACCCCTCAGTCTTAGGCAAACCAGGACAGTTGATTATCCTAAGAAAATACCCATAAGCTCCACAACTGAAGAATGTCCAAACCCTACATTGCCTTTATCTCCTAGTTCCCTACCATGTTCCTGAAGAGGCCAGGAAACAGCAGCAAAGGGTAAATACAGTGTTTTATTTGATCCTTAGTTATTATTAGACTGGGCTCATCTCAATAACTCCACAGCTCAAGGAAAGCTGTTTGCAATGAAGCACATGGACAAATCTAGACACCAAGGGTCTCTATTACTACTTCAACCAAAATTTCAAATCTCAGAAGCTAAGACCCCTTGGTCTGCAGTAAAGCAGAAACAGAAGACTGAAGCAAAGATGAATGGGCTTATTAGGTCTTTGTGCAAGGAAGAAAAATAAAAGATGGCTAGTTTTCTTTCTCCTACTTCAGGAAACATGATACAGAAGAAAGAGCAACATTTGTATGGTTTATTCTTGCTGAGTGACTCTTCTTATTGGTAAACATGGCCTAGTCCATATTCTGGACTATTAATAGCATCTCTTCTCTAGCAGGAGAGGTAGGAGTGGAAAAGGAAGGAGAGGGGAGACCTTTTCCACCACATGCTGCTAACAGCAAAACGAAAGTAAAAGGCAAGGAAGTGTTACTGTGTGAATGAATATGTGAAACCTCTTTAAGGAATCAATTTTGAAATAAATTTTTAAAATCAAAGCTTATTTCAAAGTAATAGAAGCCTTTTGTTTCTTTAGTAGACAATTTATTTTGATAAACTTGCTCCATAACAAAAATACAAGTGAAGAAAATTATGTTCATTTTATACAGTTCGTATTAACAATCTGTTTTGAAACTATCAATTGAAAAATGTTATAACCAATTAGAAAACAACTCTTAAAAGTTTAGGGCAATATACAGACCTTGATCACAAACTTCAAAATCTCTTGAGGTGATACGACTACTAAATTCTGTGTAGGGAATCCAACCTACACAGGCCACTTTCTTCCTTCATATACTTTTATCCTTCAAAAATCAGCTCTAAAAGACAGCTTACTGTTTTGTATTGTGAAAGTAATTTCAACTTTTAGAAGATGATTAAATGGGTTGATAAACAGTTACTACAATCAGAGTAACCATGGCTAGTAGTCTTTTAATAAAGACAAAATAAATGTAACATGTTCTTCCTATGAAGCCCATGATGCAAAATAATAGCTAAGCATATATGCAGAGTTAGTTTCCCACTTTTCAGGGCCTTTCCGCTAAATCAATAGATTGCATGTCACCAGGACTACTTATTATTATACTAAAGCAATTAAACAGTGAATTCTCAGAACATCAACTAGAAATACCAAAGCTTTAGACAAAAGAGTAAAAATTAATGAAGTGTTTGGTCTCCTAAAACATTAAAAAAAAAAGCCATCCTTCAAAAACAAAACAAATGGGACAAAAATAGGTTTATAAGAAGTAGAAGAGTCAGACTACATACACACATTAACAACATAGAACATGGATTACCTTTGGAAGGGATTATACTGAAAAAATGTTTTAAATGAACTGAAGTTTTTCCACATTTACAGATGTTTAGGCATATGTAATAGGGGCTTCCAAAATTTTCAAACTAAGTCCTGTGCAAATAAAACCTACAACTAGTTTTTAGCATATTTTACAGTGATGTTCTTAGGTATGAGAATAATGCACACTCTAAAAACAATGTAACAGACAAAAGTTTGACAAATGATTGCACCGTAAAAGTGTTTTATATACAGTTTACAAGCTAAGATTTCCTGCTATAAATTAATACTGTACTATATAGTACTTACTATAGTGACCTTTTTAAAGCAACTGCTGATAGTTGTGTCTTTTCACTTACAGGATGTATAGAATTTTATATGAATAAGTCTATTTCAATGTTGGTCTGGAAGAGTACAAAGATTTGACTTCACATACTTGATGGGACAGTTTTAACCCTGGGCTGACTGGTTAGAGTTTTGTTCATCAGTCCTTAATGTACTGGACCTCCAAGATGATGATGAAATTAAAGACAATTTGATGGTTTGGATAATAGATACAAATAAAACCTTAAATCTTGTCATCTTGTAATACCACTGTAAGTGAAAGAAGTAAACAGTGGGGAAGCTCTTAGCAGCTGAGAAACTCTCTCTCCCCATGCTCATGATCCAGTTTAAAATATTTTGAGACTATTTACAATAAAATTCACCTTTTGGAAGAGAAAAACTCTTGGTTATATAAATTAATTTGAAACATACTTTGCTAACACCTTATGTCTGGTATAATGATGACAATGATAGCTTTCCTTCAAAGTGACCCATCGTGACTGAGGACTAATCAAATTCCCCTGGGAATGGCAATCCCAAATGTCCAACTGACTAGACAACACTTGGGGAAAAAGAATCGACTTCAAGCATCTTCTAAGATTTCTTTAACCCTAGGAAGAAAATGTGTGACATTCACTGGTACCATTCAAGGAATGCATCACAGTGGTGGCCCACCTCTTACCCCCATTCTTGAGTGAGCTGCAACACTGGGGTTTTCTTCCACATTAAAATACTGATGAATTAACAGTCAGATACATAAACATTAAACAAGCCAGCATGGAAAGAAAACATCAGGTTCCTCCATTTCATATTTTGAATAATTGAGAAGGTAGCCCCATCTCTGTTGCAATCATTCTCTAAAATGTAGAATCTAGGTTTTTAAAAAACAATGCATTCATTTGTTGGTGTGAAGCTGTACTATATAATAGATGGACTACCCAGGACTCTACTGATGGACATTTGGGGTGCCATTTCACTATAGAGAAGAAAAACAACTCCACTGCCTTGAAATCTTACTTTCATTGCCATGAAAGACCTCTCCTGCCCCACATTTGAAATAGGAGATGATCTATAGTGTTCACCTGGAAAAACTAAGCACTGAGACATGAAGGCATGGAAACATAGAGAAGAGAAATACTGTGTTTTAAAACTGTCTGTGGATTCAAGGGTTAGCTATAGTGCTTCTTTTAGGGAAAAAAGATAAAGGTGTGGGTGGAGTATAGTCCTTTAAAGTAAATGCAAAAATGTTAGCTTTCCTCAAACAAAGGTATATGGCATATAAAGAAAATACTGTATCACCGGGGTTTTTGGTAAAGGAGATGTATTAATAATGCTTATGGATAAAAAGAACATAAACTTGATTTTATAGCAGAGTGATATTGGTGTTGTAAATAGCCAGAATACTGTAAATTGATAATGCTAGTGGACTTCGTATTTATGTAAAGTTGTATGCTTGTACACAGAAAATGCATAATTAATGTAAGAGTCAGCCAGTAAAAAAAAAAACCTCTGTACAACAGATGACTGCCAATAATTTAAATAGTGTCAAATTCCCCAAATTACATATTACTTTCTACTATCATATACAAATAAATTAATCCTACAAAGAATTTTAGCTTAATTTAAAATTGCACCTAGAAAGATATGGGATTATTTGTACCTATTACAAAAACCTGTTAAAATCAAGGGCTGTTACAAAGAATGAGGTAAACTGAAGACTCTCTCCACTATACAGCCTTCAGATAAATGGCTTTTTAAAATTGAGTCCTAGGTTTGCACACCACAGTGTTTTGCTAGCAAAGCATTCAGAGTTCTCTTCCAGAAACTGTTTGTATGTGTGTATTTACACACACACACACACACACACATATATATACACACTGTATATTGCATCACAAAATATATATTATATATATTTATATAAATATAATGAACATTTCCTCCACCCACCCACCCCAGCAACACGTTTCTTAGTGTTTGGTTTTTTTTTTGTACACAGAGAATAGGGAATTTCAGAATTTTTACATACATTTTAGCAAACAAGTTTTGATCTATTGGCTTCTTGGTGCAGTAACACAACAGCAATCCCTTCTGGTGCCTCATACTACTTACAAGGAAGCTGTGAATACTAGTTTCTTAAAAAGTGAGGCCAGCCCCACAGAAACTACTCTTGCATTCCTCTGGTCCACTGTGATTCATAAATACTTAGAATTTTTCCCCCTCAAATGAATCATCAGACATTAACAATGGAACAAGAGTCATAAGGGCCCCGTGCTTTTCAGTACAAAGTATTCTCCTTCACTAGGCTGCTATCACAGTACAGATTTGACTGCCTGAATATGTGCTCAGGAGACTTAGTCAACATTGTCTGTATTTGGTTATGAAAAAGGCTCTCAATTTTTTAAAAAATCCAAAGTGCATAGTGAGAACTAATCAAAGTATTTTTTTTTCAACATCAGTTTCACCTAAGCATCTTCCTAAGCGAGGACTACTCAGATGCCTTGCCTTTGTCCTCCCCACCCTCCAAAAATAAAAAAATAAAATAAAATTTAAAATAATAAAAATAGTCAAGCAATTTAGACATTCATCAGCCTGGTAAACAAACTTTGCCAGCAAATAGAAGTCCTACTATTGTAAAGAAAATTGATAAGACAAAAAGTACATATGATGACCCAACTACTGTGTTGTTGGGTAACTTATAAGGTTGACCTCCGACTTCATTGATGTAAAATCCTATTGGAAATATTAGGGCAGCCATACAGAAAAGGATCACTGTAAAACAAACCAAAACACAACATTAGTAACATGGTTTGGTGATTAGAAAGACAAAGAAAATTGGTACAAAGGAAGTTTATAAGAAGGGTTGTGGATTGGTAATATGGTCAAACCTGTTAAAATGTGAACCACCTGTCAAAAGATTTGCATATACTACAGATTATGTAATATCCCCAAAGCCTAACAATTAAATCCAGTAAAAGCTGGGGTTAGCCTTTCAAATATCAACATTAAGAAAGGTCCCCATGCCTACTAAGTACGTGCTTTTATTATTCTAGACCATTTAAAGTTGTGATAAGGGTTAAGTTCTGGCTATACTACTTACTAACTGTGCTATCTTAGGCTTTGGTACCCTTCTGCAAATGGAGTAAATGCTAGAAATATTAAGTTGGCCAAAAAGTCCATCTAGTTTTTTTCTGCAAAATAAAGGACACATTTTTCATTTTAACCAATAACTTTATTGATTTGGGTATTATGAATATGTCAGCTATCTCCTGCCACTGGCTTTTAGTAGATAAAGGCCAGGGGTGCTGCTAAACAGCTTTCAATACACAAGACAGCCCCACAGCAAAGAATTATTTTTGGCCAAAAAATATCAGTGGTACCAAGAAACTTCGCAAGCCACTTTTAACATGTTTGATCAATCACAGCACCTTCTTCATACACTGCATAAATCCTTTTTGTGTGTTTCAGTTCCCTTTTTACCTTTCTTGAAATAATAAAAGCATAATATGGCAAAAATGTGGACTTCCGGCCAAAATGGAGGAGTAGGTAGACACACTGTGCCTCCTTGCACAACCAAAAGAAGGACAACAAATTTAAAAACAAAACAAACAGAACTGACAGAAAATCAAACTGTATGGAAGTCTGACAACCAAGGACTTAAAGAAGAAACATTCATCCTGACCGGGCAGGAGGGGCAGAGACAGGAAGGACTCGCAACAAGGCGGCAGTTGGAGGACCTGATTGGGCAAGGCTATGGCTGGCGAACCCAGTGAGGTGGTAGATTGTGGACTGGGTGGTCTCACATTTGTGTACAGGTAAACTGGGAGGAACAAGTGGGGAGCAAGACAGACCACACAACCCAGAGTTTCAGTGCAGCGAAATAAAGCCTCAAACCTCTGATTGAAAACACCTGTGGGAGTTGAGGCAGCAGTGGGAGAAATCCCCAGCCTCACAAAAGAGTTTATTGGAGAGACCAACAGTCCTAGAATGTACACAATCCCACCCACCCAGAAATCAGCACCAGAACGGCCCAATTTGATTGTGGGTAGCGGAGAACGTGACTGAAAACCAGCAGAGATTGGAACAAGTGATACTGTTCCTTCTTGGGCCTCTCCCCCATATACTACAATGCCACAACACAGCGACATGGCTTGCCCCACCCTGGTAAACACCTAGGGTTCCACCCCTTATTACATAATAAGCAT
Source organism: Artibeus jamaicensis (assembly GCF_021234435.1). Classification (NCBI taxonomy): domain Eukaryota; kingdom Metazoa; phylum Chordata; class Mammalia; order Chiroptera; family Phyllostomidae; genus Artibeus; species Artibeus jamaicensis. The sequence goes on along the minus strand of NW_026522053.1, from coordinate 1,899,179 downwards.
GCCAAGACAAAAAAAAAAAATGGCCCAAATGAAAGAACAGATCAAAGCTCCAGAAACAATACAACTAAGTGACAAAGAGATAGCCAACCCATCAGACACAGTTCAAAACACTGATAATCAGGATGCTCACAGAATTGCTTGAATATGATTGCAAATTAGATGAAAAAATGAAGGCTATGGTAAGTGAAATAAAGGAAAATGAACAGGGAATCAACAGTGACAGGAAGGAAACTGGGACTCAAATCAATGGAGTGGACCAGAAGGCCGAAAAACATTCAACCAGAACAGAATAAAGAAACATGAATTTAAAAAAATGAGAGGCTTAGGAACCTCCAGGAAAACTTTAAACGTTCTAACATCTCAATCATAGGAGGAAGATTCATCTGAATCAGAGGGGAAGAGGAAGAGCAACAAGTAGAAAAGTTATTTGAACAAATAATAAAGGAGAACTTCCCCAACCAGGCAAAGGAAATAGACTTCCAGGAAGTCCAGGAAGCTCAGAGGGTCCCAAAGAAGTTGGACCCAAGAAGGAACATACTAAGGCACATCATAATTATATTAGCCAAGATTAAAATGAAGGAGGGAATCCTAGAAATAGCAAGAGAAAAGGAGACAGTTACCTACAAAGGAGTTCCCATCAGACTGTCAGCTGATTTCTCAAAAGAGACCTTACAGGCAAGAAGGGGCTACAAGTATTTGAAGTAATGAAAGGCAAGGACCTACATCCAAGATTACTCTATCCAGCAAAGCTTTCATTTAGAATGGAAGGGCAGATAAAGCACTTCTTAGATAAGGTCAAGTTCAAGGAGTTCATCATCACCAAGCCCTTATTTTATGAAATGTTAAAGAGACTTATCTAAGAAAAAGAAGATAAAAAATATGAACAGTAAAATGACAACAAACTCACAGTTGCTAACAACCACATCTAACACAAAAGCAAAAACAAAGTAAACAACTAGAACAGGAACAGAACCCCAGAAATGGAGATCATATGGAGGGTTATCAGTGGGGGAGTGGGAGGGAGAGAGAAGGGGAAAAGGTACAGAGAATAAGTAGCATAAATGGTAGGTAGAAAATAGACAGGAGGAGGTTAAGAGTAGTACAGGAAATGTAGAAGCCAAAGAACTTACATGTATGACCCATGGACATGAACCAAATTAAAGGGGGGAAATATGGGTGAAAGCAGGTGTGCAGGTGGAGGGGAATAGAGAGGGTAACATGGGACAACTGTAATGCATCATAAAGTATATTAAAAATGTGACTTAAAAATGTTGTGTATCTTCACCTTCAATATTAAAATATCTACATAAAAATTCACCAATTTTGATAAGTTTTTTAAAAATGCAGGCTGAAGTGACAGCTTTCACAATACAATCTAACGAACTTGTTTCCAATGAAGTTAAAGACAACTAAGCACTACTAGAGCCATAGTAGGGAAAAAAAACTAAATGAACTCTTTGGCCAATACAATATAAACAAAACATTACTGAGTCCCTGACACAGTGCCTTGTTGACAGGTGCTGAATAAATATTGCATATTATCATCTTATGCAATGTTATTATTTTGCCAGTTCTTTGCTCCTCTAAATTGATATTACTTAGAAGGAATTGGAGAAAAGGTACATGCAAGTACCATTTACCTTAATCTGAGATAAAGTAAGCTTGTGGAAAGAACCTTACACTTCTGAGATGATTAGACTTCTGGGATAATTCTGTCAGAGTAGTTAGCTCTTATCATGAACAACATTTTAAAAAAACCCAAAACAAACAAGAATAACAACCCACCCATTCCAATCTCTCAGATTTCTGAATACAAAGAGGTTCAAGTGGGGGAGGATGGGAAAAGCTTTTCATTTTGTATACAAACATGATGAAATCTAATATTTGCTAAAATGTTTCTAGAAAAATATCAGAAAAACCAATGCATGGGTAGGAGTAATTCCACAGGCCACTGTATTAGCAAACAGTGTGTTCCCCTGTGCTACCAAAGAAACACTCTTCTTAGTGAATGCAAGTTACCTACAGATAGGTTAGCTTTTCCAAGAAAATAGTTGATGCTTTTTGAAAGCACATTGGTCAACAGTGCATAGTCATTCAAATCTCTCTGTAGGCAAAAACATTTCTTCAGGGTAATGTGAAGACAGATTATCATACTCAGAGTATATGAATGAGTTGAAGCTTTCCATTATTATCTGAATGAGAAAAGTTTCCAAGTTAGACCTCTTCCCAGGAATACTGAGAGAGTCCTGGATAATATATTAGATGACACTTGTCCTACATTACTTTTGTGTTAAGTCAACAAAGTTTAAGAGTCTTTAACAAGTCAACAGAAGTCTTTTCCTGGAATAGCTCTAGAAATGCATTAAAAAGTAACATTTTCTCAAATAATGCAGTAATTTAAGAGATACACTAGCACCCTTGTTTGCTTTGCACTATTTAGGTGAATTGTTTTATATTATACACATAGTCTATTTTATTTTGGGCAAATGATCACATGGAATAATTTTACATAAGCAAATCTGGATTCTTTTGGTCATTCTGTTGTATAGTCAGCATATAAGTAATTTTATCAGTGATGCCAATATCCACTTATCAGTATTACCTGCCACCAGTTTTTAATAGTTTTTAATGCTTACTAAGATTTGGTAAGTCAAAAGAAACCACAATCTAAGTAGCTTCACCTAATCTATAAAAATAATGGAATACAATTAGTTTTAAAAACAATTTGTTTCTTAATGACTAAGTTAATCTCAAAGACTAAATAATTTAGAAATATACAGATATTACATGTCACTCTGTTAACTGATGCGCTGATTTTTATGTCTATCCTTTCTTATTTTCCATTGTAAAATAAAAATCTATCCATTATAATGGAGTAATTGTTTAACATTTTACAAGACTTAATTATTTTCCAAATTGGTTAGGAAAAGCTTAATCAAATTTAAAAGAAGCAATGAACTCTTATTCAATCTAATTTTGAATAGATTGACTAGGCAATTTTGGTTTTCAAGCCAAAAAAATTACGTTCTCTATACTTCCTGAAGATATTTAATATGGGTAGGTGATTTTTCTTTTTATTTAAAAAAATTATTATTTATTTTTAGATAGAGGGGATGGGAGAAAAAGAGGGAGGAAAACATCAATGTGTGGTTGCCTCTTTAGTGCCCCCTACTGGGGACCTGGCCTGCAATCCAGGCATGTACCCTGACTAGGAATCGAACCAGTGACCCTTTGGTTTGCAGGCCCACAGTCAATCCACTCAGCCAGAGTAGCCAGAGCTGGTAGACAATATTCCCTTTAAGCTACTTCTTTAAGACCTGTAAAGTTACTTTAGATCTTAGAATATTATTTTTTCTCTTTTTAAAATTGAATTTATTGGGGTGACACTGGCTAAGAAAACCATACAAGTTTCAAGTGTACAGCTCAATAAAACATCATCTAATGCTGATAATATCTATCAACTTTTGACTGTTAAGTTCTGGGTCATAAATAAACCTATGAAGACATAACTTCATGTCCTCCATGATAGTGAGAGTCAGATATCAGGTGTGTAAATATGGTAGATGAGGATGTAAATTACAGTGGCAAAGGAAAGGACACATCTTTGTTACCCTTTTCTCCCATATGCCAACTCTACCATGTGTGGTTCTCCTCTGAGAGATTTCTCTACTGTGTAAACCACACAGAAAATGTTACCCTCACATTCTTACCAAAACCACAGCTTAACTGGAACAGAGATGCGTACAATAGAGTTGATGATATACAATAGTGTAACACTAGGGGGAGCCAAATCTCTCTTGGAACTGCCAATCCAGTGGACTAGCTCTAGAACAAAAACTGATGTATTTAAGGAAGCTAAGAGTAAATGCAGTTCTATGTTACATAAATATCATTAACTTCAAGATACATTCTTGAACTAAAAACCAAGGTACAGAATAGTACAAACACAATAAATATATATTTATAGAACACTCAAATATATATAAACATATTTTGATGCATGGAATACCTCTGGTAGGAAACCCTAGAAACTAGTAACAATGGTTGCCTCATGGAAAGGAGTATTGGATATCTGGGTTACTGGGCCACACATGAGACTGACTTACTTTTCACTTGGTGACCCTTTCATAGACTTTGAATTACGTATTTTATGCATATTTATTTTTAAAAGTTAAATTATTTAAAAAACAAAGGAAAAACACACTGCATATGGAGGTAACTACATATACTTAAATATTCTCTATTGAAGGGGAATGAAAAACAAGATCATTGGTTCTTTACATTTATACTGGGTAACAAAAACAATGGCTCAGTGAGCACCTTAATACTTTCACTCATACTATTTTGCTAAATTATATGAGATTTTTTTCATATTCATAGCATATGCATTCCCAAATTTTAACTAAATCCAGAAAGTACATCCTTCCTTGATTTTACATAAAGAATAAATTTTATCTGAACAAGTACTGTACCTCTGAGTAAAGATTCTCTTTAAATTTCTCACCAGTACCTTTTAATTTAGCAGCATTGTCTCTGGACCCTACTATCTAGCAAAGAACTGTCTTGGGAGGTTTGTCCGACCTCAAACAAGGTCATCATCTTGTTTATACCCTTTGCTACAGCAAGAATGGAGCTGGAGACTATTGTGCTAAGTGAAATAACCCAGGCAATGAAATACAAATTCCATACGATCTAACTCACAGCTGGAATCTAAGGAACAAAACAAAGTAACAAAGTAATGAGCAAATAGAGGCACAGAAAGAAGGAACAGATTAACAGCTGTAAGAGGGGACGGGGGAGGTTGGGACTGGTTGAAAGAAGTGAAAGAACTAGACAAAGAACATGCATTCATCACCCATGGACATGAACAATGATGTGGGGACTGACTGTAGGAAGGGCGGTGGCAAAGAAGAAAAATTGAAACAACTGTAGTAGCATAAACAATAAAAAAAAGAGATCACCTCACCTCACATTTGTCTTAAATATATTTTATTGATTTTGCTATTACAGTTGCCCCATTTTTCCCCTTCATTCCCCTCCACCCTGCATACCCTCTTCTACCCACATTCCCCTCCTTTAGCTCATGTCCATGTGTCATAAGTTCTTTAGCTTCTACATTTCCCATACTATTCTTACCCTCCCCCTATTTTCTACCTACCATCTCTGCTACTTATTCTCTGTACCTTTCCCCCCTCTCTCCTCTTCCCACTCCCGTTTATAACCCTCTATGTGATCTCCATTTGTGTGGTTCTATTCCTGTTCTAGTTGTTTGCTTAGTTTGTTTTTACTTTAGGTGTGGTTGTTAATAATTGTGAGTTTGCTGTCATTTTACTATACATGTTTTTATCTTTTTCTTAGATAAGTCCCCTTAACATTTCATAAAATAAGGGCTTGGTGATGATGAACTCCTTGAACTTGACCTTATCTAAGAAGTGCTTTATCTGCCCTTCCATTCTAAATGAAAGCTTTGCTGGATAGAGTAATCTTGGATGTAGGTCCTTGCCTTTCATTACTTCAAATACTTGTAGCCCCTTCTTGCCTGTAAGGTCTCTTTTGAGAAATCAGCTGACAGTCTGATGGGAACTCCTTTGTAGGTAACTGTCTCCTTTTCTCTTGCTATTTCTAGGATTCCCTCCTTCATTTTAATCTTGGCTAATGTAATGATGATGTGCCTTGGTGTGTTCCTCCTTGGGTCCAACTTCTTTGGGACCCTCTGAGCTTCCTGGACTTCCTGGAAGTCTATTTCCTTTGCCTGGTTGGGGAAGTTCTCCTTTATTATTTGTTCAAATAAGTTTTCCACTTGTTGCTTTTCCTCTTCCCCTTCTGGTACCCCTACACCCCTATAATTTGGATATAATTCGGATGTTGGAACATTTCAAGATATTGTGGAGGTTCCCAAGCCTCTCGTTTTTTTTAAAGTCTTGTTTCTTCACTCTTTTTTCCCCCATTTATTTATTTATTTATTTATACATACATACATACATACAAAGAGGAGAAGGGAAGGAGAAAGAGTGGGAGAGAAACATCAATATGTGGTTGCCTGTCATGTGTCCCCGCTGGGGACCTGGCCTGCAACCCAGGTATGTGCCCTGACTCGGAATCGAACCAGCGACCCTTTGCTTCACAGGCCCGTGCTCAATCCACTGAGCTACACCAGCCAGTGGCTCTTTATTCTTCTCTTGGTTGTTTCTTTCTTCCTTCTGGTCCACTCCATTGATTTGAGTCCCAGCTTTCTTCCCATTGCTATTGGTTTCCTGTATATTTTCCTTTACTTCCCTTAGCATAACCTTCATTTTTTCATCTAATTTGTGACCAAATTCAACCAATTTTGTGAGCATCCTGATCATCAGTGCTTTGAACTGTGCATCTGATAGGCTGGCTATCTCTTCTTCACTTAGTTGTATTTCTTCTGGACCTTTGATTTGTTCTTCCATTGGTGCCATTTTTTTGTTTTGTCGCACCTCTTATGTAGTGGGGAGCAGAGCCTTAGGTGTCCACTAGGGTGGCACAACCCAGTCACGGGGTTGTGACACTGTATGTGGGGGAGGGGTCAGCGAGGAAACAATGGCGCTTGCTCCGCTGTATGTCGGATTTCAGCCCCTTTCCCTGCCCCCCCCCCCCAAGCAAACTGAACCCTTCTGGTGCTGATTCTAGGACCTTGTGGGACTCTCCAACAAACCCTCCTGTGAGGCCGGGACTCTCTCCCGGCACCTCAACCCCTACAGGTGTTTTCAATCAGTGTTTTGAGGCTTTATTTCCCCACCCTGGGGCCCTGGGTTGTGCAATCTGTATTGCTCCCCAGTTTCGCCTGGTTTATCTGCACACAAACATATGACCGCCTGGTCAGCCAGCCACCTTGCACACCTCCTGGGTCTGCCCACTGCCACCCTGCGTACAGGGTCTGCCAGCCACTCCTTTTTTTTGCCGAGACCCCTTTCCACCTGGCTGTCCCACGCCACCCCTCCTACTGGTCTGAATGAATGTGTCTATTTTAACTCCTCGGTTGTCAGACTTCTATACAGTTCAATTTTCTGTCAGTTCTGATTGTTTTTTGGTTTCTAAATTTTTGCTGTCCCTATTTTGGTTGTGCTAGCAGGCACAGTGTGTCTACCTATGCTTCCATCTTGGCAGTAACTCGCCTCACATTTCTTAACAAGAACGGAGATTACTTTCTGTCAAAAAGCAACTTGACTTAAATTTTAAAATTAAGGTAGACATAGAGACAAAAATAAAACAACAGAACCAGAAACATACATTAAGAGAATGATACCCATGAATGAATATTCCATCTTATGGTCTTTAAGGATACATTGAGTTTTAACTTTAATAGGGATATGTAGGATTGTGCCTCACCCCTATCCTAGGAGTTCTAAAGGACAATATCAAGTGAAAGTAAGCTATGTTGTAATACTCATTTTTTAAAACATATGCAAACCTGAGATGATTTTAAGGCACCGAAAAGTTAAATCCAGTAGTATCTGGCGTAAGTCTCTTCATTCTGTCCCTCAGAGCAAGGTTTCTCAGCACAACCCTATTGGCCATTTTGAGCCAAAGAAGTCTTTGTTGTGGGACAATTCTGTGCACTTGTAGTATGTTTACAGCCTCCTTGGCCTCTACTCACTAGGTGTCAGTAGCATCTTCCCACTTATGACAATCAAAAATGTTTACAGACATTTATGAATGCCTCCTAGGGACAAACTGCTTTAGAGAGAAAGACGCAAGAAAGCAGAATTAGAGAGATAGCTTTTCTTTATACATTTTTGTTTCCCTAACTTAGGATCAGCCTCTGATGTGTTCTGAAATTAAACCAATTCCACAAAGTACAAGAGAATGTGCAATATATAAATATATCAAACCCTTGGGCACTTATTAATAGAGTAAGAAATGTTGAGAAACAATGATCAAATAACCAAATATGCTGATTTTTCAATGGTCACATACAACTAACAGCAGAAAGTAAAAATTAGTGGTATTAAAAAGCATATCAACACCTAATCTAATTTACACTTGTTATATTTTTGTCTAGATTTATCTTTATTTGACATAAGATACTAATACTTTCAAGAAGCAGAAAGACTCAGGTTAATGATAGCTCTGAGTCACAGGCCTGGAACACTATGTCACAACGTGAGCAGAAATAAAATTCATAAAATAGCATTTCATACAAAGTGATTAAGGTTTTGGATGTCCTGGTCTTGTGCTGAGAATTCTGAAGAATCGATGGGACTGTGCAGTTTATCTGACGGCCATACACAAGTGGTGCTCTTTGATGATTATAGAGTCCTTATTACTGATTCTTGATTATCTTCATAAAAATACCAGTGTGCATGCCTTTTAGACAAATTCCTAGCACAGGTTACTTACTTCCAGTGAATGCTATCCATCGAGCATATTTTGTAGCTTCTCTTCGCCAGTGGGAAGCCACCAGCAAACCACATGTGACAGTCAATGAAATGATTCCCATGATGATAAAAAACAGTGTGGTGACCCACTCTGGGGGAAGCCGAGGTGGGATGCATGTTCGGTCTCGTCCATGGATTGTTTGACACTGCTGCACAAGGCCCACAGTGAGTGCTCCTGGGGAGATGCAAAAGGTGAGAATGCTTTAGTGGGTTTGGCATATCCAGGGGATATTCCCCACCAATACCCCTTTAGTTCTTAAATCATATTTCTCTCTACATGGGTCATTCAAACACTTAATTTCCACTGAGTCCCCCTCTCCACCATTCTGCTATAACTCATAAGGTAGTAATACTTGGTGTAACATATGAAGTGAACTTAAAAACAAAAGATGGTTCATTTAATTATTCATTAAATAAATGCTTTTCTGAGTACTTGTGTCATGCACTCTTTGTAGGCTCCAGGAAAATAACACTAAATGAGCAATGAAGCTCCTGTTCTTACTAGCAAAAAGAACTGAAACTTTTATATTCCCAGAACAAAAGCTCATTGTGTATTATTTTATTTTGGCTGAGGACAAAACCACTTTTCAGAAAATTGAAGGCAAACTTAAAATATGTTTAAGCATACTATTCAAGTGAAATTAAATAATGAATTCAATACTAGAACCAATATATTTTATTAGAGTTAAAAGGTCTAAGATATTACAATATAAGTACTTTTCCATTATATTCAAGAAAATGTTGGGAAAACTAGTAAATTCACCCCATTTGGTAGTTCAACAATTTTTGTATAAGTGTTCACAATTGCCAAACCATTACTGGCATGCTTCAGCAAGAACGCATAAAGGCATTAGTGGCAGTTTTTAAACTGCCCCTTCTATGATTCATTATTACAAACATGTTCTCATGTAAAGTCAAAGGAACCCCGTTGTAAATATGAATTAACTTACAGAAACTTAGATAAGGAAGTGTAATTATTTTATCTTCTCCACTAAGAACAATTAAAATGTTACTTTTGAGTAAAAGCTAATTCTTTCCCCCTTTAAAGGGCAACTGTGAATGGGAAAATTCCTGTGAAACGTACAAGAAAAGACATTTCTGGTGCCACTGAAAACATAAGAGACTTATGTCTCTTTTTTGGATCTTCATTATTTTCTCAATGTGAACAACACAGCAATTGCCTCTAACAAGGGCCTTTGTAAGCAGGCCCTTACAAAGGGCTTTACGAGTTTTGTAAAACTCGTAAAGGCTTTCTGAGAGGTGGTCTTGAGGAGATGGCAAATGGGGGTGGGTATGTGCCTACAGATGTGGTATGGGAGTAGTGGGGCTGTAGGCAGGGGGCTTCTCTGCAACTTGCGTTTTGCCATTGATATAAAACAATGTTTTCAAAAAATATTAAGCACAAAAATCAGTTCTGCTCTCAAAACTTGAGTTGTACTACTTTATTCTTCTAATTAACTCCAACTCTTTCAGAAGAATGAAAGGAGATAACTCAAGTTGTACTTTTTTTCTCTTAAATCACCTAACAATTAGGTCCATCTTGTGCTGTCCAGAGGTTTAACAGCCTGACAGTTATGGGATCATCTCTGGCAGATGGAGGGGTGGAGGAGCAGAAAGTGACCAAACCTCCACATTAATGCCATACACCATCTCTCCTTCTAAATGCTGCTTAGACCTGAGTGACTTCATAGACCAAAGGGAAGTAAATCAGTTCAAACTTTTTAATAATCGCTAAGCTTTAAAGCATCATGGTAAGTGCCTGGAACCAGAAAAGAAAAAAGGACCGGGGGGGGGGGGGGTGAGCACAAGGGGGATGCAAAATTGTTATTACATAGAAACTAAAAATTTTCCTTAAAAAGAAAACTTGGGGGAAAGGGAGTATCTTATATGGTAAAGCATTTTACTGTAATTTTGGAAATAAAGAAGGCTTTCGCAGCAGTGCTCAAGAACTCCTAAGAGGAAACCACTCCTGACCATTTAGCAAAGACCTCTAACAAATGACCCTCTGTAGTCACTAACTACCAATTTACAAAGGCTCTGACTGCTTTAAGAGTAGACGACAGGCAACAAAAGACCCTCTGACGAAATGCAATGTTGTGAATTCTGATAATAGTTGCAATTTTCTTCACAACTTAAAATACAAAGAAAATATCATTGGTAACTCAAAACACTAGTGGACTTCAATTTACATTTGAGAATTATTTTTGCTGACAAATATTTAAAGTTGTAGTTAGTAAATTATAACTAAAATATCTCTCCTTCAAAATATTTCTGAGTATCTCTATGTTGCTTTTCTAACTTCCTGTTAGGGCTCAAATTTAACTTAATCTTCTGGGTCTATGGATTGTGAAGCTTTTTACAATCCATAAAAGACGCAGTAGGGCTGCGTCTTCCTCCTCTCCTAATGGCATACTACACCACGTGAATACAAAAAGAACAAGTCTGAAAAACAAAAATTAGAGCTATGCCTTCTACAAACCAAGCGGAAATAACCTGACAGATGGTCAGCTTTATAAAAAGAGTTATACTGCTCTAGTCCTTATTACCAAAAGTCAAGACCAAATACTCAGCAGCTACATTCTGGGAGAAAAGGAAGCTAATGCTAACAAACAACCAGAAGGTACACTGTATATAAGAAAATCAACTTACAAATATTTTTTTAGTGTTTTTCATGTGCTCAAGATTGTTGTAGTGGTCAGGTATTTCAAAACTAATACTGTCATAATTTCACCAAAAATAGACTTTCTTTAAATATTATATAAGGGCTATTATAAACAGTGGTTGGCCCATATTATTGCTAAGACTCATTTTCTTGAGTAAGACTCTAGGTCAACATAATTTATATCATACTCTCATATTTTCTATAAGCTATCTGGGGAATGGGATCTGCAAAGGCAATTGTGCTGCTATCAAATCTTCTAAATTCCTGTCCTGTTAGTACCCAAACTTTCACCAGCTCTTTAAATTTCATCCTTTACTTCAAAGAATTATCTGCTGCTTGTAGCTTCAAATCGATACCTTAAAATGATTTTTTTACATCCTCCAAATTCTCTGAACACATTCAGTTTGTATCACACAACTGTGCACTTGAATTTAAAATAGCTTCTTTTTGCCTCCAAAACAGAAAATGAGCTTTTCAGGAGGGGACTGAACTTTCTACTTCACTGGAAACCCCCAGAAAGGCCTGCAGCAATGGGTGCAAAGCAGGAACTAATAAGCATTTGGTGAACCTAGACAAGAAACAAGCTAAATTTAAAACCACACTGTATTAACTACTCCTCTAAACTGTCTTAGTGTGATTTCCTGAGGCACACTAATTTTTGTTTTACCCAACAAGTCTTTTGCTTCTTGAAGAGCCAGTAATTCCATTCCCCAAACAACCAATCCAACCAAATAAGACTTGCACATAATAGAAAAAGGAAACCAAACTAGGAACTGTAGCATCCCTCTTGTGTCTCAGTAGCTCACCTGTGTATTACAACACTCAACAGGTAGTCATAATGAGTCTTACCCTGTTATGTGGAGTATCTTAATTAAAGAGGCTTTCTGACAGTCATCTTCTATAGATCCAGACACTGTTGAAATGATTTAGCATGGTCAGTCTAAGCAAGTCTCTTGTCACAATGAGGATGATTATAGGGCATGTATGTCACCACTACATATAAAAGTCATGTCACAGGAAATCTAAAACACAGGGATTGTAAAGCAGAGAGGCACACCCACCCACCAGAGTGTGTCAGAGATCATGTGTAGTAAGTGCTTGAGAGCCTGGCCATACAGCACAACAGGATGACATGGTTTCTGATGAGCTGTCAATTTTTAATAGTATTGAGGATACCTTGTACATGAGAATTCATTTTTTTCCTGCTGTTTTCAAGATTTTCTTTATGTCTTTGACTTTGGACTATGTGACTATGACATGTCTAGGTGTGGATTACTTTAAGTCTATCCTACTTAGAATTTATCGAGATTTTTCAATGTGCAAATTAAATTAAAGTTTTCATCAAACTTGGAGAGATTTGGGGCATTATTTAAATATTATTTCTGTCCCTTTCTCTCTTTTCTCCTTCTGGAACTCCCATCATGTGTATGCTGGAATACCTGATAACATTTCCTTGGTCTCTCACACTGTTTGTTTTTAAATTTCCTTCTGCTCTTCAGATTAGATAATTTCGATGGACCTGTATTCAAGTTTGCTGGTTCCTTCTTTTGCCAATTTCCACTGTACTTTTCAACTCCAGAATTCCTATTTTCTTTTTATAATTACATATGGTTGTCTTTATTTTGGGGGTAAACATATTTCTCACAGCTGACTTCAACTCTGTGCCTAGCAGGCCCAATGTCTGGATTTCCTCACAGGCAGCTTCTACTGACTGCTTTTACTTTTCTGTGTGTTATCAGCCATACTTCCATGTTTCTCTATGTGCCTTGAAATTTTTAGTTGATAATTGGAAATTTGAAATAATATAATGCAACACCATTGACATCATATTCCTCCCTTCCCAGGATTTATTGTTGTTACTGTTTACTGAATTTTTTAGAATAGTTCTGTAAAGTTGTATGCATTGATATGTGTAGCCTCTGAAGTCTCTGTTCCATTAAGTTAATGGCTGGAATAAGATTTCTTTGAATGCTTTGAATCAATATGTCCCTCAGCCTGTGCTGTGATTGCTTACGTGGTACATTTTCAATGGCCCAGCAGGCAATTTACAACTCTGCCTTAGCACTCACTTCCTGCTTTTTCAGAGCCACAAGACCAGCTAGAAGTAAGAGAGGAGGGCCTTCACAGATCTTTCCTGTTGATCTGACCATTTTTACTAGTGTTTCTATTGCATTTATGGAGGAGCAGATTTTCAGAAGTCCCTGCTCCACTATCCCAGAAGTTAAACCCATCAGGTCACAGTTTAATCTCATTTTGTCCACACTTGGGCAAGTAACTTAGTTTTTCCAAGCCTGCTTCAGCAGAAAACAATGACTGGCTATTTATCTTATCACTCTGTGAGAATGAAATATGATAGTAAGATAATACTTGTAAAGCAACTGGAACTGTAAGCACTGAATAACTATTACATGTATTGAGGAAAGGAAAAGATATATTTTTGTTTTAGTTAAAAAATGCATACATATGCCCAGTATGGAAGTAAACACAATAATTTAATACAATAGTTTACTTATGAAATTCACATTCCAAAATACAAAGGGGCACATTTGATGGCTGCTAAGGCTGTTAATCATAACAAATAATCAGGACATTAATCCCCTGCCCAACTGCTTCAGTATATCATTCAGATTGAACACCAATCACAAGGCAAGTACATGCTTGCTGAAATAAAAGTTTTGGGAACAGATTTTATAGGAAAAGCAATGTGGAAAACATTGAGATTGCAAGTGCTTTGCTAATAGAATGAAATCACAAAATGCTTTGTTAGATAGTAAATAACAATTATGATTAGGCTTCTCTTTGTTTATTTATATTTTTTCAATTACAGTTTCAACACTATTTAGTATTAGCTTCAGATGCACACAAAACAGCCAGAAAACTGTGTATCCTACAGAGTGGTCCATTGACTGCCTCAAGTACCCACCTAGCCCCATACAGTCTTTTTTCAGTTTGATTTTCTTTTCCCCTAAGCCTGGCTGTTTTACTCCTATTTCAAATACAACTACTACTAGCTGTAAGTAGGACTGTAGTTCAGAGGTCATATCTCATTTTACTATTGATAAATTATATCCAACCCTGCTCCCCTGTATTACACTTTATTATATTAGCCTTTACTCCACAGAGTTGGCCTCGGGATCTAACCCTATAAAGACATAAAACATAAACAAACAGTAAATCTTTATTTTAAAATCTACTCTATTGACAAGTATAATATGGTATGAGAATCTGTCCTATCACTCTCCCAATCACTAAAGCTCTTAGTCTACAATGCACAAGGAAGTCATTAAGGAAAAGCCTACCACAACTTTTATACTGTACACATAAAGTATGAAAAATATGTGGAAGGATATTTGTCATATTGTTAAGAGTGGGCTATTCTGCTTCAGTAGGATTGCGGGGGGGGGGGGGCAAGGACACTCATACTCTTTCCTCTGTATTATCTAAGTGTAGGTAAATTCATACAATTTTGTCCTTTATTTTTAAATGTTTAGAGTATCTGCCCTGGCTGGTGTAGCTCAGTGGATTGAGCACAGGCCTGTGAAGCAAAGGGTTGGCAGCTCGATTCACAGTCAGGGCACATGCCTGGATTGCAGGCCCAGTCCCCAGTGGGGGACATATGGGAGGCAACCACACATTGACATTTCTCTCCCACTCTTTCTCCTTCCCTTCCCCTCTCTCTAAAAATAAATAAATAAAATATTTAAAAAAATGTTTAGAGTATCACACATTAAATTTAAATAAAATGTACTAACCACATTTATATTACTGTGAAATCCTTCCACCATGCATGAATTTAACTGCATACTACTATCTAAAAGGAACTAGGACTTCCGCCAAGATGGAGGCGTAGGTGGAAGCACTGCACCTTCCCACACAACCAAGTGTAAAAACAACAAAGTTTTAGCAACAAAAATGCAGGCAAACCACAGAAAATTGAACTACACGGAAGTCTGACAAAAACGAACCCTTCAGCCAAACTGGTAAGAGGGGCAGAGCCAGCAGCAGAGAGGGGTCGGGCAGGAAAGATCCACCGGACTGACCCGGGCGTGCTACCCAGGCGCGCCAGCAGCCGTGGGTAGATCCCAGGTGTGGAGAAGCTGGTGAACCCACTGAGGGTGCAAGGCGGCAGACCCACTGAGGGCGGACTGTGGTCACACATTTGCGCGCAGATAAACCGAATAAGGAGCCAGCGGTGATGAAATGGACCACGCAGGCCCCAGGGCGGAAAGCAGCAGAGAGAACTGCCACTATCCCTCTCTGATCCTGCCCCCACATACAGCATCACAAAACAGCAACCTGGGTGGCCCCGCCCTGGTGAACACCTAAGGCTCCGCTCCTCATACGTAACAGGCACGAACAGATCAAAACATGGCTCAAGAACAACTCGAAGCCCCAGAGCCCATAAATCTAAGCGAGGAAGAAATAGCCAAACTTTCAGATGCACAGTTCAAAACACTGGTGATCAGGATCCTCACAGAACTGGTTGATTATAGCCACAAATTAGAGGAACATATGAAGGCTAAATTAATTGAAATGAATGGAAATGCACAGGACACCAATAGCAATGGAAAGGAAACTGGGTCTCAAATCAAAAGAGTGGACAAGAAAGAGGAAAAAAATGACCAAACAGAAAAGGATGACAAAACAAGAATTCAAAAAAAATGAGGAGAGGCTTAGGAACCTCCAGGGCATCTTTAAACGTTCTAACATCCAAATTATAGTGGTACCAGAAGGAGGAGAGGAACAGCCACAAGTGGAAAACTTATTTGAACAAATAATAAAGGAGAATTTCCCCAATTTGGCAAAGGAAATAGACTTCCAGGAAATCCAGGAAGCTCAGAGAGTCCCAAAGAAGTTGGACCCAAGAAGGAACACACCAAGGCACATCATCATTACATTAGCCAAGATTAAAATGAAGGAAAGAATTCTAGAAGCAGCAAGAGACAAGGGGACAGTCACCTACAAAGGAGTTCCCATCAGACTGTCAGTGGATTTCTCAAAAGAGACCTTACAGGCAAGAAGGGGCTGGAAAGAAGTATTCCAAGTCATGAAATCCAAAGACCTACATCCAAGACTGCTCTATCCAGCAAAGCTTTCATTTAGAATGGAAGGACAGATAAAGTGCTTCTCAGATAACATCAAATTCAAGAAGTTCATCATCACCAAGCCCTTATTATATGAAATGTTAAAGGGACTTACCTAATAAAAAGAAGATAAAAAAGATGAACAGTGAAAGGACAGCAAACTCAGTTATTAAGAACCACACCTAAAACAAAAACAAACTAAGAGGACAGCTAGATCAGGAGCAGAGCCACAGAAATGAAGATCACATGGAGGGTTAGCAACAGGGGAGTGGGAGAAGGAGAAGGGGGGAGAAGGTACAGAAAATAAGTAGCATAGACAGTAGGTAGAAAATAGATAGGGGGGGAGGGCAAGAATAGTATGGGAAATATAGAATCTAAAGAACTTGAGACACATGGTCATAAACTAAAGGGGGGAATGGTGGAGGAGAGGTGTGCAAGGTGGAGGGGAATGAAGGGGGGAAATAGAACTGTAATGGCATAATGAATAAAATATATTAAAAAAGAAAAACCCTAAAAAAATAAAAATAAAAATAAAAGGAACTAGACAATGCCAAAGAAATTACAGTAAACTAAAGTAAATTAGAGAACTAATGTGGAATTTAAATTACTGTCTACATTTTCTTTCTTTTTTTAAAGATTTATTTTGCGAGAGGGGGGAAGAGAAGGAAAAAGGAGAGAAACACGGATGTATGAAACATGTATGAAACATCAATAGGTTGCCTCTCACACACTCCCAGCCGGGGATGTGGTCTGCAATCCAGACATGTGTCCTGACTGGGAATCAAACCAGCAACCCTTCAGCCCACAGGATGATACCCAACCCACTTAGCCACACTGGTTAGAGCAACTATGTCTACATTTTCTATTCCATTTAAATTAGTTTCTCATAAGAAATCCTGCAGAGAAACTCAGTAGATCATACTGGAATACTTACTATTTTTTCCCTAACTGATTTGACAGAAGAAAGCCAAAACAAGCTTAACACTTATTTTACTTAAATGAATAGTTCCCATCTTGATATGTAGAAGCGGCTTAAGGTGGGTGATACTAGTGAAGAGAATATATCATACAAATTTGGTAGGTCAAATTGTTTCTGTGTACAGAAAAGCACTATGGAATTATGGGCAAAAGTATTTGAACGAAAATGCTGAACATCAACTCCATAGCTTTCAACCAGATTCACCTATGGCAGGGGTGTCAAACTCATTTTCACCAGGGCCACATTGGCCTCACATTTGCCTTCAAAGGGCTGAATGTAATTTTAGGACTGTGCAAATGTAACTACTCCATGACAATTAAGTGTAAGCTCAGTGCTGCTCCTGGGTGATGAACCAGATAAAACAAGGTGGAGGGCCAGATTCAGCCCACTGACCTTGGCAATGATCAAGAAACACGCAGGACAGCAGACAAGAATGGTTCTCAATCATGTAAAACTCCTATCGAAAAGCAGTCCTAAAGTTAGGGCATTTAGAGACAGAAGTGATCTCAAGGATCTGTCCTAATCTCCAAGATTAGGGATGGGAGAATACTGAGACCAAGAAAGGGTACATGATAAATCAAGAATACAAAGAAACTAACAGTGCTGGGACCAAAACTCAGATTTTCAATGAATCAGTCCTAAACTATTGCTACCACATACACTGACTTCCTGAACACCATTTACTGCGTAAGGACAATGATTAGTATCTCTAAATATACCTTTGGGAGCATTCAGATTTACTTCATAGCATACTTAATTACAACTTCCAAAGCACAGGTCAGTAAGACTAAGAAGAACTTTCATGGGAGGTCAAAACATATATAAAGACTCCTGGGTGATGTAGCTCAGTTAGTAGGGCATCATTCTACAAAGAGAAGGGTTGTGAATTCAATTCTTGGTCTGGGCGCATGCCTGGGTTCTGGGTTTGGTCTTGATTGGACGGCATGCAAGGGGAAGCTAATCAATGTATCTTTCCCTCTCTTTTTCCCTTCCTTCCCCTCACTAAATCAATAAAAGAAATAAACTTATTTAATTTTCTTAAAATATATTTTATTATGCTATTAGAGTTGGTCCCATTTTTCTCCCTTTCAACTCTGCATACCCTCTCCCACCCACATCTTCCCCTGCCTTTAGTTCATGTCCATGTGTCATACAAATAAGTTCTTTGGTTTCTGCCTTTCCCATACTATTCTTACCCTCTCCCTGTCTATCTTCTACCTACCATCTATGCTACTTATTCTCTGTACCTTTCTCCCATCTCTCCCCCTCCCATTCCCCTGCTGATAACCCTCCATGTGTGATCCCATTTCTGTGGTTCTGTTCCTGTTCTAGTTGTATGCTTAGTTTGTTTTTGTTCGACGTGTGGTTATTAATAACTGTGAGTTTGCTGTGGTTCTACTGTTCATACTTTTTATCTTCTTTTTCTTAGATAAATCCCTTTAACATTTCATATAATAAGGGGCTTAGAGATGATGAACTCCTTTAACCTGACCTTATCTGAGAAGCACTTTATCTGCCCTTCCATTCTAAATGAAAGCTTTGCTGGATAGATCAATCTTGGATGCAGGTCTTTGGATTTCATGACTTGGAATACTCCTTTCCAGCCCCTTCTTGCCTGTAAGGTCTCTTGAGAAATCAGCTGACAGTCTGATGGGAACTCCTTTGTAGGTGACTGTCCCTTTATCTCTTGCTACTTCTAGGATGCTCTCCTTCATTTTAATCTTGGGTAATGTAATGATGATGTGCCTTGGTGTGTTCCTTCTTGGGTCCAACTTCTTTGGGACTGTCTGAGCTTCCTGGGTTTCCTGGAAGTCTATTTCCTTTGCCAGATTGGGGAAGTTCTCCTTTATTAACTTGTTCAAATAACTTTTTCACTTGTTGCTCTTACTCTTCCCCTTCTGATTCAGATTAATCTTCCTCCTATGATTAAGATGTTGAAACGTTTAAAGATGTCCTGGAGGCTCCTAAGCCTCTCCTCATTTTTTTGAATTCTTGTTTCTTCATTCTTTTCTGTTTAGTTGTTTCTTTCTTCCTTGTGGTCCATTCCATTGATTTGAGTCCCAGTTTTCTTCCCATCACTATTGGTTCCCTGTGCATTTTCCTTCATTTCACTTAGCATAGCCTTCATTTTTCCATCTAATTTGTGACCAGATTCAACCAATTCTGTGAGCATCCTGATCACCAGTGTTTTGAATTGTGCATCTGATAGGCTGGCCATCTCTTCGTCGTTTAGCTGTATTTTTTCTGCAGCTTTGATCTGTTCTTTCATTTGAGCCTTTTTTTGTGTTTTGTTTTCTTGACTCATCTGTTACATCTGAGGGGTGTAGCCTTAAGTATTCAAGGTGGGGCAGGGAGAAGGTAGCTCATGTTGCTGGGTTGTGACATTGTATGTGGAGGAGGGGTCCAAAAGGAACAATGGCACTTGCTCCTTTCTCTGCCAGATTTCCGTCATTTCCGGCACTTCCCACAAGCAAATTGGGCCCTTCTGGTGCTGATTCCCAGGCAGGTGGGTTTGTGCACGTTCTAGGATTCTGCAGGTCTCACTAATAAACTTTCCTGTGAGGCTGGAGTTTCTCCTGGCATCTGAAGCCCCACAGGTGTTTTCAATCAGTGATTTGAGGCTTTATCTCTCTGTGCTGGGGTCCTGAGTTTTGCTGTCTGTCCCACTCCCCAGTTTCGCCTGGTTTATCTACATGCAAATGTGGGACTGCCTGATGTACCAGCCACCTTGTGTGCTGCACCTCGTTCCACAATCCGCCACCTCATTGGCTCTTCACCGCTTTGCTGTGAGTCTTCTCCACACCAGCTACCTGTCTCTGCCCTTCCTACTGATCTGGATGAATGTGTCTTTTTTAACTCCTTGTGGTTGTTGCACTTCCACACAGTTCAATTTTTTGTCAGTTCTGGTTGGGGGTTTTTTGGTTGGTTATTTATTTGTTTGTTTGTTTGTTTGTTTATTTATGAGGTTGATCATTTATTTATTTTTAGAGAGAGGGGAAGGGAAGGAGAAAGAGAGGAAGAGAAACATCAGTGTATGGATGCTCCTCACACACTCCTCACTGGGGGACCTGGCCTGCAACCCAGGCATGTGCCCTGACTGGGAATTGAACTGGAGACCCTTTGATTTGTAGGCCAGTACTCAATCCACTGAGCCACGTCGGTCAGAGCTGTTTTTTGTTTTTAAATTGTTGTTGTCCTCCTTTTGGTTGTGCAAGGAGGCACAGTAAGTCTACCTATGCCTCCACCTTGACCAAAAGGAAAAGGAAAAAATTTAAATACGGGGTTTATCTGGAAAAAGTCCAACCATTGTTAATATAATGAGAACCGTTTGAGTGACATCGATGTAACCTGGCAGCCAGGAGAGTGAACTGGAATGTACATGTTTCAAATGACGACTTCACTATACTAGTCAGTGCCAGTGGTAAATGCCATTGAGTGACCATGTGTAACATATGGCTGTCACATACAAAATGACTGAGTGAATACAGCAACAAATCTTCATCAAATTTTGTGTTAAGCTTAAACATTCCTTTGCGAAAACTATTCAGATCATTCAGAAGGCCACAACTATAGGCAACTGATGATTAGCAGCTTCGTCACAACATCCCTCATGCATCACTCGTCTCATGCAGAGTTTTTTGGCAAAACATCAAGTCATCCAGATGACGGAGCCCCCCTACAGCACAGATTTAGTGCCCTGCAATGTCTGGTTTTTCCCAAAACTAAAATCACCTTTGAAAGGGAAGAGGTTTCTGACAATCGATGAGGTTCAGGAAAATATGACAGGGCAATTGGGAGAACTGAGTGAGGTCCCAAGCTGCCTACTTTGAAGGAGACTGAGGCGTTATTGTACTATGTACAATGTTTCTTGTATCTTCAATAAATGTCTCTATTTTTCATATTACGTGGCTGGCCAGATCTTGCGTGCATACACACAAAGAGGGAGACTACAGGGGGGAAAGCAGTGGGTGGAGGTGGAAGAATATAAAGGAGGATAAATGGTAATGGAAAGTAACACAACAAAAAAAATTAAAATTAAAAAAGTAAATTGACTATTAAAAAAAAGAGAGAGACCATGTCTTTGGGTTTCTCTTGTCAGTTCATAGAAGTGACTCCTCTTGGTTTCACAGTCTAAAATATAGCCTCCTCTGTCACCACTCTTTCTCATAAATGTTCAAGAAATAACCCATTTCCAGATCACCCTCCTTAAAGAAATATCTCAATTTCGTTGTCTCAACAAAATGACTCTCTACATTGAGATCTTATTCGATATCCAAGGAATCTTGGTTGTTTATGGTCTACTCTCAAACACAACAAGCACTCACATTTGTCTTATTTGCATAGTCCAGAAAATGTGCACCATCACCTTCTCACAAAAGAAATGTGTAGGGTAAGTCACAATAAATAAACAATTCTCCTGAGGGTATAGCAAAGTTTCCACTGTATGACAGGCCCTTCAAGTCTGTCAAAATAACATGTTTTTTAACTACTTGATATCTCAATAGTAAATAATTATAAATTAATTTTCTAATAAAATTTATCCCCTTAATTTATACAAGTATAGTAATTCTCTAATAATCAAATTCTAAACTATTTAGTCACATGCCCATTGACCTAACTGGGAGACAACATATCATAGTGGTTAGAACTCAGGCTCTGAATTGAGATTCAGAATCCAGGTCCACCACTTACTAGCAGTGAATTTTTTAGGCAAATTATTTAACCTCTGCGTGCCTCAGTTCCCTCAATTATAAATGAAGATAACAACAAAATGACCTCATAGTGTTGTGTGGATTAAGAATGTGGCCCTGGACTTCCGCCAAGATGGAGGCATAGGTGGATGTGCCGTGCCTTCTCACACAACCAAGTTTAGAGACAATTAAATATTAGCAACAGAAAACACAGCCAGAACACAGAAAACTGAACTTTTCGGAAGTCTGTTAACAACAAATTCTTCAGCCTGACCGGTAAGGGGCGAAACCAGCGGCTGGTGAAGCGGGATTGCACAGGTCTCGGTCAGCCAGACTCAGGCGCGGGTTGGACCTAGTGCAGGTGCAGGGTTGGACCTAGTGAGCGACCGCGGAGGAGACAGCAGGGGAGTGGTACTGCGTGTTGACTGTGGTCGCGCATTTGTGCGCGGGCGGACAGGCGAGGGAGTGGGCGGTTGAACCAGGGCCGGCGGGTCCCCTCGGCAAGCGGCAGTCGAGGGCGCCGCCATTTCCCCGCTCTGACCACACCCCCACATACAGCGTCACAACCCAGCGACCTGGGAGTCCAAGCCACCGCTTCTCACACTTAAAGGGCCAGAACAGACCAAAAATGTCACAAGATCTCAAAGCCCCAGAGCCTATAAATCTAAGCGATGAAGAAATAGCAAAACTCTCAGACGCACAGTTTAAAACACTGGTCATCAGGATCCTCACAGAACTGGTTGATTATAGCCACAAATTAGACAAATATATGAAGGCGAAACTAATTGAAATGAATGGAATTGCACAGGACACCAATAGCAATGAAAAGGAAACTGGGACTCAAATCAATGGAGTGGACCAGTAGAAAGCAAATAATGGCCAAACAGAAAAGAGTCAAGAAGCAAGAATTCAAAGAAATGAGGAGAGGCTTAGGAACCTCCAGGACATCTTTAAACGCTCCAACATCTGAATTATAGGGGTACCAGAAGGGGGAAAGGAACAGCCACGAGTGGAAAACTTATTTGAACAAATAATAAAGGAGAATTTCCCCAATCTGGCAAAGGAAATAGACTTCCAAGAAATCCAGGAAGCTCAGAGAGTACCAAAGAAGTTGGACCCAAGAAGGAACACACCAAGGCACATCATCATTACATTAGCCAAAATTAAAATGAAGGACAGAATCCTAGAAGCAGCAAGAGCTAAGGGGACAGTCACCTACAAAGGAGTCCCCATCAGACTGTCAGCGGATTTCTCAAAAGAGACCTTACAGGCAAGAAGGGGCTGGAAAGAGGTATTCCAAGTCATGAAATCCAAAGACCTACAACCAAGATTGCTCTATCCAGCAAAACTTTCATTTAGAATGGAAGGACAGATAAGGTGCTTCTCAGATAAGATCAAATTCAAGAAGTTCATCATCACCAAGCCCTTATTATATGAAATGTTAAAGGGACTTATCTAAGAAAAAGAAGTTAAAGAAACATGAACAGTGAAAGGACAACAAACTCACAGTTATTAACAACCACACCTAAAACAAAAGCAAACTAAAAGGACAGCTAGATCAGGAGTGGAAACATAGAAATGAAGATCTCCAGGAGGGTTAGCAACAGGGGAGTGGGAGGAGGAGAAGGGGGGAAGAAGGTACAGAAAATAAGTAGCATAGACAGTAGATAGAAAATAGACGGAGGGGGCAAGAATAGCATAGGAAATATAGAATCTAAAGGAATTGAGACACATGGTCATAAACTAAAGGGGGGGGTAATGGTGGGGATGGGGGGTAGGGTGGAAGGGAATGAAGGGGGGAATAGAACAACTGTAACAGCATAATCAATAAAAAAATTAAAAAAAAAAAAAAAGAATGTGGCCCTGGCTGGTATAGCTCAGTGGATTGAGCTCGGGCCTGCGAACCAAAGAATTGCGGTTCAATTCCCAGTTGGGGCACATGCCTGGATTGCAGGCCAGTTCCTAGCAGGGGACGCATGAGAGGCAACCGTACATTGATGTTTCTCTCCCTCTCTCCTTCCTTCCCTTTCCCCTCTAAAGATGAATAAATAAAATCTTAAAAAAAAAAAAAGAATGTGTAAAGCACTTAGAACAAATCCCTGAGACAGTAAGACCTGATAAATGAAGTACGTACTTTTACTTTTAGGAAGAACACAATCGCCCCAGCTGCTGTGGCTCAGTGGAATGAGCACCAGCCTGAGAACCAAAGGGTCGCTGGTTCAATTCCCAGTCAGGGCACATGCCTGGGTTGTGGCCAGGTCCCAGTAGGGGGTATGTGAGAGGCAATGATACACTCATGTTTCTTCTTCCATCCTTTCCCTCTGTCTAAAAATAAAAATCTTAAAAAAAAAAAAAAAAAGGAAAGAGAACAATCTATGGGATTCCATATTCCTCTTAAAGAGTATTTTTTCTCATGGCACTTTTCGGTTCCTTGCTTTCTTGATCTTAGATGAAAAACATAATGAATTTGTGTTTAATTTGTGTAGATCTATGGAATTAATTAAAAATGAATCAGGTCCTGACTGGTATGGCTCAATTAGTTGGGCATTCTCTTGCAAAGTAAAAGGTCACTGGTTCAATTTCTGCTCAGGGCACATGCCTAGGTCGCAGGTTTGGTCCCCAGTTGGGGCCCTTACGAGAGGCAACTGATCAATATTTCTCTCTCGCATCAATGTTTATTTCCCTCTCATTCTCCCTCCCTGCCCCTCTCTAAAATCAAATAAATCCTTTAAAAAAGAATCAGAATTTTAGAAGTTTAAGGTCTCACAAATGTGAAGAAATAAGTTTAACACTGAGACAAGTCTTTGTTCTGTGCCATTACCCTGGTCCATTAATTACAGAATAGGATGGATTTAACAGTGACAAAAGTTTTACTCTGACAGCTGATATTTCATTTAATCTTTAACAAGAGCTGATGTTCTTACTGTAGTTATATTTGGCTTCAGATTGAAAATGTAAGGTGATAACTCCCTCAACTTTCAATATCAGAAAATACTACCTAGTCTTTCACGGAAATACATAATCTCAATTCCCCATTAATTTGCTTAATTTGTGGTATCTCTGATATCCCAAACAAAGAGAAGGTGACCCAGGGCTGTAGTCCTCAACCTTTTTGACACCAAGTCCGGCTTCATGGAAGACAATTTTCTCACAGGCTGTGTTGGGGTAGGGGATGGTTTCAGGATGATTCAAGCACATTACATTCAAGCTCACCTCTTGCTATGTGTCCTAGTTCCTAACATGCTTGGACTGGTACTGGACCGTGGCCTGGAGGTTGAGGACCTATGGTCTAGGGAAACTATACATTAGAGAAAGTGTCTGCTGAATTTGAGAAGCCTGGAACTATACCATGAGATATTCCTGATTTTTCTTTTTCTTCTTTTTTTAAATTTTATTTATTTATTTTTAGAGAGGAAGGGAAGGAGAGGAGAGAAATATCAATGTATGGTTGCTTATCGTGAGTCCCCTGCTGAGAACTGGCCTGCAACCCAGGCATGTGCCCTGACTGGGAATCGAATCACGATCGTGTGGTTCACAGGCCCAAGCTCAATCCACTGAGCTACACCAGCCAGGGCATCTGATTTTTCTATACAAGTCTAGTAGGCACAATGTGCTATACCAAGCTTCCTTCATTTAGCAAACACTGAGCACACACTCAGTATAATACACAATGTGGGGAGTATGAAGAAAAACAGACATGATCCCTGTATTTCTAGAGATCACAATATATACAAAGAGCCAAACGGCACTTACAGAAAATTAAAAGCACATTACATAACGATGTGATCTAATGCCAAAAGAACTGTGCAGCCTAGAGAGACTAAGAAACTGGAGAGATACACTCTATTCAATGAACAGTATTCATGTACTTCTGAGTAAGAAACTTCACTTTTTAAAGTCCACTGCCCCATTTTACAAATAAAATATTTCCTAAATGGTTCCTGATAGCTTCAGATGTTTAATTAGCTTTACTGAGGCATAATTTAGATACAGTAAAATTCACAATTTCTATGTGTACAATTCAGTGATTTTTGACAAGTGTATACAGCTATCTCAGTGATGATACAGAATCACTACCAAAAGTTCCCTTATATTTCTTTGCAATTAATCCCCTCCCCCAAGCTCCCAAGACAGATCTATTTCTATTACTATAGTGTTGCCTCTTGTAGAATTTCATATATATAGAATCATATACTGTTAGCCATTATGAATAAAGCTGCAGTACGCAAATAAAGCATTCATGTACTGGTCTTTGTGCAGACACACGTGATAGTATGAGCAGGCGCCATCCACTCACAAAAAACAGGAGGAATTTGCCCACTTTCTCCTGTCTTACTGTGTGAGCTGGACATCTTATCTCATTTTCTCCTGCCCTTGAACTGGGATTTACACCATCAGCTCCTTGATTCCCAGGCCTTCAGACTTGGACTTAATTATATCGCTGGCTTTCCTGGTTCTCCAGCTTACAGGCTAGAGGATTTCTCAGCCTCCATGATCTAGAGAAACCTGACTAATCCATTTTTATTTTTCTGTGTTCATGTCTATGAGTGAAAATGCTGGGTTGTATCTATAAGGAACTGCTGAACTGTTTCCTAAAGTGGCTGTACAACTTTGCAGTTCCACCAGCAATATATGAAAACTCCAGCTGCTCTCCATGCTCAATTTTACCAGTCCTCTGAGTTTTAGCCGAACTGAATTGCAGAGGTAGGTATGTAGAGATGGTTTTATTTATTAAATGTTTTTTCTATTTTAAATATATTTTATTCATTATGCTATTACAGTTGTCTCAATTTTTCCCTTTGCCCTTCCTCCACTGGGTACCCTCATTCCCTCCAGCAATCCCCTCCCCCCACAATTTTGTTCAAGTCCATGGGTTGTGGATTCTTTGGTTTCTCCATTTCCTAAATTATTCTTAATGTCCCCCTGTCTATTTTGTACCTACCAATTATGTTTATTATTCCCTGTACTTTTTCCCCATTCTCCCCCTTCCAATTCCCAGCAGATAACTCTCCAAATGATCTCCATCCATATCTATGATTCTGTTCCTGTTCTGGTTGTCTGCTTAGTTTGTTTTTTTAGATTCAGCTGTTGATAATTGTGAATTGGTTTCCATTTTAATGTTCATTATTCTGATCATCTTCTTTTTCTTAAGTCCCTTTAACATTTCATGCAATAATGGCTTGGTGATGATGAACTCCTTTAACTTGACCTTATCTAGGAAGCACTTTATCTGCCCTTCAAATCTAAACAATAGCTCCACTGGATAGAGTTAATTTTGGTTGTAGGTCCTTGCTTTTCATCACTTTGAACACTTCTTGCCAGTCCCCCCTCTTGTCTGCCAAGTTTTTTTGAGAAATCAGCTGACAGTCTTATGGGAACTCCTTTGTTGGTAACTCTCTGCTTTTCTCTTCATGCCTTTAAGATTTTTTTCTTTATCTTTAACCTTTGGCATTTTAATTTTGGTGTATCTTGGTGTGGTCCTCTACCAATAGTGGGAGATAGCAAACATACTCAAAATATCCAAATCAATAAAGTTATTAACGACAATTTAAAAATGTGTCTTTTATGAAAAAAATTAAACAGACTTTTTGGCCAACCCAATATTTAATAACCTATATTTTATTACAGTTTTCTCTCCCTCCAAAATAAAAGATAAATAGGGGAGTGGTTAATTATTTGATGTTTGAAGCAGAGAGCATTTAAATACTAGTTTTCCTAGGCTGCTAACACTATCTAGTTAATTCTTTAACTTTTTGAAAGAAGGCAAATTAGGAAAATAAAGAGAAATTAGCATTTGTTTCAATGTGCCAGCAAAACATGTTACATTTTAGTGATATATCCACATAATAATTAGCAATCCTGAATAAAACTGAACCCTGCAATACATTAAAAAAAAAATCATACACCATGATTAAGTGAAATTTATTCTGGGGGTGCAAGGTTGGTACAATATCTGCAAATCAATTAACATGATTACCATATAAACAAAATAAAGGATAAAAATTACATGATCATATCAATAGATGCAGAAATAGCATTTGATAAAATCAAGCACCCATTTATGACAAAACTCTCAGCAAAGTGGGAATAGAGGGAACATATGTCAACATAATAAAGGCCACAGATGACAAACCCACAACCAACACCATACTCAATGAACAAAAACTAAAAGCATTTCCCTTAAAACCAAGAACAAGACAGGGGTATCTGCTTTCATCACTCTTATTCAACATAGTACTGGAAATGCTAGCCACAGCAATTAGACAAGAAGAAGAAATCAAAGCTATCCAAATTGGAAAGGAAGAAGTAAAACTGTCACTATTTGCAGGTGACATCATACTATATATAAAGAACTCTAAAGATTCCACCAAAAAACTACTAGAACTGATAAATCGCTTGCATCTTTATACAATCATAATGAGTTATCATAAAGTGAAATGAAGAAAACAATCTCATTTATAATTGCATAAAAAATCCCTTAGGAATAAATTTAACCAAGTATTTAAAAGACCTATACTCGGAGAATTATAAGACAATGAAGAAAGAAACTCAAGAATATAGAAATAAATAAAAGCATATACTGTGCTCATGAACAGAAAGAATTAATGTAATTAAAATATCCATAATACCCAAAGCAATTTACAGATTCAATATAATCTCTATTAAAATACCAATGGCATATTTCAAAGAACTAGAACAAATATTTCAAAAATTTATATGGAACCACTAAAGACCCCAAATAGCAATGCAATCTTGAGAAAGAAGAAAAAAGTTGGAGGAATAATACTACCTGATATTGAACTATACTACAAGGTCATAGTAATCAAAACAACATGGTATGGACATAAACGTAGACACATAGATCAATGAAACAGAATACAGTGCCCAGAAATGAACCCACACCTTGATGGTCAATTAATAGTTGACAAAGGAGGTAAGAACACATAATGGGGTAAAGACAGTCTATTCAACAAACAGTACTGGGAAAATGGGACAAAAATGTGCAGGAAAAAAAAATGAAACCAGACCACCTTTTTATACCATACACAACAATAAACTCAAAATTGATTAAAAAATTAAATCTAAGACTCAAAACCATAAAAATCCTAAAAGAAAACATAAATAGTAAAATCTTGGACATTGCTCATAACAATATTTTTTCTGATATATCTCCTCAGGCAAGGGAAACCAAACTAAAAATAAGAAATTGGAAGTACATCAAACTAAAAAGTTTTTGGACAACAAAGGAAACCATCAACAAAATAAAAAGGCAACCCATTGAATGGGAGAACATATTCGCCAATGATACATCTGGTAAGGGGTTAATACCCAAAATTTATAAAGAACTTAGAAAAGCCAACACCACAAATAACAAACAATCCAAAAAAGTGAACAAAGAACCTGAATAGACACTTCTCCAAAGAAGACACACAGCGGGCCAATAGACATGAAAAGATGTTTTATGTCACCAATCATTGAAGAAATGCAAATTAAAACCACAATGAGATACCACCTTACACATATCAGAATGGCTACCATCAATAAAGCAACAAACAAGTGATAGCAAGGATGTGGAAAAGGGGAACCCTGTATACTGTTGGTGGGGTTGCAAACTGGTATAACCACTGTGGAAAACAATATGTAATTTCCTCACAAGATCAGAAATGGAATTGCCTTATCGACTAGGAATTCCACTTCTGCAAACATACCAGAAGAAACACAAAACACTGATTCAAAAGAATATATGCATCCCTATGTTAATTGCAATGTTACTTACAACAGCCGAGATTTGGAAACAGCCCAAGTGCCCATCAGCAGGATGAGTGGATAAAAAAGCTTGCTACATTTACACAATGATATACTACTCAGCTGTAAAAAAGAAGGAAATCTTCCTTACCTGTTGCAACCGCATGGATGGATATGGGCAGTATTATGCTAAGCGAAATAAGCTAGTCAGAGAATCACAAATTCATATAATCTCACTTATATGTGTAATGTAATGAACAAAACAAACAAAATAGAAACACACTCATAGATACAGAAAACAAACTGACAGCTGTCAGAGAGGAGGAGAGATGGGGAGCTGGTGAAAAAGGTGAAGGATTAAACAAAAAAGAAAAAAAAATCCCAAACCAAACAAAAAAACCCAGCAACCACCCTCATAGACACAGACAACAGCATGATAATTTCGAAGTGACAGAGGAGTGGGGGAGGTAAAAGAGAGTAAAGGTGGGTAAATGGTAACAAAAAGAGACCTGACTTTGGATGGTGAACACACAATACAATATGCACATGATGTATTATATAACAGAATTGTACACTTGAAACCAATATAATTTTATTAACCAATGTTATCCCAATAAACTCAATGAAAATTTAAAAAATAAAGAAGAAAAATCCTGTTTTCATTTACTTTATGGACTAAAGGCATCCCTAGACTAGAATCTGAAATGCATCTTTAGCATGTCCACCTAACTGTCAGCTGAGAGGTGTCTTGATTCCTGGGGCATTTACAGTGAAATGTGAATACAGAGAAACCCCAAAATTCCTCCTGTCTGTCTAACTTAAAAGGAGAAGGAAGCTTCAATCGAGACTTGAAAAAAATTAGAATTGACACTGTCTCACTCAACTCAGGGACTCAGTGGCAGGTGCTAATGTAATGTAGATAATGTCCCCCCAAAATAGGTTACATTTGTGAATTTGAAGGCTTTAGAAATAAAACTTGACAAGCCTACTATTCAAGAGGAGAGGACTACTAAGCAAAACTACAAGGTTCAAGCATGGGGTATATAACCTTACTTTTGTTGCCTCTATAAAAAGAATACTATCCCTAATTCCCAAACTAATTCTTTCAGGTTTACTGCTCTTTTTGTAGTACAGTGTGGAGAATATCAGCAAACATTAGGATTTGGGCATGATGTAACATACTTTATAATGTTTAATTCAATAAGGCAGCCTACCTCAGACTAAAATTAGTGAAAGATGCAGGCACATAAGAAAGTCATGAAAGAAAGTTATTTCTTTACCACCTTGAAGTGCTGACTAAGTGTTAAGGTTTTAGAATTTTCAATTTCTGTTAGGATCAATACCTATTGACTCATTTTCTGTTATATGACCTGATATAGGACAGAAATTGTGTGATTTCAGTTCCAAGGATCACTCTTCTTCAAAAAGCTTATTAGCATTAAAGACTGGATTATATCATCTAATTTTTCAAGATAAAGCCACATTCTTCCCAAGCAGCTCCTGGTCAATAACTGAACACAAGGGAGTTCTAGGACCTAGTCATTTCTGCCCAATATGATACTACTCTCCTAAGAGGCAATCTTTCCTCCAGGGCTGAGACTCTAACAGGTCTGTATCAGGATCTAACATTCCTGTCCTTTAGCTTCTGTCCCCTTGTCTTTCACCCTCAAACACCACTTGCAGTTCTAACAGGTAATTCATCGGACACAAATGCCTTTCTAACAAAATTTAAAGTACATGTACCCTACTGCCCAGTAAAGTCATTCTTATGTATGTAAACAGAGAAAATCCTATATATTAGAATAAAAAAACAGTACAAAGATTTTCACTACAGTATTACTTACAATAGTGAAAAAACCTAAATATCAATAGAATGGTTAATTATGGTACATATATACCATGGAATACTAAAAAGAATAAGATAATTCTGTGCCTAGCTTTCCCGGACATTATGAGAAAAAAGCAGACCACAGAACAATGTGTATCATGAGATTCATTTATTTAAAAATATACAGGGCCTGTTTGAGTGTGGTTGGTACAGTAATAATATGGGTGTAGTAATTTATAGTTTTAAACATTTCACCTAAAATGTCATATGGTGTGCTTGAGTGTGATATTGTTATGTTACAGAATCATGTGCTTCTGATTTTGTAATTTAAAAATGGGGCATTATTTGCACCAGATATTGTATATATTTATATAAGTATACATATATGTAAATGCACAGGAAACCAAGAGTAGGTACTTCTGGAAAGGATAAAGTGGGGGTGGGAAAGGTAGAGATGAACAATAAGTTACTTTTCATTTTAAAATTTAGAATGCATTCATATATAGTTGATCCTCATTATTTGCAGATTCCATATCTGTAAATAGAACCAATCACTACAGATTAACTGTAACCCCCAAATCATTAGTTGGGGCACTCTGGTGGTCATTTGTGGACACAATGCATGTTCATGCAGAGTGACAAAAAATTTGAGGATGACACACACATTTCTGGCTGAAGTCAAACCAGGCAACATGCTGCCTTGTTTCAACTCTCCTATAGTAAATAAGTATCCTTTCTGTGGTCTGTTTATGCATTGCTTTTTGCATTTTTGTGCTTTTTGCTGGTGATGTTCCTGTTTCAAATGGCCTCAAGTGTAGTGCTGAAGTGTTGTCTAGTGTCCTAACTGCAAGAAGGCTAAGATATGCCTTCCAGGGTAAGTATGTGTGGAAGATAAGTTTTGTTCAGGCAAGAGTTATTGTGCTAGTGACACTACATGATCATGCTATTATTAATATATATTATGTATTAATATATCACTGATTCAATGATAATGAAACAACAATATATATTAAATAAGGTGTCTTTATACAGAAATGTGTAACACTAAGTTATGTATTGATTGGTTGACAAAATGTGACCAGGGGCTGGTAGAAACCTAAGCCTCATATTTGCTCTTGGGGCAACAGTGTAGTCAGTATTTACTAATCCAGCATTCATAAAGACTTTACAGAATTTAACTACCACATAAGAATCAAGTGTATTATTCCAAGTTTAAAAAAAAAAGCAAGAGCTATGTTAGCCAGAGTCCTTTAAAAAATACAGCAGTAAGCCCTAGCCACTGAAAGGTCATGGACTCCATCCCTGATCAGGGCACATGCCTAGGTTATGGATCTAGTCCCTGGTCAGGATACAAACAAGAGCCAACCAATCCATGTTTCTCTCTTGCATGGGTGTTTCTCTCTCTCCTCTCCCTTCCTCTAAAATCAATGAATGTATCCTTGGGCAAGGATTAAAAATATTTTTTTAAAGAGCAATAAAGTCATCAATAGGGGTTTAGAGTGTCCTTTTAGCTCTCACGTACATGCAAATCCTACATCCCTCAACTGCCTACTTTTCATGGTGATGATACAGCTGTTTGAACTTTTCTTAACTTGAATTTTTCTTCACAAGTCTCCCTCCCCTAAAGGAATTAAAGAAGTCAAAATGAGTTACTACTGATACTCAGGTTGATCCAAAAAGATTTAAGATTTCCGCAAACAATCCATGGAGATGACAGCCACTAGCCACATGTGGCTTACAGTACTTGAAATAGATCTGTTATAAAAAAAAATGTTTTCAGAGACACTAATTAAAAGTCTTTTAAATTTAATGCCACTCTTTTAAACAGGAAAGGAAGTCTTTTAAACAAATGCACAGAGCAGAAACATTTTTATTTTCAGGACTGAGTAATTAATTAATCATTTTTATCAGTTCCCGAATATTTTTACTACCCATCAGGGCCCATAGACAATATAATACATATTATTTATAAGAGATCTAACCCAACTATTGCCCTTCTTATGCCTCTCTCACTCTGAAAAGTGAGAGCAGAAAACACATGGCATTTTTTCTAAAATACCCAAATTTCACACTATGAATTAACTACAAACATATTAGAATCTTTACTGTGTATTAGAGCCTTTAGAGACAAGCTAATTCTTTCCATTGACTTAGTTACATTACTACCATTAAACATAAGCTCATCACATAATGCAGAATAACTTGCAAGCTGCTTGGAAAGTTATCCTTAACATGAGGACCAAAGGCAGCACGGAATAGTGGTTAAGAGCATAGTAAACTACAGAGCAGGTCTGACTGGGGTTCTGTAACTTTGGGTAAGTGTGCCTCACTTCCTTCATCTGTGAAATGGGGATAATAATTAAGACCTACATCATAGGGTTGTTGGTAAGAAAGATTAAGTGAGTTTAATTTTGCAAAAAGTCTTGTCTGGCTTAAAAGCTTAGTTACTATCACTATTAATATTGGGAAGGCATGATAACAATACAAACAAAATACACTGGCTATCTACTGTGGGCCAATTAAACTATCATATATTCTTTCAATGTTTTGTATTCTTTACAACTATTTTCTATACTACTTTAATACAATTGACATATCAGAATTTTTCAGACTTACCTAAATTGACCTTACATTTGAAACAATTCCCCTTGAAAGTTCAACTATCAGTACATACAACCATCTAGACTTTTATCAGATTCCGTACCTAAGATCTAAAAACAATAAACAGCCCAACTTTACTCTGTGGGAGAGAAGAAGAAACTGTTTGGTTTTGAATCAAGACAAAAATGATGAATTCTTCTAAATGGAATAGGAGTAATGTATGCTGGTCCTGTTTGAATTTTTAATTGATGAATTTTAATTTTCAGAAAACATTAGTCTTTCCCAGGTAACTCCTGGGATACCTAGCATAATGGTTAGAATAAAAGCTCAGTAAATATCCATTGATAAAGAATAGGAAGATGAAACAAGTATTTAAAAACAGTCTGAAAAGAGATAAGTATCCACACAAGCAATGTAAAGATACATATTTAAGGAAAAATAATCCCTTTTATTTATGTCATATGATTGCAAAGCAGGAATGCAAATGTGTTGCTGTAGCTATAAGACAAAGTCTGGGTACCAATAAACACAAACAGAAAATTTTAAATTCCTACTATACATACCTTATTTGTCCTCATAAAAAATGTGCACTTCTATGCATTATCCTAGGAATCTAAAGGCCTCGATGTGTAAGAGTTAGAAGAAAAGGTCATAGGAACAAATGAAGAACTTCTCATTTAATAAATTAAATTCCCAAGGCTGCATTTCTTCAATGATTTATCTATACTGGGCAATACATTGTTTCCAATTAGATATTACTGAGTAATCAATAGTCCTACTGCTATTTTATTTTACACATAAGGAAGATAATTGGCTGGACCATACCCTACCCACGCAGCATGGTGTCACAAGGAACAGGAGTGTGAAATGAGGGAGGTGGGTTTGACTTCCAGCACTCCAGGTTCCTTGCACTATGACTTTGGCAATCAGGGCAATTAAGGCATCTGAGCCTTTGTTTCCTCATTTGTAAATAGAGCTGTTCTATTATGTATCTTAGAGTTGAAAGAATTAAGATATGTGTAGGATAAACAGCATAATGTTAAGTATTCCTTCCCACTTAGTTCTGACTTCTACTTAACAAAACCTGGAGAAAACTAAACAGGTTGGTTTCATTTACTCTAGAGTGCAGGGTCCTGAATTCACTTGGTGGTACCTTCTGGTGCTAGATGAAAGTAAATGCCCTCCACAAGGCTGGGCTTAGAAACACCAATCTGTAAAATGATGGCAAGTACCATGTGAATTGTGATGAAAATCCATAAGAACTTGAAAAGTATGAAGAGAACAAATGTAAATATCTTCTAGCAAATCATAGGAAGTATTTTTTTGAGTTGAAAGGTAGGCAGATTTTAAATACTTTATACAGGTATTCCATGAAGTAGGGCAGGCTAAAAGCATCAAAAGGGGTTTCAAGTAAATATACAGATGATAGAGCTATGATGAATCAACAAGAGAAGATAACATGTTTTTAGGACTATTCCTCATGTTGAAAAATGTCTGGGAACTGCTCACGAGGTCTGCCAGTCACACCACCTAACTTAATAGAAGCCCAATGTGCTCAGCACTGTATCTGCAGCAATCCCCACAGCAACTGTTTCAGAACTTTTCACATTCTAAATTCTCTCATGTCATCCTGGAGTAAATAACCTTTCTTCCCACTTAAAGGGAAAAATCAAGGTCTTGCAAATGACGTCACCTCATCTGACATCCTCTACAACTGAAAACCTCTGTAAGGCTCAGTTTATCATCTCAAAACATCTCTGTACCATCCTTCTTATTTGTTTTTAAAACAATGACCTCCTTCCAAAACATAATCCTTACTCTTCATTTAAAAAAATCTAATCCCCTTTCTGCCCTTTTCTTCAGTTACTTCCTGGACCAGTATTGGGAGTGTGGTCTTATATTTACCATATTTTGGCATGTATAATGCATAGTTTTATACCCAAAATTTTTTAGGGAAAAATAAGGGTGCGTATTATACATGGGTATAATAATGACATATCATGGCCATCCCATGTATAATGTGCACCAAAACATGGGTGAGCATTATACATAGCAAAATACGGTAACTACTATACATCAGATTCTCCTGGATGTGTGTGTGTGTGTGTGTGTGTGCGCGCGCGCGCGCGCGTGCTGGAAAAGGAGGGATTACTTCTTTAAAAATGCTGATAATTATGCCCTGGCCAGGTACCTGTTAGTTAAAGCATCACCCTCATTGCTTCTTTTCCACTGGCTCTTTATTTCATTATTCACTCATTCCTCACACCTTCGTAATCTGACTTTCCATTGCTCTATGTAAATTGTTCTTCCAAAATCATTCTTGTACTCTCAGTCTCTAAACTCAAAGATCTTTTCAGTTTTCATTTTCTTTCACTTTTCTGAAGCATGTAACATTGGTAGCTGTTTCCTTCTTTCTGGAACGAGGTCTGTCTTAGGTATCCTGAAACCACACTTCTGCTCTGGGGCTGCCTCTTCTGTTTAGCTGGTGCCTTCCCCTTAAATGTAAGTCTGAAGGCTCTTTACTCCTTCCAGAATTTTAACTTCATCCACCCCCTGCCTGGGGTCCTACTGCTACTTTAAATATACAATATTGATAAAATATTGTGTATATTGGCAATATTGATAAAAAGGAAACAAACTTGCCTAAGGGCACTCAGCCAATAAGTGACAGGATTGGGTCACAAATAATAATAAAAGCTGCTATTTATAAACATTTACTAGGTGCCAAACTATGTGTTAAGGGACTCACTTGTTTGTCTCATTTAATCCTCATCACTGAAAGAGATAGGTATAATTATAGTCAAGAAATATATGATTAGGTGTGATTATGATTTGGAAACTGAAGCTCAGAGAAGGTTAAATAATCTGTTTATATCACTAAGTGGTCAAAACTGAGATCTGTCTGACTTCAAAATCTGTTAGACCACTGTTTAGTTCATTCATGGCGCTTTCATCTATGTCACATGAGGCAAACTCTAGTCCTGGACCAGCACAATGGTCTCCTTTTCTTACATCTCCATCCAGGCTACTGAACTGAGCTAGAAAAAATACGTACACATAAACTGGGATTATTTTTAAGAAATATATGCCCAACAGGCCAAACTAGGTCATCACAAGCTAGAAATTTTTTATTTTCCTATCCGGCTCTCTCTACCAATCTCTACAGCAGCTCTCTCAACTATTCCAGTCTCCTCAAACTTCCTACCTTTATCACCCTGTTTTCACTCCTAACAAATGACTCCATCTGTTATCTCACTGAGAAAATATAAGCCATTAGAAGTTCTTTCAGCTTTCTACCACCGTATCTACAAACCAACTTGACCTGCTTCATCTGTAATTCCTTTCTTATTACAAAGGAAAATGGATCTTGCCTCTTCAAGCCTATCCCTTTGCTATGCTCTGTCTATCACCATTTGGTATCACCAGGGTCCGTGCTGAATCAAAAATTCCTTCTCTTGGTGCATTATAAACCCTCCATCATTACCTATGAGCAATGAACTCAATACTAACTCTTTTCTATGTATTATAAAAATGACCCACCCTAGACCCCACATTCTTCTCTAGTTAACTAACCACCCTCTACCTTTCACAGGCAAAATTCTATCTCCACTGCTGTTACTTCACCTACTAGTCATTTCTCAGCCCACTGTGAATGAGGCTCCCACCCACACACTCCACTAAATCTTCTCTCACTGAGATTACTAACAATCTCTTTAAAACCAATATACTTTTCAATTTCACCTTACTTCCTCTTTGATAACACTGCTGACCACCTTTTCCTTCTTGAAGACATTTTCTCCCCATGGCGTCCTCTGTATCAAGTTTTCTTTTGGTTTCTTAAGTCTAGCTCTCTCTTAGCCTCCTAAAAATGCTGATATTCAGGATTCTGCCTCAGGTTCCACTATTCCTGCCCTCCTCGCTCCTTGTACACTTCCTGGGAAATACCATCTCTACCCATAGCTTCTAAGATCAATAATATGCTGATGACTATTCTGTATCTTCAGTCCTAGTCTGATTTATGAGTTTCAGATTTATAAATTTACCTGCCTAGTAGGCACCGTCTGTGGTTTGACAACTTCAAATTAAAAAATATTGAAATTGGGATTAATATTAAAATGACCCCCTAATGAATGCTCTCATAATCAAATCCAAGGTATTCACACAACTTAAAAAGGTTCTTCAGAACAGTTTGGAAGTTTAAAAAAATTTTTTAATTTATTGATTTTAGAGAGAGGAAGAGGGAGGGAAGGAGAGAAACGGAGACTTGCCATTCTACTTATTCACGCATCCACTGGTTGATTCTTGTATGTGCCCAGACCAGGGATCAAACCCACAAGGATTCTCTAACAAACTGAGCTACCTGGCCAGGGCAAGTTTGGTAGTTTCTTAAAAAAACTAAACATGCTACTATACAACACAGCAATTGCATTCCTGGATGTTCACCCCAGAGAAATGAAAATTTAGGTTCATATAAAACCTGTACATGAACGTTCATAGCAGCTTTATTCGTAACAGCCAAAAACTGGAATCAGCCCAGATGGACCTTGGCAGGTAAATGGTTAAACAAACTCTGGTACATTTACACCATAGACTGTTACTCAGCAATAAAAAAGAGTGACCTGCTGACACGTGCAACTTGGATGTGTGACACCGACTGTAGTGGTATTCATGTGAAATGACTACAGACATAGCTTGGAGACACTGTGGTTCAGCTCCAGATCATCACAATAAAGCTGATGTTGCAATAAAATGTGTTTTAATCTTTTTGCTGGGAAAGGGTCTTACCTTCAATTTGTAAAATATGTATCATCCGTGAAGCACAGCAAAACAAGAAATCCCTATACATAGGTGCTAAAACTGTAGAACTTATTAATATATAAACACAAATGAGTACAAGTAAAATAAGGAAATTTGAGTAAGATCTGTGGAATGTATCAATATCAATACCCTGGCTGTGATACTATACTATAGTTTTGCAAAACTGTTACCTTTGGGCTAGGACTAGAAATGAACCTGATAAATAGCATATAAAAACACCCCACAGCTAATATATTTAATGAATAAAGACTGAATGCTTTCCCCTGAAGATCAGGAATAAGACAAGGATGCCTGTTCTTGCCACTTATATTTAATACTTCCCTGGAGGTTCTAGCCAAGGCAATTGGGCAATAAAAAGAAATCTACTAAAACATATTAGAACTAATAAGTGACTTTAAAAGATTACAGAATATAAGATCAATATATGAGTTCATTATATTGCCATACACTAGTAACAACACTGAAAATTAAGAAGGTAAAGCATTTACAATACCTGCAAAAAGAATAAAACACCCAGGAATAAATTTAACAAAATAAGTGGGAAATTCTGGTTTTTGGTTCAGCATGTAAGGCACTTAGAAGTTGTTATCACCCAAAGAATAAGAAAGATTCTGAACAAAGTATCAACAACTCTTCTTAGATCCATCTGAGAATGGAGTTCTACAGGGTCAACCTTGCTTCCAAACTGGTGGATACCAAGAATCACAACTTACAGGAACAGAATGTAGAAACCTCTCGTGGGAATATCAGGGTAGTATAACCTAAACTACCTGGTAAATTCTTGGAAGCTCAGTGTGGTCAAGTCTGAAAGTTAAAAATTCCAGGGAAGGGAGTCCAGTCTTTGGGGTTTCACATACTTTTGTGAGTTTTACCCCCAGGGGTCCTAGTAGGTTCTCACAGTGAACAAATATTGGAGATAAATGTCCCATTTTTCCAGCAGGGGAACAGGAAAACAACAATTTTGATATAAGCCCAGAGTATTCTGTTCTTAATGAGGCTTGGCCCGAAACTATTTCACCGGACCTTCACTGACTAAAGTTTTACTAGAGTCTAATGGAGCTGGAGAAAGGGAACTAACCAACTCCATCCTTCCTTAGCCTTTCTGTCTCATCTAAGAAAAATAGGGGGACTGAGAAACACTTGTGAAGGTAACAGGCCTGGGACACAAACTCACTAAAAGGCTGAGACTTAATCTGAATTGTAGAATGTTTCACACCTTACCAACACATATGTGGGGCTCCTGTATAACAACAGGGGAATACAACTCATAGAACTGCATGTATCAGATCTTATTTTAAAAGTCTCTAGACTACCACAAAGATAAGGAAGACAACAGAGAAAAAGACACTAGAGGAAATTTTAGCCACTGACACTATAGCCGCAGCAAACAGCCAGATAAACATAAAGGCCTATTTACATCAGTTCCTTTTACTCAGTATATCATGCCTGGCTTTCAACAAGAAATTTTTAAATATACTAAAAAGTACCTAGCTGGGTGGCTCAGTTGATTGGAGAATCATCGTGTTCACCAAAAACTTGCAGGTTTGATCCTCGGTGAAAGTACATACCAGAGGCAACCCAACTGATGTTTTTCTTGCACATTGCTATTCCTCTCTCTCTTAATCTCTCTCTCCTCCCCTTCCTCTCTAAAGTCATATCCTCGGGTGATGATTTAAAAAAATCTGTGTGTGTATATATTCATGTCTAGAAGGTATTCAGAAATAGAGACATTTATTGGAGAGGATACAAGACACAAAAACACTGTACATAAGACAATGACACCTCAGTCCCCTTCAAAGTAAGCACTTTGAGACCTCACATAATTCTCCTAATTGCTGTCGGCTGCCCCATCGTATATTCCTAAATTTCATCCATGGTCTGAAATCTCTTCCCTTTCAATGGTGATTTTAGTTTTTTGGGGAAAGCCAGAAGTTGTAGGGCAGCAAATCTGGGCTGTAGCAGGGCTAAATCACCTGGATGACTTGATGTTTTAACAAAAAATTGCATTAGACATGATATGTGAGCAGGCACATTGTCATGATGAAGCTGCCAATCACCAGGTGCCCACAGCTGTGGCCTTCTGCATCATCTGAATAGTTTCCATAGAGGAACCTTCAAGCTTAATGCATAATCTGCATGCAGATTCATTGTTCTACTTGCTCAGTCATTTTCAATGAAATGGCCACACAGTGCATATGTTCACTCAACAGCATATACCACGCCACTGACTAGTACAGTGAAGTTTTCATTGTTCATGCATGTGCATTCCAGTCCACTCTCCTTGGCTGCCAGGTTATATCAAAGTCACACAAACCACTCTCATTGTATCAACAATGGCTGGACTTTTTCCAGACAGACTACACACACAGACATGCATACTTGTGCACACACACACATATATACACAAACACACACTAAGAAGATAAAAATACAGTTTGAAAAGAGAACAAACATCAGAAGCAGACTCTGATATAGTAGACACACTGGAATTGTTAGACTGGGAATTTAAAACAATTATGATTAATATGCTAAGGGCTCTAATGAAAAAAGTGGACAACATGCAAAAACAGAGGAGCAATATAAGCAGAGAGATGGAAACTCTAAGAATCAAAGGAAATGCTAGGTATCAAAGACATTTTAACAGAAATGAAGACCGTCTTCAATTACCTCATCAACATACTAGGCACAGCTGAAGAAAGAATCAGTGCACTTGAAGAAATGTCAACAGAAACTTCCAAAACTGAAATGTAAGAGAAAAAAGAATAAAAAAGGCAGAACAGGATATCCAAGGACTGGAGGACAACTGCAATACCAAAAGGGAAAAAAAGAGAAAAAGGAACAGAAGACCTATTTGAGGCAATAATGACTGAAAACTTTCCAAAATTAATGACAGGCATCAACCACAGATCCAGGAAGTTCAAGACACCAAGTAGGGTAAAGACCAAAAAAATACATGTAGACATATCATCTCATAAAGATCTACATAAAGAAAGGAAGAGCACTAGAGAAGGAATACATGAAGGTAAAATACAATCTTTTGTTTTTCTTATTGATAATTGATCCAATAGACAACAGCTGAAAATAGCAACAATGTATTCAGTGATTACAGTTTATGCAGCAGCACTGTTATAAGAAATGATTGGGAGGAAATGGGAATTAAATAATCACTGCAATAAGGTACTACCTGTGAAGTAGCATACTGTAATTTGAATGAGGAGTTGGATTAATTGTAAAGGTATACTGCAAACTCAATGTCAACCACTAAAAATGTTTTTTAAAGTACAATACATAAAGATTGAACATTAACAAATGTTGAAATTAATGAAGATTTAACTGAATGGTAAGACTTTCCATGCTCATGGATTGGAAAACTTAGACAGCACTTCCCAAATTGATCTACAGATCGTTTGTGATCCTATCAAAAACCCAGCTGGGTTTTCACCCCTCTGGTGGTTTTGTTGCAGAAATTGACAAGCTGATCCTTAAGTCCATATGGAAATACAAAAACTCAAATAGCCACAAAAACCTTGAAAAAGAACAAAGCTGGCCCTAGCGGGTGTAGCTCAGTGGATTGAGCGCAGGCTTGCGAACCACACGATCGCGGTTCAATTCCCAGTCAGGGCACATGCCTAGGATGCAGGCCAGTTCCCAGCAGGGGACTCATGAGAGGCAACCATACACTGATATTTCTCTCCTTCTCTCCTTCCCTTCCTCTCTAAAGATAAATAAATAAAATATTTTTTAAAAAAAGAACTAAGCTGAAGGACTTCTACTTCTTGACTTCAAAACCTACTATAAAGCTACAGCAATCAAAGTGGTATAGCAATAGCAAAGGACAGGCATATAGATCAATAAATCCTCACATTTATGATTAATGTACTTTCAATAACAGGGCCAAGACTATTTATTTGGAAAAGAAGCAGTGGTGAGACAACTGGATAGTCACATGTGAAAGAATGAATTTGGACCCTTACTTCACAGCTTATACAAAAATTACCTCAAAATGGGCAAGAGGTCTAAACTGTAAGAGCTAATAAAACTCCTAAAAGAAAACATTGTTGATCTGAAGACAGCGGCAAGATAGGTAGGAGTGGAGCCCAGGTCTCCCTGTTCCCAGCTGAAACACTTAGCCAATCTTCTGAGGAACAGAGTGAACAGCCAACAGAGTCCCAGCTTACATGAAGTTTGGAGGCCAAAAATTGTAGAGGACTTTGAAAAATAGATGGTGAGGAGATTGCACTGGGATGGTAAGGTCCCTGGGATCTGTGCAGGGATCAAGGCTGCTGCAGCCCCGGGCCCTTCACCTGATGCAGGATATGGGGAGGAGAGCCAGATCACCAGCTCCCTCCCCTACCAGAGCAGGGAGGGCACCTGGCAACAGGAGAGACCTGGATGCTGGAAGTCACTGGGAGGAACAGAAACAAAGTGGGAGACACACAGAGGCGGTGTGCACCCACTGGTAATGTGGACGCCAGCTGGGTCATTACCAGAGAAATTGGGGAGCTGGGCAACACCTGGAGAAGGGAGAAAAATTGGGTCATGTTGGACCCTGACCCGGATAGTCTCCAGTCTGGTTAGAAAGTTGAACTGTGTGAAAAGCCACACGCTTGTTAAGAATGGCGGGCTAAAACAAGAGGCTTTTACTCAAGAAAAAGTCTCTCGGCCACTTTTTAAGGAACTTTGGTGTAGCAGCTGGCAGGCATGCAGTGCTCACCCAGCAGCTGATTCACCCAGAGATTGATTTAAGTGATTTACCCATGCTTGACTCTGGCTGGCCTACAGGTCAGCAGCTCAGTCATACCACTTGCCAGGAGGCTGACTATGCCATGCACCCTGCAGCTGACTGGCGCTGCTTGCCCAACAGTGGGCTCTGGCCATGGTGGGCTCACAAAGAGCAAGGAGGAGGCACAATGCACAGAACTCAGCACACTGGTGAATTAAAGGCGCACGCCTGGCACAAATGGACAGTGGGGCCCAACAGCTCACGAAGGATCTGGTTTGGAGGCCGGAAAACTGCTGATACTGCCACCTGGACCTGGCCCCCCGTCCTCACAAAACCATAAGAAGGAAGAAAAGGGAAGCCCAGCACCCCTCCTCTCTGTGGCATTCAGGAAGACCAGCAGAACTTCCTCACCTGGTTTTTAAAGTCAGCAGGAGGCTTACTTTTTCTTTCTTCTCTCTTTTTTTTCCTTCCCCAAAGTAGGAAAATAAGACCTGGAGTTGGGAAAGGGCCATAGGCAGATCCAAAGAGGGAACACAAGGCTAACCCCAACGACTGAGAAACAGACAAATTTCATTTTGCTGTCCCATAGAACTGTCATTTTATTGTTTATTTGTACTGTTACTATTTTTATATTACTTTTACTTTTATTACTATTTTTTATTTCTCTTCTTTCTGTCTAATGTTCTTCCTTTTATTTCTGTTTAGTTGCATTGTTTGACTGGTTATCTTTATTCTCTCTTTCATAGAGTATTTTTAATTTTCCGTCTTTCACTTCACTTGTATTCCACTAGCACACTACTCTAGGTCCTGTACTTCCTATTCCTGTTAATCAGATCACATAGATTCTGTCATATGATTGTTGCTCCATTACTACTGTAAATAATTGCTGTTCCATACAATTGTGAATACTATATAGGACCCCTCCTGGATATTAGCCCACTTCA
This sequence comes from Artibeus jamaicensis, assembly GCF_021234435.1. Classification (NCBI taxonomy): domain Eukaryota; kingdom Metazoa; phylum Chordata; class Mammalia; order Chiroptera; family Phyllostomidae; genus Artibeus; species Artibeus jamaicensis. The sequence goes on along the minus strand of NW_026522053.1, from coordinate 1,854,701 downwards.
CTGTTTCTTGAACTTTATTACTGCTGTGCTTAACTCTATTCTCTCACACACTACACCTATCTTCTATCGTTTACTCTCACTTTACATCATAATCTTACCTCCCACAAACTCACTGCTTTCTAGATCCAACTCATGATCCTTCCCCCGCAACAAGAGTCTTATCTTTTTCCCACCCTTTCTAAAAAGTGGCTACTTGAGTAAAATATCACTGATAACAATATAAATGTCTCAAGGATCTGCTATCTCTTCTCTATGGGTTGGTACGTTAAATACCATAGAATACACTCCCACTGTCTTAAACCATTTTGCCTCCCCCCTCCAACTGATCACAAAAAAGAATAAGTGGAAGCTGTGAACACCAGTATACCCGCTAGAAGAGAAAACACACCAACAAAGGAACCACCAACAAGCAACAATGGAAAAAGGTGAAGGAAGGAGTGGAAGCCACACTAACCTCCAACAAGGACCAATCTGGAAATACAACTAAACAGTGGAGAAATTACCCAGAACAAACGCCTGAACAAGAGCGAGAGAGAAGCCTCAAAACCTCATACACACAGAAGAACCACTTAAACACAACCTATCCACACCTTCACAAAAGAATACAACACATAGTAGACAAAGTGACCCTTAGTTAACCAGCTGGAGGAAAGGACCCACCAAAAAAAGACCAAACAACAATCAAAACCCAAAGACATAGAGAGATCCAACATAAACAACAGCCCAAGACCAGTAAGCTCAGGAGATCAAAAAGAATGCACCACTGAATCTCATAGGTCTTCTACTATAGAAGTTCACACCATAAACCTGTAGAGTCAGAACAGATCGAACAGATCAATTTAACAAGCAGAGACTAACAAGAAGAGTCTCACAAAAAATGCGAAGACAAAGAAACAGTCCCAAATTAAAGGAAAGGGAGAAACCTCAAAAAGAATGCTAAACGAAATAGAGGCAACTCAACTATCAGACACTGAGTTCAAACCAATGGTTATCAGGAAGCTCAATGAGCTCATAGAGAATTACCAAAAACTACAGGGAAACTATGATCGTCTCACTGCAAACAATATCAACACAAAAAAGAAAATAAAAACTATCAACAAGGGCTAAGAGGAGATGAAGAATACAATTTCTGAACTGAAAACACAGTAGAAGGAATCAAAAGCAGGCTCAATGAAGCAGAGGACTGGATCAGGACCTTGGATGACAAGGTAGAAAAAAATGAGAAAGAGCAAGAAAAAGAAAAGAGGCTTGGAAAGAACTAATAGGGGCTAATTAAAGGAAAAGCAGGAGAACATGAAATGCAATAATATCCATATAATAGGGATACCAGAAGGAGAAGAAGAGGAGCAAGGGACAGAAAACCTGTTTGAAAAAGTAATGACAGAAAACTCCCCTAAGCTGATGAGAGAAAAAGACATAGAAATCCAGGAAACACCGAGAGTCCCAAACAAGAGGAATCCAAACAGGCCCACTTCAAGACACATCATAATTAAAGTGGCAAAATTCCAAAACATAAGGAGAACCTTAAAGGCAGCAAGGGAAAAAGAGGAAGTATCATACAAGTGAGTGCTGATACGGCTAGCAGCTGACTTCTCAACAAAAACACTCCAAGCCAGAAGAGAATGGCAAAAAATATTCCAATTAATGAGAACCACAGGCCTGCAACTTGGCTACTTTACCCACCAAAGCTCTCAATCAAGATGGAAGGCCAAACAAAGAGCTTCCCAGACAAAAGAAGTCTAAAAGAATACATCTCCACCAACCACCATAAGGGTCTACTTTAAGAACAGAAAGAAAAATGGTGAAAGAGAATTGGACACAGAAATTTTAAAAAATGACAGTAAAAGGTACCTATCGATAATAACCTTTAATGTAAATGGACTAACTGCCCCAATCAAAAGACACAGAATAGCTGAATGGATAAGAGAGCATGACCCACAAACATGCTGCCTACAAGACACCCACCCCAGAACAAAAGATCTACACTGACTGAAAGTGAAGGGCTGGAAACAAATATTCCAAGCAAATGGACAGGGGGAAAAAAGCCGGGATAGCAATACTCATATTGGACAAATAGACATAAAAAAAAAAAAGAGCCATAAAAAAGAGACCCGGAAGGTCACTTCATAATACTCAAGGGAAGAATCCATCAAGAAGACATAAACACAGTAATATATATGCACCCAACACAGGAGCATCCAAATACGTAAAGAAAATCTTGGAGGACTTCAAGAAAGATATAGACAGCAACACAGGGGATTTTAACACCCCTCTGTCAAAAATGAACAGATCTTCCAAACAAAATATCAATGAAGATACTGTGGCACTGAACAATGCCCTAGATCAAATGGACTTAACTGATATATGTAGAGACTTTCATCCCAAAGAAGCTAAATACACATTCTTTTCAAATGCACATGAGACATATCATATCAAGCATTTTCTCTGACCACAAGGGACTGAAACTAGAAACCAACCTCACGGAAAAAACCCCAAACACTCAAAATCATGGAGATTGAATAGCATACTATTAAACAATGAACGGATCAAGAATGAGGTTAGGGAAGAACTCAAAAAGTTTCTGGAAACAAATGAAAATGAACTCATAACAAAAACTTATGGGACACAGCGAAGGCACTCCTGAGAAGGAAGTTCATAGTGATACAGGCCTACCTAAAAAAGATAGAAACATTTCAAATAAACAACCTAATGCTACATCTACAAGAACTGGAGGAACAACAACAAAGACATCCGAGAGTGAGTAGGAGGAAGGTAATAACCAAGATCACAGCAGATTAAATAACATACAGACTAAAAGCACAATTCTAAACAATAATGAATCCAGGAGCTGGTTCTCTGATAAGATAAAAAAAATTAACAAGCCTTTAAGCAGTCTCATCAAGAAAAAAAGAGAGAGGACAAAAATAAAGTTCTCTTTTCCAAATATAGCTCTCTTTCCCAAATAAAGTTCTCTTTCATTTCACAACAAGAAATGAAAGTATAGGCCAAGAAATTTGAAAGCCTAGCTCTGGTGTTGTGGAGATAGGAAAAGATGGTGGTGGAGTAGAACAAAGGATTCTGCTTTTCCCCACGCATGGGAGAAAAACCCAACTGATCTGCAGAGGAACACAGCAAATAGGCAACAGTGATCTAGCATATAGGAAAATAGGAGTCCAGAAATTGTAGCAGACATTGAATGACCAGACGGTGAGGAGACAGCTGCAGGTCAATAAGGTCTAAGGGAACAGCGCAGAGGCCACAGGCCAAGGCTGCCACCTCCACCGGGCCATGCCAGGGCCTGAGGTGTATCTGCTGGGAACTCTTTGGGAGTCGAGGGCTGGCAGCAAGGTCCCTGGGAAGAGCCGGGTCACCAGCTCCCTCCCGACCCAGCCAGGCGCAGTTTGAAAAACGCTGGGAGAGATCTGTTTGCTTAAAGTGTCAGAGAGAGGAATGGGCACGAGGAAGCAAACAAGGGGGCTTTGATCACCCATGGAGTCTGTGGTTGCTGGCTTGGGAGAACTGAGAGTTGCCCTTGCATTCCCCCATAGCACTGGGAAAGGTTCGTGCCCAAGCCTGCAGGACCAGGGAAGCCTGGCCAGGAGCCTGCACACACATCCTGTCCAGGACTGTGAATCCTGGGGAAAGTCTGCTCTCAGTAGGGCACTGGGAAGAGGCACCGGTCCAGATCTTGGGAGAGCACTCGTGAGACCGGTTGAGTCCACTGAGAAGGGAGAAAGGCCACACCAGTCACCACTCAGACTGCTGCAGCCAGTGTGACCAGAAATAACGGTGTGGCTAGCTGGAAACCAACAAGAGGTTTATTTTATTATTTTAAAATTATCTTTCATTTTTTAACTTTATTATTGTTTTAGCTTTCAATACTTTTATCTCTCTTCTTCTTTCTTGTTTTATTCCTTCTTCCTTTCTTTCTGAACTTACAGCTTTTTCCTCCCTTCTGCTGCCTTTTTTTTTCTTTTCACCCCCCCCCCCCCCAGTGAGACAAAAACCTTGGAACGGCAAAAAGACCAGTTGAACTCAAAGAGGGGGCATCCCAACAGTAGAGACATAGAGACAAATTTCACTTTGCTATAACAGAAAAACTACAAGTTACTGCATTTGTATTTTTTCAATATTCCTATATCTTTTACTTTAATAGTATCTTTATATTCTTCCTTTTTCTGTATAGTCTTCTTTACCTTGGCTGGATACATTGTATCACTTCATAGGTTTCCCCTGTCCCCTCATTCATAGTGTATTGCTAATTTACTGTCCTTTACTTCCCCTTGCTCCATTAGCACATTATTGAAGGTCTAATACTCCTTAATCTTGTTATCTCATAGATTTTGTCATATAATTGTTGCTCTAATATTACTGTAAATAATAGCTGTTACATACTATTGTAAATACTAGACAACATCCCCCAGCCAGATCTTAGCCCACTACATTGTTGCCTGAACTATAATACTGTAGTGATTAACTCTATTCTCTCCCACACTACACCTATTTACCATCCTTTATTCTCACCTTACCTCAGAATCTGACCTCCCGCAACCTCACTGCTTTCTAGATCCAACTCACAAATCTTCCCTCCCCAAAAAGAGCCTTATCTTCCTTCCACCCTTTCTGAAAAGTGGTCAGTTGGGTTGAAGATTATGGTTATCACTATATATAGGCAAGGGATCGCCTATCTCTTCAACTACCAGCTGCTACTGTAAATATCATAGAATACTCTCCTGCTGTCGTAAACCAGTTTGCATTCCCCTCCAACTGATCACAAAAAAAGGGGGGGGGGGACGAGGAAGCAGTGATCACCAGGATACCCACTGGAAGAGGAAACCCAACAAAAAAGGAACCATCCACAGGCAACAACAGAAAAAGGTGAAGGAGAGAGTAGAAACCACAGAAACCTCAACCCAAGACCTATCTGGAAATACAACAAAACAGTGGAGAAACTATCCAGGGTAAACAACTGAAGAAGAGCAAAAGAGAATCCTCAAAACCCTACACACAGAAGAACTAGCTTCAACACAACCCACCCTCACCAGCACAACAAATTACAATAAGTGGTGGACAGAGTGACCATCAGTTTACCAGCTGGTTGGAAGAAACCACAAAAGAAAGACTCCAAAACAACAAAAACCCAAAGACAAACTCAGAACCAACGTAAAGGACAGCCCAAGAACAGTGAGCTGGGGAGATCAAGGAGACTACACCACCGAATCTCACAGGTATTATACCACAGAAGTGCACATCATAAATCCAGAAAGCCAGAACAAATCAATTTAAGAAGCTGAAGCTAAAAAGAAGAGTCTCACAGATAATGGGAAGACAAAAAAAAAAAAAAAACAATTCCCAAATGAGAGGAAAGGAGGAAGCCTCAGAAAGAATGCTAGATGAAATAGAGGCAAGTCAGCTATCAGATATTGAATTCAAAGCACTGGTTATCATGAAGTTCAAAGAGCTCACAGTAAGCTACCAGAAACTACAGGGGAGCTACAACGCTCTCACCGAAAACTATATCAACATGAAAAAGGAAATAAAAACAATCAGCAAGGGCCAACAAGAAATGAAGAACGCAATTTCTGAACTGAAGAACACAGTTGAAGGAATCAAAAGCGGATTCGATAAAGCAGAAGATCGGATCAGTGAGTTGGAGGACAAAGTAGAAAGAAACTCCCACAAAGAGCAAGAAAAGGAAAAGGGGTTCAGAAAGAATGAAGAGGGATTAAGAGAAATGCAAGACAATATGAAACGTAATAATATCCGAATAATAGGGATATCAGAAGAAGAAGAAGAGCAAGGAATAGAAAAACTACTAGAAACAGTAATGATGGAAAACTTCCCTAATTTGATGAGAGAAAAAGTCACACAAATCCAGGAATCACAGAGAGTCCCAATCAAGAGGAACCCAAGGAGGCCCACTTCAAGACACATCATCATTAAAATGGCAAAATTCCAAGACAAAGAGAGAATCTTAAAGGCAGCAAGGGAGAAAAAGAAAGTAACATACAAGGGAGCCCCAATTAGGTTAGCTGCTGACTTCTCAATGAAAACACTCCAAGCAAGAAGAGAATGGCAAGAAATATTCCAAGTAATGAGAACCAGAGGCCTGCAACCAAGGCTCCTTTACCGAGCAAGGTTCTCAATCAAGATAGAAGGCCAAATAAAGAGCTTCCAAGACGAAAGAAGACTAAAAGAATACGCCTGCACAAAACCAGCTCTGCAAAACATGCAAAAAGGACTGTTTTTAGGAAAGGAAGGAAAAGAGAGAGAGAGGATCACAGATACAAAAATGGCAATGAATAAGTACCTATCAATAATAACCATAAACGTAAAGTGATTAAATGCTCCACTCAAAAGACATAGAATAGCCCTGGCTGGTGTAGCTCAGTGGATTGACCATGGGCCTCTGAACCACAAAATTGCGGTTCGATTCCCAGTCAGGGCACATGCCTGGGTTGCAGGCCAGTTCCCAGCAGAGGACTCAAAAGAGGCAACCACACATTGATATTTCTCTCCTTCTCTCCTTCCCTTCCTCTCTAAAGATAAATAAATAAAATTTTTTTAAAAAGACATAGAATAGCTGAACGGATAAGAAAACATGACCCACAAACATGCTGCCTACAAGATACCCACCTCGGGACAAAAGACCATCACAGACTAAAAGTGAAGGGCTGGAAACAAATTTTCCAAGCAAACGAACAGGAAAAAAAGTTGGGGTAGCAATACTCATATCAGACAAAATAGACTTCAGAAAAAGGACCATAAAGAGAGACCCAGAAGGTCACTTCATAATACTCAAAGGAAGAATCCACCAAGAAGACATTAACAGCATAAATATATATCCGCCCAACATAGGAGCACCCAAATATATCAAGAAAATCTTAGAGGACTTCAAGAAAGATATTGACAGCAACACAATTATAGTAGGGGATTTTAACACCCCACTGGCAAAAATGGACAGATCTTCCAAACAAAATATCAATAAACACATTGTGCAACTGAACAACACCCTAGATGAAATGGACTTAACTGATATATATATATATATAGATATATATATGTATAGATATATAGATATAGATATAGATATATATAGATATATCTATATATATATAGAGAGAGAGAGAGAGAGAGAGAGAGAGGGAGAGAGTCCAGAGAGAGAGAGTCCTTCATCCCAAAGAAGCTAGATACACATTCTTTTCAAATGCACATGGAATGTTTTAAAAGATAGACCACATGATAGGACACAAAATGAGCCTCAACAAATTCAAGAAAATTGAAGTCATACCAAGCACTTTCTATGACCACAAGGGACTGAAACTGGACACCAACCCCAAAGGAAAAAACCCAAAACACTCAAAATCATGGAGATTGAATGGCATGCTATTAAACAACAAATGGGTCAAGAATGAAAGTAGGGAAGAAATCAAAATGTTTCTGGAAACAAATGAAAATAAACTCACAACAACCCAAAACTTATGGGACACAGCAAAGACAGTCCTGAGTGGGAAGTTCATAGTAATACAGGCCTACCTAAAAAAGATAGAAACATTTCAAACAAACAACCTAACCCTACACCTACAAGAACTCAAGGAACAACAACAAAGACAGCCCAGAGCAAGTAGGAAGAAGAAAATAACCAAGACCAGAGAAGAATTAAACAACATAGAAACTGACAGCACAATTTTAAGGATCAATGAATCCAGAAGATGGTTCTTTGAAAAGATAAACAAAATACACAAGCCTTTAAGTAGGCTCATTAAGAAAAGAAGAGAAGACGCAAATAAACACAATCAGAAATGAAAAAGGAGAAATTACAACTGGCACCACAGAAATAGAAATGATTGTAAGATATTATTGTGAAGAACTGTATGCCAAGAAATTTGAAAACCTAGGTGAAACGGACAAATTTCTAGAAAAATATAATCTTCCAAAACTCAGTGTAGAAGAAGCAGAAAGCCTGAAAAGACCAATAACAGGAGAAGAAATTAAAGTAGTAATCAAAAACCCCCCGTCACACAAAGGCCCTGGACCAGATGGTTTCACAGGAGAATTCTACAAAGCATTTAAGGAAGAGATAACCCCTATTTTTCACAGACTATTCCAAAAAATCCAAAATGATGGAAAACTCCCAAACTCTTTTTATTAAGCCAGCATCATCCTAATTCTAAAACCAGATAAAGATATAACAAACAAAGAAAACTTCAGGCCAATATCACTGATAAACATAGACACTAAAATTCTCAACAAAATATTGGCAAACGGCATTCAGCAATATGTTAAAAATATCATACGCCATGATCAGGTGGAATTCATTCCAGGGATGCAAGTATGGTACAATATACACAAATCAATAAACATAATACATCACATAAATAAAACGAAAGGCAAAAAATCCACATGAACATATGACTAGATGCAGGAAAAGCATTTAAAATGGTACAGCACTCATTTATGATAAAAACACTTAGCAATGTGGGAATAGGGGTAGAAATCCTCAACATAATAATGGCCATATATGAGAGACATACAGCCAACATCATACTCAAAGAACCAAAACTTCGAGCTTCCTGAGATTTCGAGACTTCCAGGCAGGATGGAAGCATAGGTAGACACACTGTGCGTCCTTGCACAACCAAAAGAAGGATAACAACAAATTTAAAAACAAAAGACATGCCCTGACTGGTGTAGCTCACTAGATTGAGCGCGGGCTGTGAACCTAAGGGTCACGGTTTGATTCCTGGTCAGGGCACACGCCTGGGCTGTGGGCCAGGTCCGCAGTGGGGGCCATGTGAGAGGCAACCACACAATGATTTTTCTGTCCCTCTTTTTCCCCTCTCTAAAAATTAAAAAAAAAGAAAGAAAATATTTAAAAAAAACAAAAACCACCAGAACTGACAGAAAATCGAACTGTATGGAAGTCTGACAACCAAGGAGTTAAGGAACAAACATTGCCCCAGACCAGTAGGAGGGGCAGAGACAGGCAGTGAGGCAGAGAGGACTTGAGACATGGCAGTGGTTGGAGGACCTGGGTAAGCAAAACAGCAGCTGCCCAAGTGGGAGAGGTGGCAGCTGGTGGACTGGGCAGTCTCACATTAGCTTGTAGATAAACCAGGAACAACAACTGGGGAGTGACATAGACCACGGAACCCAGGCTTCGAGCTCAAGGAAATAAAGCCCCAAATCTCTGATTGAAAACAAAGGTGGGGGGTTGAGGCGGCAGTGGGAGGAAATCCCAGCCTCACAGGGGAGTTCGTTGGAGCGACCCCCAGGATCCTAGAATGTACACAGACCCACATACCCAGAAATCAGACCGGAAAGACCCAATCTGATTGTGGGTAGTGGCGGAAATGACTGAAAATCTACAGAGAGCTAAGGAAGGGGCATTGTTCCCTCTTGGACCCGGCCCCACATACACCATTGCAATGTACCGTAGCAACGTGTGTTGCCCCAATCTGGTGAATATACCCTAAGTCTGAGCCCCTTACTATGTAACAGGCATGCCAAGACAAATAAAAAAAAAGGAGGGCCCAAATTAAAGAACAGATCAAAGCTCCAGAAAAATACAACTAAGCGACAAGGAGATAGCCAAACTATCAGATGCATAGTTCAAAACATTGGTAATCAGGATGCTCACAGAATTGGTTGAGTATGTTCACTAATTAGATGAAAAAATGAAGGCTATGCTACGTGAAATGAAGGAAAATGTACAGGGACCCAACAGTATTCATGGGAAGGAAACCAGGAGTCAAATCAACAGTGTGGACAAGAAGGAAGAAACATTCAACCAGAACAAAATGAGAAAAGAAGAATTCAAGACAATGAGGAGAGGCTTAGGAACCTCCAGGACATCTTTAAACATTCTAACATCCGAATTATAGGGGTACCAGAAGGGGAAGAGGAAGAGGAACAAGTGGAAAAGTTATTTGAACAAATAACAACGGAGGACTTCCCCAATCTGGCAAAGGAAATAGACTTCCAGGAAGTACAAGAAGCTCAGAGTCCCAAAGAAGTTGGACCCAAGGAGAAGCACATCATAACTATATTACCCAAGATTAAATTGAAGGAGGGATCCTAGAAACAGCAAGAGAAAAGGAGACAGTCACCTACAAAGGAGTGCCCATCGGACTGTCAGCTGATTTCTCCAAAGAGCCCTTGCAGGCAAGTAAGGGCTGGAAAGAAGTATTCCAAGTCATGAAAGGCAAGGACCTACATCCAAGAGTACTCTATCCAGCAAAGCTTTCATTTAGACTGGAAGGGCAGATAAACTGCTTCCCAGATAAAGTCAAGTTAAAGGATTTCATCATCACCAAGTCCTTATTACATGAAATGTTGAAGGAACTTATCTAAGAAAAAGGAGACAAAAAATATGAACAGTAAAATGACAATAAACTCACAGCTATTAATAACCACGCCTAAAACAAAAACAAAAACAAATTAAGTAAACAGCTAGATCAGGAACAGAATCACAGAAATGAAAATCACACGGAGGGTTATCCACGGGGGAGTCGGAGGGGGAGAGATAAGGAGAGAGGAGCAAAAGGTACACGGAATAAGTAGGATAAATGGTAGGTAGAAAATAGGCAGGGGGAGGTTAAGAATATTATAGGAAATGTAGTCTTCCGCCAAGATGGAGGCATAAGTGGAGACACCATACTTCCTCACACAACCAAGTTTAGAGACAACTAAATAATAGCAACAGAAAACACAGCCAGAACACAGAAAATTGAACTTTCGGAAGTCTGATAACAACAAATTCTTCAGCCTGACCGGTAAGAGGGGCGAAACCCGCAGCTGGCAGAGCGGGGAAGCACAGGAAAACTCAGTCAGAGGGACTCAGGCGTGCGGAAACCAGGTGCAGGGTTGGACTTAGTGGGCAACTCAGCAAGCAATTGCGGGGAAACAGCGAGGGAGCAGGGCTGTGGGTTGATCGTGGTCGCGCATTTGTGTGTGGATAGACAACCGAGGGAGTGGGAGATTGGGCGAGAGCCAGCAGCCCCAGCGGCGAGCTGCAGTGGAGGGCACCGCCATTTCCCCGCTCTGACCCCACCTGCACATCAGCGTCATAATCCAGCGACCTAAGTGGCCCTGCCCCGGTGAACCACCTAAGGCTCTGCTCTTCACTCAGCAGCGTGAAACAGCAGAGGGGGCCGCCATTTCCCCACTCTGACCACGCCACCACATACAGTATCACAACCCAGAGACCTGGGAGTCCAAGGCTCCGCTTCTCCTACTTAATGGGCGGGAACAGACCAAAAATGGTTCAGGAAGATCTCAAAGCCCCAGAGCCTATAAATCTAAGCGATGAAGAAATAGCAAAACTCTCAGACGCACAGTTTAAAACACTGGTCATCAGGATCCTCACAGAACTGGTTGATTATACCCACAAATTAGACAAATATATGAAGGCGAAACTAATTGAAATGAATGGAATTGCACAGGAAACCAATAGCGATGAAAAGGAAACTGGGACTCAAATCAATGGAGTGGACCAGAAGAAAGCAAATAATGGCCAAACAGAAAAGAGTGAAGAAGCAAGAACTCAAAAAAATGAGGAGAGTCTTAGGAACCTCCAGGACACCTTTAAACGCTCCAACATCTGAATTATAGGGGTACCAGAAGGGGGAAAGGCACAGCCACCAGTGGAAAACTTATTTGAACAAATAATAAAGGAGAATTTCCCCAATCTGGCAAAGGAAATAGACTTCCAGGAAATCCAGGAAGCTCAGAGAGTACCAAAGAAGTTGGACCCAAGAAGGAACACACCAAGGCACATCATCATTACATTAGCCAAGATTAAAATGAAGGAGAGAATCCTAGAAGCAGCAAGAGCTAAGGGGACAGTCACCTACAAAGGAGTTCCCATCAGACTATCAGCGGATTTCTCAAAAGAGACCTTACAGGCAAGAAGGGGCTGGAAAGAGGTATTCCAAGTCATGAAATCTAAAAACCTACAACCAAGATTGCTCTATCCAGCAAAACTTTCATTTAGAATGGAAGGACAGATAAAGTGCTTCTCAGATAAGATCAAATTCAAGGAGTTCATCATCACCAAGCCCTTATTATATGAAATGTTAAAGGGACTTATCTAAGAAAAAGAAGTTAAAGAAACATGAACAGTGGAAGGACTGCAAACTCACAGTTATTAAGAACCACACCTAAAACAAAAGCAAACTAAAAGGACAGCTAGATCAGGAGTGGAAACATAGAAATGAAGATCTCAAGGAGGGTTAGCAACAGGGGAGTGGGAGGAGGAAAAGGGGGGAGAAGGTACAGAAAATAAGTAGCATAGACAGTAGATAGAAAATAGACGGGGGGCAAGAATAGTATGGGAAATATAGAATCTAAAGAACTTGAGACACATAGTCATAAACTAAAGGGGGGTAATGGTGGGGATGGGGGGCTAGGGTGGAGGGGAATGAAGGGGGGAATAGAACAACTGTAACGGTATAATCAATAAAAAAATAAATTTAAAAAATTAAATTAAAAAAACGATGTATAACTATACTGATATAAAATGCTTACAAATTATTACTGACAAGTAATACATTATAAAATAGCATATATGATATGATCACATTTGTATAATATATGTGTGTGTATATATGCCTGAATTGATATTTGGAAGGATTTCCACCGAAATGTTAATGGTGGTTATCTTTGGCTGGTAGTGTGTTAGTGATCTATTCTTTGTACATTGTGTGACCTTTTTTTTTTAACAATCTTGCATTATTTTTATAAAATAATAAAGGCCATTTTCAACTCATAAAAAAAAGGAATATTATAGGAAATGTAGAAGCCAAAGCTTTTACATGTATGACCCATGGACATGAACTAAAGGGGGGGAATGTGGAAGGGAGGGGTCGTGCAGAATGGAGGGGAATAAAGGGTGGGGGAATGGAACAACTGGAAGGGCATAATCAATAACATATATTTTTTAAAAAGAAGGAAAGAAAATTTCCTAATATAACACAGTTAGTAAAATAAAAAGTAAAAAAAAAAACAAAACAAAAAAACACGAAACTTAGAGCTTTCCCACTAAGTTCAGGAACAAGACAAAGATGCCTGCTTTCACCACTCCTATTTACCACTCCTATTGACCATAATATTGGAAATCCTAGCCACAGCAATCAGACAAAAAAGAAAGAAAGAAAGAAAGAAAGAAAGAAAGAAAGAAAGAAAGAAAGAAAGAAAGAAAGAAAGGGCATCCAAAATGGAAAGTGCAAAGTTTGCAGATAACATGATAGTGTGCACAGAAAATCCTATAGACTCCATCAAAAAAACTACTTGACCTAATAAATGAATTTGGCAAAACAGCTGGACACAAAGTCAATGTTCAGAAATCAAAGGCATTTTTGTATACCAGCAATGAAATATTAGAAACAGAAATCAGGACAAATACCATTTGCTACAGCAACAAGAAAAATACAAGTACCTAGGAATAAACCTAATCAAGGAGGTAAAAGACCCCTACTAAGAAAACTACACAACACTGAAGAAAGAAATCAAGGAAGACACAGACAAATGGACGCATGTACCATGTTCATGGATTGGAAGCATTAACATCATCAAAATGTCCATACTACCCAAAGCAGTTTATAGATTCGATGCAATCTCTATTACCAATGACATATTTCACAGATATACAACAAACATTTCAGAAATTTATATGGAACCATAAACAACCTCAAACAGCTGCAGCAATTTTGAGAAAGAAGAGCCGAGTAGGAGGGACACCTGATATCAAACTGTATTACAAGGCTACTGTAATTAAAACAGCTTGGTACTGGCATAAAAACAAGCATATAAACCAATGGAACAGAATAGAAAGCCCAGAAATAAGCCCAAGTCTCTACGGTCAATTAATATTTGACAAGAGGGAAGAAGCATAAAATGGAGTAAAAATAGCCTCTTCAACAAATGGTGTTGGGAGCGCAGGACAGCTACATGCAAAAAAATGAAACTCGATCACCAACTTACACCACACACAAAAATAAATTTAAGGTGGATAAAAGACTTAAATATAACTTGTAACACCATAAAAAGTTCTAGAGAAAAACATCGACAGGAAAATCTGAGACATTTCATGCAGCAACATCTTCACAGATATGTCCTGTAAAGCAATGGACATAAAGGAAAAAATAAACAAATGGGACTTCATTAAATTAAAAAGTTTCTGCATCGCTAAAGAAAACTGCATTAAAATAAGAAGAGAACCAACCATATGGGAAAACATATTTGCCAATGATACCTCAGACATGGGTTTGATCTCCAAAATATATAAAGAATTTACTCGAAAAAAGGAAGACAAAAAACTCCAGGAAGACAAAAAACCCAATTTAAAAATGGGCAAAGGACTTGAACAGACACTTCTCCAAGGAAGACATACAGAGGGCCCAGAGACACATGAAAAGATGCTCAGCATCACTAGCCATCAGGAAGATGCAAATTAAAACCACAATAAGATACCACCTCACACTGGTCAGAATGGCCATCATAAACAAATCAACAAACAAGTTGGAGAGGTTGTGGAGAAGAGGGAACCCTAGTGCACTGCTGGTGGGAATGCAGACTGATACAGCCACTGTAGAAAACAGTATGGAATTTCCTCAGAAAACTAAGAAATGGAACTGCCTTTTGACTCAGCAATTCCACTACTGGGATTATACCCTAAGAGCCCTGAAACACCAATTGAAAGGAACCTATGCAGTCCAATGTTCATAGCAGCACAATTTACAATAGCCAAGTTCTGGAAACAACCTAAGCGCCCATCAGCAAATGAGTGGGTCAAAAAACTATAGTACATTTACACAATGGAATACTACGCAGCAGAGAAAGAAGGAGCTTATACTCTTTGTCATAGCATGGATCGAACTGGAGAACAGTATGCTAAGTGAAATAAGCCAGGTGGTGAGGGACAAATACCATATGATCTCACTTTCAACTGGAACATAATGGACAAAAGAAAAAAGCAAGCAAAATATAACCAGAGATATTGAAATTAAGAAAAATCTAACAATATCCAGAGGGGAGGAAGGGGACAATGTGGGGAAGGGTTTTCTGGAACTAGTAAAAGGACACAAAACCAAGGGAAAGGGTAGAAGCAAAGGAGGGAGGGAGGGGGTTTTGGCTGGGATTTGGGGGAGTGGTGGAGGAAAATGCAGA
Organism: Artibeus jamaicensis; assembly: GCF_021234435.1. NCBI lineage: Eukaryota > Metazoa > Chordata > Mammalia > Chiroptera > Phyllostomidae > Artibeus > Artibeus jamaicensis. The sequence continues at coordinate 1,839,533 of NW_026522053.1, read as the reverse complement.
CAGCTGTAATTGAACAAGAAAACAATAATTTAAAAAAAATTTTTAAATAGTAAAAAAAAAAAAGAACAGGCAAGCTTGTTTCATATTATTGAGTCAGACACGTATGTAAGAGCCTATAGAAACAGTAGTTTCAAACTGAGATGTATTTAAAATGCCAAAAATGTGGACTTCCAGTCAAGATGGAGGTATATGTAAACACGCCTCACCTCTGTACACACCACAGCAAAAAATACAACTAACCCAACTGTCAGAAAATTGAGCTGTGTAGAAGTCTGACACCCAAGAATTTAAAGAAGCCACATTCATCCAGAAGGGTAAGAGGGTAAGATGCAGAGATGTGCAGAGAGTTGTGGAGAGGCATGGAGACGGAAACAGCCAGTCCCACACCCACATGAGGTGTATAAAAATCCAAAGGGATATTCAGGAGCAAGGGATCCCCTCGCTAGACCAGAGCACCCAACCGAGGGCTCCAGAGCCAGGAAAAAACTGCAGGATTCTCAAGAGACTCCTCTTAAAGGGCCCATAATAGACTTAGGACTTACTCAGAGCCATCCCCTCCAAGATTCAGCACCAGGGAACAGCTGGAAGGGCACCAGTGGCATATAGGGAATAAGTGAAGAGAATGGAAACAGGGTGAGTACCAGGAACAGCTTCCTCCCAGGCAAAAATCCAGCAGCCAGGCAGAGGCATTGTCCTCTCTCCAAGCCTTCCCCCACAGAGAACAGCAAAGATGTGACATGGGTTGCTTTGCCCTGGAGGTTACAGAAGGTTCCACCCCATGCAAATTAATAGGTATACTTCTCTACAATAGGCCACACTACTAGCGTAGGGAGTCAGAGCAACTCTACCCAATACACAGAAAGAAACACAGGCAGGCTGCCAAAATAAGGAGACAAAGAAATATATGCCAATGAAACAACAGGAAAAAAACTCCAGAAAAAGAACTAAATGACATGGAAATATGCAACCCACCAGATGCAGAGTAGTTCATAACACTAGTTATCAGGATACTCCAGGAAGTCATTGGGTATTTCAACAGAATAAAAATGACCCAGGCAGAAATGAAGGTTACCATTAAGTGAAATAAAGTAAAATCTACAGAAACCAACAGTGAAGGGGATGAAGCCAGGATTGAAATCAACACTTCGAAAGACAAGTAAGGAAAAGCAATCAATCAGAACAGCAGGAAGAAAAAAAGAACTCAAATAAATGAGGAGAGGCTTAGGAATCTCTGGGACATCTTTAGCATTCCAACATCAGAATCATAAGGGTACCAGAACTTCTTTGGTATTTAAAATTACATTTTACAGACACAACATTTAAAGATTTAGAGGGATTTTGCAAGTTGGTGGTATAGGAAAATATGGCTCAACTCTTTGCACAACTATATCAAAATTACAACTAAAATATAGAACAACCACCACTCCAAACCATCAGAAATTGAGTTGAATGGAAGTTTGACAACTACAGAATTAAAGAAACCATATCCATCTAGACTGGTAGGAGGAACGCAGATGCGGAACAGGCTGGTCTCTCACCCATCTGTGGATGGAGGAGTTGCAGCCCCACATGAGGCCCCCAGCAAAGGATTCCAGTGACAAGAAGATTAAGTCCACACAAATGGCTGCAAAACCCCTGGGGATTGAGTCGGTGGAGGAAACTGCTAAAGCCCCAAGCAGTTCCTTTTAAAGAACCTACATGTTGTAGACGGCTCTGCCTAGTTTTAGGAATTGTATCTCTACCCCTTGTGGCTAAGGGTGAGAGACGCCCTTTGGAATGCCAGCTGCAGGAGACAAAGCCTGTCTCTGGTAGCAAAGGCTACCTCAGTTCCTCTCCCTGCCCCCAAAGCTTGGTCGGAAGTCAATGACAGGTAAGACCCCTCACAGCAGGGGGCAACCTAAGCCAGACTCAATCACTTGGGAGGCCTTCATGGAAGGACTCCATGGGCCACAACAAAGAGCAATGGACTCTCGCCCCGCCCCCTTTGACAAAGCCCAAGTCCCCACGTTCTCTGGGAGAAGCGCTTCCTGGCTCTAATCCCCTTAAGCCTGAATACCTGTTGGGGAGGGGTGCAGCTCCTTGCCTTACTAGAGCATGTCCTGCGGGAAAATCTGGCATCACAAAGACTTGCTGATAAACCTGTGAAATCTGCTCTGCTAAGAGTGCTTTCATTCATATGATAAGGGTCCAAGAGGAAATGAGTATGTCTCCCAAAGTTTCTGCAACTCTTTTCCTGACAGACACTGACTCATAGTAAGCTCTCAGATTTCTTTGTAATGTTATCTACTGTTTGATCGTTGCTGCCCTGTATTCCTGTGTATTACAACCCAATAAAAGGCTATGGAAGAGGGCACTCAGGGCCTTTTTCTCCTCGGAGAAACTGGCCACTGCTGGCCTTTGTCTCCCTGGAGAAACTGGCCACAGCCCACTCCTCCATCCCCTAAACAGATCTCATCTGGTCTCGGCCATATATTTATTCATTCACGCGTGTCCATGGCACCGGGGGGACTTGCAAGAGGAAGTCGCCTCCACACCTACACACAGGCTCACCTACTCAGACTCACTGCCTCTAAGCTCCAGCAGTGGGGTAACAACTTGAAAGGCACTGGTGACATACAGGAGAAACTAGTGTCTGGCATCAAGACGAGCAGATGCCATTGTCCCTTTTATAAACCTTCCCCCCTAAAGAGCCGGCAAACTGGTGCCATGTCTGTGACTCCATCAACTTGGCTAACACTGTCTGATACTCCTCGGGTATCCCCAAGACTCCCCCACACCCAAGCACCCAACTTACAGGCCCACCCAAGCTGCTTTTCTGTATGAATGGCTGGCTTTGGCTCATGATTTACAACTTCTTAGTTCCTCTCAAAGAAGCAACAGCTGGCCTCAATGAGCTCCAGCACTGGCACTAGCAGCAGCCAGCCTAATCTCACAGCTTGGCTTTGCCTGGCAATCTCCATGCCCATCACAAGCAGCAGCCATCTCAGATTGCTTTACAGCTCAGGAAGAGTGGCCTGGGCAAAACACAGGTGGGGGCTGACCTTGTACTGTACTACCCAGGAAACCCGGGGGACAGCACACCCACTGGACAGCTACAGACCACGTTGAAACACCACTACCCTGCTCTGCACAGCTGATCCTCTACAGAGGGTGGAGGTTTGCGGTCAGTGGTCACAGTCAATCCTTGCAAGACTGGCCTGGGTAAATCCTTCCCATTGATTTGTCAACAGTAACCAAGGCTCAACTACAAAAGAAGAGTGTACTCAATGCATACAAAGGGTGTACCTCGAGTATCCGCCTTGAGTAATGGGGAGGCTATGCAACTGGACCCTACAGGACACCTACTACATTAGGCCATACTACAAAGAGCGTCAAAGTAGCACTACCTAATACACAGAATGAAACACAGGCAGGCTGCCAAATTGAGGAAGTAAAGAAATATGGCCCAAATGAAAGAACAGAACAAAACCTCAGTAAAAAAAAAAAAAAAAACACAACAAAACAGAGATGGCCAATCTATCAGATGCGGAGTTCAAAATACTGCTGATCAGGATTCTCAGAGAAATGACTGAGTACAGTCACAAAATAAAGGAAGAAGTGACGGCTACACAAAGTGAAATAAAGGAAAATATACAGGGAACCAACTGTAAAGGGAAGGAAGCCAGGATTCAAAGCAACAATTTGGAACAAAAGGAAGAAATTAACATTTATCTGGAATAGGAAGAAGAAACCAGAATTCAAAAAAATGAGAAGAGGCTTAGGAACCTCTGGGACAACTTTAAACATTCCAACATCTGAACCATAGGAGTGCCAGAAGGAGAAGAGGAAGAGAAAAAAATTGAAAACTTATTTGACAAAATAATGAAAGAAAACCACCCTAATTTGGTGAAAGAAATAGATATAGAAGTCCCAGAAGCTCTGAGCGCCCCAAAGAATTTGGACCCAAAGAGGACCACAAAGGAGTTCCCATAACACTGTAGGCTGATTTCTCACAAGAAACTTTGCAGGCAAGAAGGGACTGGAAAGTAGTATTCAAGGTGATGAAAAGCAAGGACCTACAACCAAAATTACTCTATCTAGAATGGAAGGGCAGATATAATACTTCCCAGAAAAAAGGGGGGGGGGGGGGGGGGGGGGTTATAGTTTGAGAAGGTAAGTCTAAAGGAATTCATCATCACCAAGCCATTATTACATGAAATGTTAAAGAAACTTACAAACTCACAACTATCAACTGAATCTAAAAAATAAAAACAAAATAAACTAAGCAAATAACCAGAACGGGAACAGAATCATAAGCATGGGGATTATTTGGAAAGTTATCAGCTGAGAGGGGGAAGGGGGAGAAATGAAGAAATGGTGCTGGGATCAAGGAGCATAACTGGTAAGAACAAAATAAAGAAATGGTGCTGGGATCAAGGAGCATAACTGGTAAGAACAAAATACACAGGGGGATATTAAAAACAGTATAGGACAGAGAGAAGCCAAAGAACTTACATGCATGACCCATGGACATGAACTAAGCAGGGAGGAATGCTGGAAGGAAGGGGGCATCAGGTGGAGGGAGCAAAGGGAAAAAAAAGGGGGGACAACTGAAATGGCATAATCAATGTAATATACTTAGCAAATATACAACCTTTAAAGACTTTAAAAAAAGAATTCCGTTTTGATTATGCTAATTCAAGAAGAGGTTCTTCAAATGCTGGAATTTTAAAAGTAAGCCTGGAGATTTACTATACAAAGTACTTTAAGCAAGATCCAACTAAATTCTTGTACAGTTTATTGCCTTCCATCACTTTTATCAGCAAAATCTCAAATAGCTTTGTATACTCCAAGTTACTTACATATCTCCTCCCTTATTCACTCCCTTTACAAAGGACATAGAGTTAATTTAACAACCACTTATTATGTCTTTATTTCATTGCTATTTTTATTTGCCTTATTTAATGAATGAATCATTTTTAAATCCATTTATAAAGTAATACTTGTTTGTAGTATCTCTTTTATAAAAAAGTGCAGATCCAGTAATCGCCTTCTCTCTCTCTCTTCCCCTACATGTCTCACCACCAAATCACCATTGGATATCTTAAATTACAAATAGATGCATGTCTTTGAAGAATACAACTCTCTCATGTACCACTTTCAGGCTTAGTTATCAATATATACTGTATTCTTAAGTATCATGACTTTAACACTAACTATAACTCAGGAAACTAGTTACTGATGAGGTAGGAAGAATGAGAATGAAGAGAAATATCTGTCAGGTCATCTGAGAATTCATAAAGAAAAGGGTGGGACAAGTCACAACCTTTTAATTTAGGAAGGCAGAGTTCAGAAAAGTAGGCATGATTGCCTGGAATGAAATTCTTGAAGGAAAGGAGACCCAAGAGGTTAAGAAGCTCTTGATAATGTGGTTCTGACTAATAGAGATGATGTCAATAAAAAGAAAAGGAGGTACTAAGGAGAATAGGATGGCAGCATAGGGTCTCATCTGAACAGCACACTATGTAAAAAAAACAAAAACCAGTGTAGAGTAATAAAGAGATCATGGGCTTTTGAATCAAGCTCCACTACATAACTAAAAAATACCAGGAAAATCATTCCCCTCTCTAAATATGTTTCTTCAACAGCAAAATGGAATTTACATTTCTTATGAAGACCTACTATAGGAGATTTGCTACCTAGTAAGTTCAATATTTTTTTGCTGTTCTTTTAATCCCTAGACTATAGCTTAATAATGGAGTACAAAGTAACATGTTTAAATTACTTGCCTCAATCCCCCTTTCCTTGGTAATTACATGATCAATTTGATATACAGTTAGTCTCATTGGTTTCAACTTACATTCAGTATTAGGATTTGCTTTCTTCCCATCATTTTTAATTTTTTGAATATGTAAAACATAGGCATGGTTCAAGCAAAGACTACTCTTCCTACTACATTTCAGTAAGGGTACTATTCTTCATATAAGGTAACAATTTTGGCCATTTATCCATGGGCTAGAATCTATATTCCAATATGGTGACATTTACATCTAAAATGTAAAACTATGTAGTATTTATGATCAATTTTAAGATAGTTACCTATGGCTATTGAAAAGGTAGCTAAGAATCTCCAAAAGTTAGTCCCATTAATCTTAGTTTACACTTATATAGAGCTATGGAATTGTTTTCTACACATGAATGCCTTATTTTTTAAATAGTCCTCTGAAGTATGTTGGCTAAGATCATGCTACTAATAAGTGGCATGGGCAGAATTTCAATCTAGTCTCCAGAATCTGTGCTGTTAGCCATTTAACTATGTCTCCTGCATTCTAACTGATCACACATGTCCCTGCCATATGGGGACCACAAAATTTAAAACTTTTCTTGGCATACCTAAAAAGTGTGTGATCTTAGAAAAATTACTGTACCATAACTTTGCTGTTATTAAAAAAAATTAAAAGATAACTAGAAAATATAGACTAAATCTCATAAATATTTATAAATATTATTTAGAAAAAATCAACTGTACTACCTAGTCATATCTCTTATTCAAATAACATTTATCAAACATCTTTGGGAGGTAAAAGTGAGTCACATTACTCCTCCAAATCCCATTAAAATGATCAAAGCCACAGGGGCGAGCAAAAGTAGGTTTATAGTTGTTCATATGAAAAATAATATAATTAACTAACTTCTGGCTAAGATGGAGGTGTAGGAGATACACTTTGCCTCCTGGCACAACCAAAAGAAAGACAGTAACAAATTTAAAAACAAAAAATAACCAGAACTGCCAGAAAATTTAACTGTATGGAAGTCTGATAACCAAGGAGCTAAAGAAAAAACACTCATCCTGACTGGAAGAAGGGGTGGAGATGGGCAGCCAGGGAAGAGAGGACTCACAGCAAGGCAGCAGCTGCAGGACCAGGATGGGTGAGGCAGGGGCTGGCGAAGTAGGTGGCCCCACATTTGTCAGGAGATAAACTGGGAGGAACAACTGGGGAGTGAGACAGACAGGACAACTCAAAGTTCCAGTGTGGGGAAATAAAGCCTCAAAACCTCTGACTGAAAAAACCTGTGGGTGTTGAGGCAACAGGAGAAACTCCCAGCCTCACAAAAGAGTTCACTGGAGAGACCCACAGCGTTGGTTCTAGAACATACACAAAACCACCCATCTGGGAATCAGCACCCAAAAGGCCCAATGTGCTTGTGGGTAGCAGATGAAGTAACTGAAAGCCTACAACAGCCAAGCACACAGCATCATTCCCTCTTGGACACCTCCCCTACATACAGTGCCACAATGCAGTTGTGAGTTGCCCTGGTCAATACCTAAGGCTTTGCCCATTACTAGGTAACAGGCATGCGGAGACAAAAACAACATATGGCCCAAATGAAAGAACAGCTCAAAGCTCCTGAAAAAATACAACGAAGTGGCCCTGGCTGGTGTAGTTCAGTGGATTGAGTGCAGGCCTGTGAACCAAAGGATTGTGGTTTGATTCCCAGTCAGGGCACATGCCTGGGTTGCAGGCCAGTTCCCAGCAGGGGATGCAGGAGAGGCAATCATACATTGATATTTCTCTCCCTACCCTTCCCCTCTAAAGATAAATAAATAAAATTAAAAAAAATACAACTAAGTGATGAAGAGATAGCCAACCTATCAGATGCACAGTTCAAAACGCTGGTAATTAGGACGCTCACAGAAATGGTTGAGTAAGTGATGAAGAGATAGCCAACCTATCAGATGCATAGTTCAAAACGCTGGTAATTAGGACGCTCACAGAAATGGTTGAGTATGGTCGCGAAACAGAGTAAAAAGTGAAGGCTATGAAAAGTGAATTAAAGGTACAGGGAACCAACTGTGAAGGAAAGGAAACCAGGACTTAAATAAATGATTTGGAGCAGAAGGAAGAAATGCACATTCAACCAGAAGAGAATAAAGAAACAAGAATGCAAAAAAATGAGGAGAGGCTTAGGAACCTCTGGGACAACTTTAATCGATCCAACATCCAGATCATGGGGGTGCCAGAAGAAGAAGGGAAACAGCAAGAAACTGAAAACTTATTTGAAAACATAATAAAGGAGAACTTCCCCAATCTGGCAAAGGCAACAGACATCCAGGAAGCTCAGAGTTCCAAAGAATCTGGACCCAAGGAAGCACACACCAAGCACACACATCATAATTAAGTTATCCAAGATGAAAGATAAGGAATCTTAAAAGCAACGAGAGAAAAGGAGATAGCTACCAACAAAGGAGTTCCCATAAGACTGTCAGCTGATTTCTCAAAAGAAACCTTTCAGGAAAGAAGGGGTTGGAAAAAAGTATTCAAAGTCATGAAAGGCAAGGACCTACATCTAAGATTATTCTATCCAGCAAAGCTATCATTTAGAATGGAAGGGCAGATTAAGATAAAAAATACAAACAGTAAAGTGACAACAAACATAACTATCAACAACAGAATCCAAAAAAAATTAAAACAACTAAGCAAACAACTAGAACAGGAACAGATTCACAGAAATAGAGGTCACATGGAGGGTTCTCAGCAGCAAGAGGGAGGGGGTAGAATGGGGGAAAAGGTGCAGGGGATAAGAAGCATAAATGGTAGATATAAAATAGACAGGGGGAGGTTAAGAATAGTATAGGAAATTGAGAAGTCAAAGAACTTATATGTATGACACATGGACATGAACTAAGGTGCAGAAATGATGGTGGGAGGAGGGTACAGGGTGTAGGGAATAAAGTGGTGGAGGGAAAAAATGGCACAGCTGTAATAGCATAATCAATAAAATATATTTTTAATTAAAAAAGAAAAAACGCAGTAAGTAATAAGTTGTAATATAAGAATAAACCATTTCATGTACTCACAACTATAAACCAACTTTTGCACACCCCATATATTTAAAAATGCATTTTTTAAAAATGGAAAATGACAAGGATTACCAACAACAAAGCAAATCACTAAAAAATTTCTGAAATGTGTAAAAGAGAGGAATAAAATTCACAAAATTCACATTCACAAAATAAAATTCACATTCACAAAAGAGGAATAAGTGCCTCGGTAGCCTATAACAATGCAAAGACAGTCCAAATCTTCTACAAAATTCAGTAAAACCCCAAGCTCAGAGAACTAGATGCTAAGCATAGTAGAGGGCTATGAGTGTTATCTATGAGCATACAAGAAAAGTCAGTGGGAACTGCACCAGTGTCCCTGACCATCTGGAAGAGGTGATGACATTTACACCTCAGACTTTTCCATCTGGGTATAAACTGTCTAGTGGTCAAGTGGAGGATGTGTCACCACAGGCTCCTAAAGAGGGAGGGTAGAGGGTAGTAAGAGGCATTGTATAAGAGATACAATATTTTAGTTAACTCTAAGCTAACAAAGAGAGAATAAAAGCACTTGCCAACAACTTACAAAGGCAACAAATGAAAAATAAAAGAAATAGCACAGTAGGGAAAATCCATAATGTATCCAACTTCACTGATAACTATGAAGATATTCACAATAAAGCATGATTAAATCTTAAATACAGGATGATCCCCTTAAAGCAGACTTCTTACTAGCTACTGGTGTGGTTCTAAATGGTTACCAAATAGCTACCTACTGGAGGTTAAGTAGGCAGATACCAGAAATAGTTCCTGAAAGCTCCTAAGATTAGCCCTGTATCAGCAACATTTCAACAAACAAGAGTTTGTGTTCTGATCCTAACCCACTCAATCTTATCTAGAGTAGAAGTCCTAAAGGTGATCTAACATGCTGACATATAACTGTCTACATCTGTTTTAAGTAAGATTCATTGCTATGATTTTTGAAGTGAGTCAATTAATAATTTAAAAAATTTAAACTCTCAAAGTATATTTGTCTACAAGATGACAAAATATAAAGAGTATCTCATTTTATGTTACACATTAAGCAAAGAATAGAACTGTAACAAATTATCTTTATAGAACCCTTTATCTACACTTGGTTATGACTTCAACTAATGAGGTCAGGATCCTGTGGTTTGTATTGTTAGCCAGTTCAGGGGGAATCTACCCTGGGGCCATAGAATATGTTCATAATTCACTTAGCAAATGTTAGCTAGAGTAAAAGGATAAACAGAATGTTAATGGTTAGTATAATCTGTCATCATTACTGGAAAATCCCCAGATATGTTATCTTTGATACATAAAACAATACTTGCATATCAACAGTTAGGATGCTTAGTAATCTTACTCTTTATGCAGTAAGAGAGAGAAGGTAGTCCATTCAGTTAAGTATCAGGAGCACAATCAAGTATGGATATAAAAATGATATGGGAAACCAGGTATAGCACACTGATCCTAGTTTTAAAAAATCAGATTGCTTTTGGTGACTACATAATAGGTAAGTAAGTAATCAACTGCAATATTATATGTATCCAATGTGGTAAGAGATTAATCCATTTAGTTGCATAATAACAACAGCTCCCCTAGATGTCTGTACTGTGTAGGTGTTTCAGATATACTAACTTTGATTCTCATGGCCACCTTGGAAGGTGCAAGGTGTTATCCCCATTTACAGATGAGGACATGTCCCAGGTAACATGTTGGAAGCCCCATAACTGGTAAATGATAGAGCCATAATTTGAACTGACTTCTGACTTCAACCCCCAGACTCTTTTCAATGTAACTTTCTTTAAATAAAATAATTTTCTAAGAATTCAATATATATTTACTTTTATTTTAAATCAAGAGATGGAATTCATGAGGATGAAGGAAGAACACAGAACTATTTTTCAGTTGGGGAAAATAAAGAATGAGCATTCAGGTACTTTTTCAAGTACAAACAAAACACCTACAGCAAAGTCTGAATCCTAAACCAAGTTTCAATATAGGTACTCTTCAAGTTAAAAACACTTAATCTGCACAGTTTTATACCCTAACTAGCATGCAAAATACGGCTGTTCTCCTTACTCCCTCCATCCACAGAGGTACTTCAACAAAGAGTAATAACCATACTAGTCAGGACTAATGGCCCTACAGTGGGCTTGAATGAAAAGCATTGGATCCAAACTTTTTTTTTAATATATATTTTATTGATTATGCCATTACATTTGTTCTATTTCCCCCTTCATTCCCCTCCACCCTGCACACCCCCTCCCTCACCATTCCCCCCCTTTAGCTTAATGACCGTGTGTCTCAAGTTCTTTAGATTCTATATTTCCCATACTATTCTTCCCCTCCCCCCTATTTTCTACCTACTGTCTATGCTACTTATTTTCTGTACCTTCTCCCCCCTTCTCCTTCTCCCACTCCCCTGTTGCTAACCCTCCATGTGATCTTCATTTCTATGGTTCTGCTCCTGATCTAGCTGTCCTCTTAGTTTGCTTTTGCAATACCTGTGAGTTTGCTGTCCTTTCACTGTTCATCTTTTTTATCTTCTTTTTCTTAGGTAAGTCCCTTTAACATTTCATATAGTAAGGGCTTGGTGATGATGCACTCCTTGAATTTGATCTTATCTGAGAAGCCCTTTATCTGCCCTTCCATTCTAAATGAAAGCTTTGCTGGACAGATCAATCTTGGATGTAGGTCTTTGGATTTCATGACTTGGAATACTTCTATCCACCTCCTTCTTGCCTGTAAGGTCTCTTTTGAGAAATCAGCTGACAGTCTGATGGGAACTCTTTTGTAGGTGACTGTACCCTTATCTCTTGCTGCTTCTAGGATTCTCTCCTTCATTTTAATTTTGGCTAATGTAATTATGATGTGCCTTGGTGTGTTCCTTCTTGGGTCCAACTTCTTTGGGACTCTCTGAGCTTCCTGGATTTCCTGGAAGTCTATTGCCTTTGCCAGATTGGGGAAGTTCTCCTTTATTATTTGTTCAAATAAGTTTTCCATTCGTGGCTGTTCCTCTTCCCCTTCTGGTACCCCTATAATTCGGATGTTGGAATGTTTAAAGAGGTCCTGAAGGTTCCTAAGCCTCTCCTCATTTTTTTGAATTCTTGTTTCTTCATCCTTTTCTGTTTGGTCATTTTTTTCCTCTTTTTGGTCCACTCCTTTGAGTCCCAGTTTCCTTTCCATTACTATTGGTTTCCTGTGCATTTCCATTCATTTCAATTAGTTTAGCCTTCACGTGTTCCTCTAATTTGTGAGTAAAATCAACCAGTTTTGTGAGCATCCTGATCACCAGTGTTTTGAACTGTGCATCTGAAAGTTTGGCTATTTCTTCCTCGCTTAGATTTATCGGCTCCGGGGCTTCAAGTTGTTCTTGAGCCATGTTTTGATCTGTTCGTGCCTGTTACATATGAGGAGCAGAGCCTTAGGTGTTCACCAGGGCAGGGCCACCCAGGTCGCTGGTTTGTGAGGCTGTACGTGGGGGCAAGGTCAGGGAGGGACAACAGTGGTCCTCTCTGCTGCTTCCTGCCACTGGGGCCTGCACAGTCTGTCTCACTGCTCGCTCCTTCACCAGTTTATCTGCGTGCGAATGTGTGACTGTGGTCAGCTCTCAGTGAATCCACCGCCGTGCGCACTCAGTGGGTCCGCCCGCTTCTCCACACCTGGGATCCACCCATGGCTGCTGGAGCACCTGGTTAGCACGCCCGGGTCAGTCCGGTGGATCTTTTCTGCCCGACCCCTCTCTGCTGCTGGCTCTGCCCCTCTTACTGGTTTGGCTGAAGGGTTCGTTGTTGTCAGACTTTCGTATAGTTCAGTTTTCTGTGACTTGGCTGCATTTTTGTTGCTAAAACTTTGTTGTTTTTAAACTTGGTTGTGCAAGAAGGCACAGTGCCTCCACCTATGCCTCCATCTTGGCGGAAGTCTGGATCCAAACACTTATTTGGGAGTGATCACTTACTCATTTACAAGTTCTCTATTTTGCCCACGCCCGCTTTCCACTATAACACACCGGACATACCACATGCACATTCATGCACTCATACATGTTTCTCTACTAAAGTCTAGCTCAGGTTATTTCACTTCAGGAAATTTCTTATTAAACATGTTTCCTATAAATTCTCTTTTCTTCCTCTGATAGAGCAAAATGTAAGTAAAAAATGTCCCAAAATAACTGTGAACAAATACAAAAAGAATCTCAAGTGAAGCAGATATATCCATAGAAGGAAACTCATCAACTTTGAAGTCAAACTAAAGGATCAGAGAAATAAACTACCCTTTCTAATTTCTTTTTATCTTTCAAAATGCAGTTTAGTAATGCAATTGCACTGCTTCCTATTTTATTTTTTGTTATTGCTGCAGAAGTAAATATTTCAGCTACAACATGGTCTTATGGGCTGGCCTAGGAATATAACTCCTGTGTTAACCCAGAGAATCAACCAATCGATCTACAAATTAACTTTCATCTTATGTTTGCAAAGTTGGGAATGGCTAGATGGTAATTGGACCTTACTTTCCAAAGTGAAAACCAACTGATAATGTATCAAAAAAATTAAGACTCAACAAAACAAACAAGCAAGCAGAAAAAAAAAAAACAAAGACACTGAAATAGAGAACAAGGGGATAGTGACCAGAGGGGAGAAGGAAGGGAAGTTAAGGGGAAAAAGGGGGAGGGATTTGGAGGAACAAATAGGAAGGACACAGGGACGAGAACTAAGGGGGGTGGAAAAGGGAGGGAGGTGGGGAGCAAGGGGCGGGGAGGCTGGGATGGGAAAAATAGACAAAAAACTGTACTTGAAAAATAACTAAATAAAATTTAAAAAAAAAAGAAAAGTTAATTCTTTAGATAAAAAGTTGACTACTTAAGTTAATATTTGCATACTTTCATAGGTATAGTAAGAAAATTGTTTTCAATGTTTAAGTATTAAATATTTAATAATAATAATTTTCCAGCTTTATATTATTCATGATGCACATAAATGCTTTACTATATTACTAGCAAAAAAAAAATTAAGACTGAATTCTCTGGATATACAGCTACTGAATAACAGTTTGATATATGAAACAATCTAAGTTTCATACCTATGTAAATGAGATAAGAAGACAATGAAAGCCAAATATTCCTCTCGAGTTCTGGTCACCTTCTGCTTGGATATTCTGCTCTCACTTCAAATGTAACGTGTGTAAAGCAAAAAATCATCTCAACTCCAAAATTTCCAATTCTATTCTCTACTGCAGATTCAAAATTTTAGTGTCAACCAAAACATTTCCCTTCTTGCCACATGCAAGCTTAGACTGAGGGCTACCTCAGGTATACAGATTAATAAGTCATATCCCTGTTCTTAAGAAACTTTCAAGATCTATGCTAGAAAATAGGTCAAGTAACACACAAATAACCATGATACAGATATGCTACCATTAAAAATGTGCAAGGTGTTACCAAGGGGGAAAACCACTTTAGGGAGCAGATCAAAAAAAGGTTTTTACAAAGATGGCAGTTGAAATATCCTTGAAAGACGGGTAGGACACTAATAAAACAAGCACCCAAGAGAGTAAGAGGTCATTTCAGGCTAAGAATAAACACACAAGCAAAGATTCAAAGATGAGAATAAATACTGTATTTAGGAAACAGAGTAATAAACAGTAATAAGAAAAGTAATATAGAAGGGCTAGAATGTAGACCCATGTAGGAAAAAAAGTAGGATCTAAAGATGGAAAGGTAAGCTGGAGCCACATTGATCCTTGAGTGCCTCTTTTCTGTAAAAGATGAATTGTAGTTTCTGGTACTAGCACACACAGTGGTTAAAGAGCCAGGACTCTGAACCCACTTACTATCTGTGTGACCTTGGGCAAGTTACTTAACTTCTCTGTACCTCTGTGGGGCTAATAACAGCAACTTACATAGGGATGTGGTGAGGATTAAATTAGTTAATAATGTAAAATACCTAGAAAAGTATCATAAAAGCAAATGCTATATAATTACTTGCTAGTATTACTATATCTTTTAGAAAGACAAATTTAACAGCAATCTATACATATACATTGGAATGGAAACTTCCCTGCCTTCTATCTACCTTTACTCATGCCATTCCACTTTGTTCAAGCACAACTCTTCCTAATTATTTAAAACTCATTATTAAGTATAACTGTTAATCTCAAATTCTACCATCTCCTGAACCACCTGAGCAGAAAGTAGTTTCACCACTTATTTTGACACTTATATGTATATAATTTTATCTTCTCAAACACAATACAGATTCTTTAGGAATAAAAAGTTTTTCATTTGCTAAAATGCAATCCCTTAGAATATTTCATACAGTTCTTTAAAGGTCACATGTACTTCAATAAGCATTTGTTGTGAGAGAGTCTGGAATAATGTCCAGTAATAAAAGGAATTCCTAAGGGGAGGTTTAAGGAATACTCATAGTAAATTAAAGATTTATTTTATCAAAATGAATAGCACTCCATAAATGAAGTGGTCATAAATGAAATGGCTTTAAAGATCTCTTACTTTGAAGTTAGTAGTCTGATCAGCAGAACTAATCTGAACACAGCCCATTTTATTTCCTTTTTTTCCCCCCAGAGAGTACATTTATTAAAGCTGGGGAAAGTGAGACAAGGAAAGGACTAGGATAGAAGCAGCAACAGGAGAGAGCTTAGCTCTCTAGAAATGTTACAGGAAAAAAATTAATCAAGTTGCAGCTGCTATCAGCTCACTGGAAAGTCAGAGAAAAGCAAGCCTTGGGGACAGGTTCGGGGTGGGGGGGGAGGTTAGCCCAGGATAAGCTGCCACTGCCTACTGCTCCCCTGGTGACAAGCCTTATAGGGTCCCTTAGAGTTTAGGAGATACATGCCTCAAAGGGAAGAAGATGGGGAAGGGAAAGGTTACAGGCATGTTCCCAAGAGGGAGAATGCACCCACAGCCTACTTTAAAAAAAAAAAAAAAAAAGAACTTCTATTTTTATAGCTGAAAGTAGACCCAACTGTTCCAGGTGAATAACTCACACCTCAAATGGAAAGACTAGTGAAATTTTGCTCTCCCATTTTCCTACTTGACCCAACTAACAGTAACAGTATATGGTCCATAGTTGAATAGATCTATATTAGTAGTCAACAGATGCCTTGCTCAATATACACAATAGCAAGTGTCAAAATGCCAAATGTGATCTTTTATTTATAGCCAAGCTAGTATAGAGACACACAAAAAAGTGCAGCATTTTCCTAATTAAAAGAAAAACAAAACAAAAATGAGTAACCACTATGTTGTACACCTGAAACTAATAAAAAGTAACAAATGTCAACTGTAATTAAAATTTAAAAATTTTTAAAAATAGAAGGAAAAAGCACACATGGACAAAAACTATGGGGGATGGAAATGGGAGGGGGGTGGGGAGCACTGAGGGGCTGGGATGGGAGTAAAAGACCGAAAACTACTTGAACAACAATTAAAATAAATAAATTTAAAAAAAATAGAAGAAAAAAGCAGTGATTCAAAGAAATTTGTTTCCTTCAAAACTTGAATTGGAGTCAAACGTGGAAACTTTATGTAAGCAAACTATACATGCTGGTTGGTATATACTCACAAACACACCTAAGTATCATCAATAGCAACCCCTAAAGCCATATTTATTCTGTCAACTCTAAAGCAATAAATCCCAAAGGAACATCACAGTCTACCCACTCATTTGGCAAGTGTTCTCTTCCCTGTAATTTATAGCTAATGATACAGTAAAGTTTACAGAAATATATTATTAAAAAGTGACTTTTTATCTAGATACTTTTTTTTAGGTACCTTGATATTCAAAGATCCTTAGTTTTCCTCATGGCTCTTAACTTGCCTCTCTAGTATTTCAATAACAGTTTTTCTCAATATTACTTTTCCATCAGTCTGTGAATGAAATAATGTAGCCACTACACCCAATCCCTTGTTACCAACTGGATCAGCTTTTGTTAAGTATTAAACTTTTTAGCAATTAACTTTTAGTTACTAGTTGGGCAGAGAATTCTAAGTATTATACTTGGGGAAAAAATGTATAGCTCCAAAGCTTGAAAATAAAACATTCTGACAACTAAAAAGATATGTCAAGTTTACATAAATTTTCATAAACATGTAAAGCTGTAAATATGAAATTTATACCTATATATTATCACTGCTGTCACAGCACAACCTAATCTCCTGAATTATTTAGCGGATATAAAACAAGGTCACTATTAAAGTAATTATTCATTCAAATTGCATTATTAAGCTTATTTATAATTCAACCATAATAATTTCATAAACAGTGATACTTCATTATGTGCCTAAACTTTCCCCATGATTGCATAAGCACACACACACACAAAAACACAATTGCATTTCAGAAGCTAATGACAACTAGAAAAAAATTTATTCCATAAACAAAACTAAATTTAGTTGTACTGTTTGCCAGATTTCTGTGAAGAATCGACTCTTATGTATTTCAAACTTATTTTCAGTCTTTGAGGTGAGACTAATTAATTGACTCTTGATATCGTAAAGCTTTGCAGACCATTTGCTCTTAAGCATATTCCTTTAAAAGTAATTTCTAAACTAAATGATTTTCACAATTCTCTGAGGTTATTACTCTTTCACCTACAGGAGAACAGAAAGGTGGGGCCTGAACCTGCAAGACAATTGGAAGTATTGAAAGAGGTATTAATCAAGTCTGATTATGTAACTTTTGTTTATTATTATTATAATAAATAATAATAATAAACCTCAACTACAACTCGTCCAAGGTCAATTACATGGCTAGTAAATAGTGGAACTGGGATTTGACTACATGTTGGTTTTGGGCACCCCCAAACCTGGGTGCCCTTTCCAATATGCTAGGCTGTCTTTCATTTAGGAAACCTCTCCAATCTGTTCCAGAAACATATAAACTCAATGCATTCCTGGGTTTTGGTACTTGTATGTGTCCCAGTATGTTTACGTTACCAATACAACTGAGTTTTCAGTCTCTCTTCCTAGATTGGACCCAGATGGGTTTCAGAAGTATTCAAATACAGACATACTATGTTGCCTTAAATTTCTTTTTAGAGCAAGGCAAGATATATGTTAAGTATAACAAATAATACAAAAAGAAAATATTTAAATTCAGATGCTTTGATCTTTTAAATAATAAATCATTATGTGTAACATTTTAGCACATACTATGTATTAGACCATGTGCTAATTCCTTATACAATCAAACCTTGGTGCTTGAATGTCTCCCATCTCAAAAAATTCAGTTCTCAACCAAGTTGCTCATGGAAAAAAAGTCACAGTTGTTGAACAAAACTTTAGTTCTTGGCCCAACAACCCTTCCATGCTGATATGTACAGCATTTCTAATGGGGAAAAAATGATTTGGTTTTCAAAAAAATTGCTTCTTGAACAGCCTTCCAGAACGAATTAAGTTCGAGAACCAAGGTTCCTTCCTCGGCATGCCCTATGTATTTCCTCATAACCTTTTTTTTTTTTTTTTTTTTGAGACAAATCAAATTACATGCCCCAAATCATAAAGCTCATAAAAAGGGAATTCAAAAAATCAAATCTATATATGTCTGATTCCAAATCTTATAGGACCATTTTACTGCATTGCAGTTCCAACAAAAACCCAGTGTTTATCAGGAGGAGCTAAACAACAACATTGTTTTAGGTCACACTAAGCTCAACAGTGGAGGACTGATGTAATTGTAATATATGGCTAGTACTATGACAGCTTTGAGATGGGCTCTGGGAGCCAAGTGAAAAAGAATTCAACAAGTCTAATTAGTCTAACAAATGCAACAGCAATCATCGCTCTGTAATTTTTCTCTGCACTTCCTTCCTTTTAGTGATTTCCATTTATTCATGGCTTCTGTCCATGTTCTTGGTCCCAACTTCCTCTTCTCAAAAACTTTTAGGCCCATAGCTCATGCCCTTCATTCTGAAGTGGCTAATCTCTGTTGATAAGGGTAAAACGAGAAGCCTTCTGGAACTAAAGTTGCAAAGGAAAAAAAATGTGTTGTTCAGGAAATCCAATCTTCTATTGAAAAATCTGATCTACACTGTGAAATTCACAGTATCATAACTGACTTCAAGCTTTCAGTAAGTCCTGTGAACACTGTAAGAAGACTGGTTTTGAATTTTTGGTCCAGGTTCTTATTATTTGATATGCTGAAATATGTAATTCTAATAATGTCACTTAAAAAATAAAATTTTTGTACTACTTTACCATTATGAAGAAGAGTTACTCTTACATGTAAAAGAAATTCTTAGCTCAAAAGTCTATCAACTGATGACTAGATAAATAAAATGTAGTATATCCTTATATACCACATTATTTGGCAATATTTGGCAGTAAAAAGAAATGAAGTACTGATACCTGCTATAACAGGGATAAATCTTGAAAACATTATGCTAATTGAATGAAGGCAGTTACAAAGGACCACATTTTGTATAACTCCATTTGTATGAAATGTCTAGAACAGGCAAATTCATGGAGACAGAAATTAGATTGTGGTTGACTAGGAGGTTGGAGGGATAGCTAAAGGGCATGGAGTTTCATTCTGATGTACTGAAATATTCTAAAATTGAGTGTGGTGATGGTGGCATAACTCCATGAATATAATGAAAGCCACTGAATTGTACACTTTTATGGATTTTATGGTTATGTGAATTATATCTCAATAAAGCTGTTTTTAGAAAAGAAAATTTAGTAAAAGACAACTCAAAAGGCCACCGAAGAAATTCTGTTAATGCTTTTCAAATTAAATAACAGTGTCAAGATTTTGCTCCCATAGGTAACCAAATTGTATCCTTTTCTACAAGTATGTAACAAAGTAAAGCTCTAGATGAGCTGGTTTAATAACTGATGTTACATAGCTCCTTCATGCTAAAGCTCTTTTGTGATCATTAAAGTTGTCACAGTTCAGGGGAAAGAGATTATTAATAATTTTCTAGTATTTAATAAACAGGTTTGCTTGGGTGGCTAGTAATTTTCATGTTTTGAACCAAGGACCTTCAATTTGAAGGCCAGGATCCACTTACAGATCTTGAATTCACATGGTAGATGTCAACCACCACAGTACACTGAGGTTTTACCAGGATATCCTGTGGAGAGGATAGTAGGTAACAAAATGGAAAATGACCTCCTCCCCAACTCTTTCATATCCCCACCAGTCTTTATACCTGGGGACAAAGAAAACACCTGACAAAATGTCAACCAGCTCCTGGTTTCAGAGAGGTAAAGCTTTCTCCCTATTTATGATGTGTGTATGCGTGCATTCTATGTTCCCTCATTCAATCCTTCCCAGGTCAGCAGGAACGACTTTATATGACAGGCAGTTTAGAATTTAAAAAAAAAAAAAAGAAATGAAAATCTTCTAAGACAGGTCCCCCAGTCCTGCTTGGGATTGGATGGTTAAGTTTGTTTACTTTTGAGGTCCAGTAAGAGGAAATTGCTTGTCCATAGATATAAGCCACATTCCCCAATATCCCCTTTATCAGAAATAAAACAACATCTTAGCTCCTAATTATCTTATTCTTCCCCACCCCCATTAGTTCATAATGCAAGCAGGTTAGAGATTTTGAGTTATTGAGACCCCTTTAACTCTGTAATATCCAGTCTAAACAATTTTGAAAATAACAAGAACAAAAATATTTTCAGAAATAAATATACTATGACAGACAACAATGTGGATATGATAACCAATTCTAGAGAGAAATATTTTGATAGGTATAAAAGAGACATTCCTTCATGTACTGGACAAGATTTTGGAGAAACATTTGGAAATCATAAAGAACACTAAGCAAATCCATCTAAGTGGTCACTAAAATCCTTGCTGCAAAGGGATTATGCCTAAAAATAAAGGTCTCTAGATCATTTACATAATCAGAAGCAGCTTTGCTTGATCTTGTTAAAATTAAGTCAATAAAACTAAAAATAGTTCTTTTGCACAAAAGTTTCTCTTTAGTGATGGACTTATACAGGCAAAGGACATCATATTATGACTGAAACCCAAATCTCCTCTTTTCTCAGTTCTGTAATCTGGCAAAAATTTCAGTCATTTCACTTAATTTTAACCTCATTTAAGTAAATAAAAGGTGTGCATAAATAAGATACAGGTAATATTTTGATGAAGAGTTGTTCTCAGACTTCCGGCCAAGATGGAGGTGTAGGTAGACACACCTTGCCTCCTTGTACAACCAAAAGAAGGACAACAACAATTTAAAAACAAAAAACAACCAGAACTCACAGAAAATCGAACTGTATGGAAGTCCCATCACCAAGGAGTTAAAGATACATTCCTACAGACTGGTAGGAGGGGCAGAGACAGGCAGCTGGGCAGAGAGGACTCCCTTCAAGGGGCACTGGCAGACCCAGTGAGGCTGGGGAACTGTGGACTGGGGCGCAGTGCGCAAGGTGGCTGGCTGATTGAGTGGTCCCACATCCACTCACAGATAAACCAGGTGAAACTGGGGAGTGGGATGGGCCGCAAAATCCAGGGTCCCAGCATAAGGAAATAAAGCCTCAAACCACCCATTGAAAACACCTGTGGGGGTTGAGCTGCCAGAAAAAACTCCCAGACTCACAGGAGAATTTGTTGGAGAGACCCACAGAATCCTACAACATACACAAGCCCACCCACACGGGAAGCTGCACGAGAAAGGTCCAATTTGCTTGTGGGTAGAGGGAGAAGTGACTGAAATCTGGCAGAGAGAGGAGCAAGAGCCATTGTTCCCTCTCTGACCCCTCTCCCACATACAGTGTCACAATCCAGTGACTGGCTTGCCCCACCCTAGTGAACGCCTAAGGCTCTGCCCCCACTACATAAGAGGTGGAACATGACAAAAAAAGTGGCCCCAATGGAAGAACAGATCAAAGGTCCAGAACAAATATAACTAAGCAATGAAGAGATAGCCAACCTATCAGATGCACAGTTCAAAACACTGGTAATCAGGATGCTCACAGAATTGGCTGGATTTTGTTGCAAATTAGATGGAAAAATGAAGGCTACACTAAGTGAAATAAAGGAAAACATACAGGGAACCAATAGTGATGAGAAGGAAACTGGGACTCAAATCAACAATGTGGACCAGAAGAAAGAAAGAAATATCCAATCAGAAAAGAATGAAGACGCCTTGGCTGGCACAGCTCAGTGGATCTGTGAACCAAAAGATCCAGGTTCGATTCCCAGCCAGGGTACATGCCTGGGTTGCAGGTCAGTTCCCAGCAGGGGACGCATGAGAGGCAACCATACATTGATATTTCTCTCCCTCTCTCCTTCCCTTCCCCTCTAAAGATAAATATATACAAAAAAAGGAATGAAGAAGCCCTGGCTGGTGTAGCTCAGTGGATTGAGTGCTGGCCTTCGAACCACACGATCACGGTTCGATTCCCAGTCAGGGCACATTCGTTGGTTGCAGGCCAGTTCCCAGCAGGGGCCAGTTCCCAGCAGAGGGTGCACCAGAAGCAACCATACATTGATATTTCTCTTCCTCTCTCCTTCCTTTCCCCCCTAAAGATAAATAAATAAAATTTAAAAGGAAGAAACAAGAATTCAAAAAAATATGTTTGAGGAGAGGCTTAGGAACCTCCAGGACATCTTTCATCTTTAAACGTTCCAACGTCCGAATTATAGGGGACGTTCCAACGTCCGAATTATAGGGGTACCAGAAGGGGAAGAGACCAGAACAGCCACGAATGGAAAACTTATTTGAACAAATAATAAAGGAGAACTTCCCCAATCTGGTAAAGGAAATAGACTTTCAGGAAGCTCAGGAAGCTCAGAGAGTCCCAAAGAAGTTGGACCCAAGGAGGAATACACCAAGGCACATAATTATATTAGCCAAGATTCAAATGGAGAGAATTCTAGAAGCAGCAAGAGACAAGGGGACAGTCACCTACAAAGGAGTTCCCATCAGACTGTCAGCCGATTTCTCAAAAGAGACCTTACATGCAAGAAGGGGCTGGAAAGAAGTATTTGAAGTAATGAAAGGCAAGGACCAACATACAAGATTGCTCTATCTAGCAAAGCTTTCATTTAGAATGGAAGGGCAGATAAACTGTTTCTCAGATAAGGTCAAGTTAAAGGAGTTCATCACCACCAAGCCCTTACTATATGAAATGTTAAAGGGACTTATCTAAGAAAAAGAAGATAAAAAAGATGAACAGTGAAAAGACAGCAAACTCACAGTTATTAACAACCACACCTAAAACAAAAACAAACTAAGCAAACAACTAGAACAGGAACAGAACCACAGAAATGGAGATCACTCATGGAGGGTTATCAACAGGGGAGTGGGAGGGGGAGAGTTAGGGGAAAGGTACCGAGAATAAGTAGCATAGATGGTAGGTAGAAGATAGACAGGGGGAGGATAAAAATAGTATGGGAAAGATAGAAGCCAAAGAACTTATTTGTATGACACATGGACATGAACTAAAGGCGGGGGAAGATGTGGGTGGGAGAGGGTATGGAGGGTGGAAGGGAGTGAAGGGGGAAAATGGGACAACCGTAATAGCATAATCAATAAAATATATTTTAAAAAAGAGTTGTTATGAATGTAGTTTTTGCAACACAAACTCAAACCTCATATGTAAAGCATTGACATGTGGGGAAAACGTGGAAATGACTTTTTTTACAATGGCCGAAAATAATGGGCCTAAGGAATCAAGTCAAATCATCAATGTAAAAGAGCTTCAAAAACTATAAAGCAATGTATAAAAATAAAAGACATTGCCATTGAAGTCGAGGTTCAGCAACCAGAAGGAATTTGATCTAAGCACAGCAGAATTATGTAATTGTCATTACATTCACCTACCATTTTATATTTTTGATTACATGAATAGAAACTGTTAGGAGTCCTTATTAAAGTGGCCCCCACCATATACTTTCTTTCTCCAGACAGATACATAATATCTATTTCTGTCTCATTATATCTTCAAAAGTTTGTGCTTAATCTTCAAACTGTTAGAACAAGTTTAGGAAATGTTACCACATACATATGAAAATAAAAGGACTGTACTTTCTCTGTATTTGAAGCAATACAATAAAAACAAAATAGAAACTCTGCCAGTAGAAGCAGGGTCCATAATCTTATGGTAATATAGTTTATTAGTTGGGATTTTAGAAAGTTATTTTCAGTTTTTTGTTTTCGAGTATTTCATTCCCCACTGTAGTAGTTCAAGTAGAATCCAAGGAGTAGAGAAACTGAAAGAGGAGGAAAAGTATGGGAGTGAAGTCCAAAGCCAAGAGGGAAGACTATTTATGTGACTTGTTTTAAGTCTAGCCATATTATTTTTGTAACAAGTTCTCTCAGTAACAAGTTCTGACCTTTAATTTCAAAACTGGGATTCTGACACCTGTCACTATAAACTATAACAGCAATACAACTATGCTTAACTTTTATTGAGCACTTATGTGATATGTCAGGCACCATTTTAAATGTTTTCCATTAACTCAATTAATCACCACAATAACCCAATGACAGAGGTATTATTATTATCCCTATTTTATAGAGGAGGAATCAGAAAAAGAGTCTAAATACCTTGCTCAAAGTCACAAAAGAAGTGATGAAGTTGGCTCTGAATCCTGAAACTTTGCCTTAGTTCACTGCAATGATTTTCCACCTACAAATTGCAGAATCTTTTGGCTCCAGGAATCCTACTTTCGATATATTTTGTTCACTTAAAATTCACAATAAAAACATCACAATCAAAACTTTTATTACAGCCCTGGCTGGTGTGGCTCAGTTCATTGGGAGTCAAACTGCAAACCCAAAGGTTGCTTATTGGATTCCCAGTCAGTGTACCTTCTGAGGTTGCAGGTTCACTCCTGGTCAGAAGGCAGCAGATCCCAATGGATGTTTCTCTTCCTTTCTTCCTCCCTCCCCTCCCTTCCCCTCTCTCAAATGTCAAAACAAATAGCCCTGGCTGGTGTGGCTCAGTGGCTAGAGCACTGGCCTGTGCACCAAAAGGTGGACAGTTCCACTCCCTGACAGGGCACATGCCTGGGTTGCTGGCCAGGTCCCCAGTTGGGGGCTACACTGGTTGCCTCTTGCACATCAATGTTTCCCTCCCTCCTATCACCTCTCTCTAAAAATAAATAAAGTATTTTTAAAATAAAATCAAAACAAACAAAAATACAAAAGTTTATACTGTACATAATGCACCAAAAGAAGCCAATACAACTTTTTACTGCCAGGTTAAGTCACTTTTGTGCAGATCTTAGAATAAAGATAGTTCTGTCAATTCTGAGGTCTTAGTTGAACTTCCTGTGTTTCAATGATTTGGTAGATGCAACCCTGCCCCAACTTTTTTTAACTAAACACTAAATCTGTCTGCTCAGGTAAAAGGAGCACACAAGCTCAATCAAACACCAGGTAAAATTCAGGTGCATCTTATCACAGTGCAAGAGCAAAGGAGTGAACAAAGGAACATAACCCCGTTCATTTGAAGTTCTAGGGGCTTATTGTCTGACATAGTTAAGAAATATGGGTTAGTTATGATTTTGAAAATTTTCCTACTGTTCCTACTATCTTCTATTACTCATTCTTCCTTCTAGCTACAGAATATTTAACTGAAGGGTATCTTGAGATAGTAAGGGGAAACTGTTAAGAAAAAAATTACCTCCTTCACCCCACTAGCCATACATCCCCACTGTTGCACTCTGGACCTTATGTCCACAATCCTCTGTACTCCCACTTTGCTGTATCAACCACTCCTAGTCAAGTCTTTGATTCCATTGAGTCAACTCTTCCATTGACCATCTACTGTCTGCTATTCACTGACAAGTCTTCTTTCTTTTATTCAATTTTACTCTTTACCCACTGAGAGTCCATGAACCATCATCATGTTGATATTCTGACCAATATCTCTGCTCCACTGTCATTTTGTTCCATGTAGCTGGCAAACTCCAACCCTGAATGAAGCTTTCTATTGGCTTTCACCACATACTGGTACCAAAGAAGCTGAGCACTCCTAGTAAAGATCAACAAGCAGATAGGTTATTATACTGTGTATTCATGACCACCAACCTCTATGAGGCTTGTATGCTGTTAGACAATCCTACTATGTCACCAGTTAGCATGCTTCCTCTACAACTATTTATTTCAAACATTTTTAACTTACTTCAAACCTTGGACTTTTATCTCTCCCATCTCTACAGCAATTCACAGCACAAGACTTAGCCTACTAATCTGAAGTACATAGAAGGTACTCATTCTATCCTTGCTTTCTTTCGAATATAACAGAGGAGCTATACACTTTCCCAGTGCTTTGAATACTGCCCTTTTCCATCTTCTCAGGAATGTTATACTATTACTTAGTTCCTTCTTCTCCTGTACAGGTAACAGTTCCTGAGCTCAAGTATAACTTCCCAGGGATTATTCAGTTTATTTTATACAATGGAATTCTGCCTGAAACTTTTTTACAGAAAGGATCTTTTCTGCCAAAACAGGAAAACTTCCTTGCCCTTAAGTATGCAAAGTCCCAAAGAAAATCTCATAAAAGGAGTCACTGAACATATAATTAGGATAAAAACGAGAACAGGTCATGACTTGGGTGTCACACATACACTAAACAAACTAGTAATGCTGATGTTGCCAACATTTTCAGAAATAAAGCCCACTGTTTCACCAAATTCTAAACCATTGTGATACTTTATATGCTTTGCAATTTTAAAAAATTGAGGTGTAATTAACATATAGCATTATGTATGTCTAAGGTGTACAATTGCTGACTTCATACACTTATCTACTATAATAGGATTGCCACCATAGCATTAGCTAACACCTCACAGGATAATATATACTATGCTTTACAATTAAGAGCTGCGCTAAAACTGTATAAGCAAGAGCAGAATTTTTAGAGTGTTATTGTAATAACCAGCAAAGATGACAGCATGATTTTATGTTACTAGGTCTATATGAGGAAGAGAGGGGAGAGAGGAGGAAGCAACAAATGTCCTAGCTACAGCCTTTTTTAAGGGCTAAAAATATTCCAGGATATACAGAACCATGAGTAATACTTTAGAAGTTTGACAACTTAGTGATACATTTTTGTAACAAATAATTCACTGATGGAGCTTAACATTCCCAGCCCCCAACAATCCCTTCATCTGCACTTAACATGCAGTTAGAAAGCAAGCTCGGGCATTCACCTGCGATATCTTTTCTTCAGAAAGATGCCACCTCTGTTCCACCAGCACCTCCTTGCCCTGCTGCTCACAGCTCCGCGGTGTTACAGCAGACACTGCTACTGCTGCTCGGCTGCCTGCAACTCTGCTGTGTTACTTAATTTTGTAACTACTATTAAGATCTTTAAAGCGTTTTGTTATGTTTTAGAATGAAAGATGCTCCATAAAGTGAAGTTTATTATTAGTAGCCTTATAGCTCTCAGATCTAATATAAACCCCAAATTATAAACACAGAGACTTCAAAGGGAAAACCCGGAAGCCAGATGCGTCTCCAACGCTGCCAAGTAGGCAGGGGCTAGGCCGGGTGCGGGGACCGGGGCGTGCTACCCAGCACCCAGCCAGCCCTCACCCCAGCACCAGTGACCCTGCTTCTTCCACCACCTCTCCCCTTCACAGCTTCCTTGGGGTTGAGGTCGGCCCTGGCACCTCTGGGCCTTTCCTCGCACACAGGCAATCTCGCTCCAGTCCCAGCCTCCGTTCCAGCTTTCGAATTCCTTTACCGGCTCCTCAGTTTACTCCAAATACTTTCTTCCCGTCTCCCTGAATTATTTTTAAAAATTCAGCACGCAGCTGGTTCTCCCACGGTCCCTGAGGTCGGGCGGCCTCCTCTCCTCACCCGGCTTCCTGGTCCCGGACTCGACAGCCCATGCCAGGTCTTCTCTCCCCTCAGCCACTTTTCTTTAGCCGGGTCCCCTCCCTTCACCACCCTCTCCCGGCTCCCGCGCGTCCGCCGCTCACCCGCGGACTCCCCGGTGTTGATCCAGTCGGGGTTGGCGATGCTGGCGATGGCGAAGATATCGGCGGCGAGAAAGAGACATCCTGAGATGATGGTCAGTTTATCCATCTCCCCGCCCCGCTCCCCCCACCCCCCGAGCCCCAGGCAGGCCGCGGCCTCACGCCTTGCGCCCCATGGGCCGCCGTTGGGACCCGAAGTCCCCTTGCCACCGCCTTGTCCCCCTTCGGCCCCGCACCGCTGGCGCCTTAAGCACTCCAGGGACAAGCAACCGCAGAGCGACCAGCACAGCCGGATTCGCAGCCCGCCCCGGAAATGCTCGGCGTGCCCGCCCTTCACCCGGAAGTGAAGCCGGGGCGCCGGTCCAGTCTTTCCTCCGGTTTCTGCTGACCGCCTGTCGTTGCGGGTTCGAACTGCTCCACTCCGGCCTTATTTTGGTCCCCTGGCTCAGGCCCCTGCCCCATCCCCGGTGTCTTTTGGCAGTCCACGCTTTCTTGCCACTAATAATAGTATTGTTCTTGTCGTTGACCGTTTGGTCACAAAATTCCCTTCAGTCCTTAGCCTGAGACTGGATGGAGGCCGGGGAAGTGGGGCGCTGGTGTTCCGGCTGGAGGACCAAAGCTCCTGTCACTTTGTATAATTGCCCACTCAGTGCCCGTGAGCTCGGAACTGTCCCAGGTAGTACATAACCAGCGACGCCGTGCGCCAGGCACTGGGGTGCACCTGTGAGACCTAGTCTCGGCTCTTTGAAGTGGACGTCTTGCTGGGGAAGAGAGAAACACGCTAAACCTTGTCTCTAATGATAATTTCAGGTGTTGGTCTATGAATTAGGTCAGCTGGGGATGGGACATGAAGGCTTACACAGACCGCCGCGGTCCTAAAGCCCCCGACCTATGAAGATCGGGGCAGGACAGAGGGAGAAGAAGCAAGTGCGCGAAACACTAGGGAACGGAAGGAAGACTTCGGCCTGTCCTGGGTGCTGCGCGGGTGGGGCGGGGGGACGCTGTGGCTGGGGAACCCTGTGTGAAACACCTAGAGGTAGGCAGAGGACTGATGTTGCGCTTGGGGAGCCATGATGAAGTTTGGATTTTATTCTAAGTGCAATGCAAGGCACTGACAGGACAGTGAGAAAATTTAATTTGTAGACGGTCGAGATGAGGGGCAAGAATGAAAGCAGGGATACCAGTTAACAAGCCAAGTACTCCAGGAGACAGAAATGTTCTTTTGGCTGGGATCAGAGTAGTGAAGATGGAGAAAAATGGACAATCTGGTGTTTCATAGGCAGGGGAAAAACGACTAGCTGAAATTGGTGTTGAAAGAGAGGACTCAGGAATGTCTCCTAAATTGTATTTGGTGATACTTTTTATTACATGGGGCCTAAGGAGAGACTTAGGTTGGATGGATAACCAGAAAACATTGGCATATTTTGTTAACAGTACAATTGATCTGTCTATCTACAGTTTTGCCATCTAGTGGAGGTTTTCTTTCTTTCCTGGCTCCTGGACTAACTCACCATAACCCTGACTTTGGATCCAGATAGTCCCTCATGCAGAGCTTAGATGAGACACTCATTTTCTCCCTGAATGCCACCCAGCTTATCTCTAGAAAGACCTAGAACAGTGACACCTGTCTCTATTTTTGGAATAGGTACATGTCCCCAAAACTCAGCAAATTTCAAATTTAACCAAATCCAACAGCCTTGCAGAAATGTGCAGTTATCAATGTCACCACATCGACTGGGTGAGGAGCACTTTGATTGCTAGTCTATAAACATTCCTGTTCAAACATTGGTCTCTTGAGGGGAAAGATTTTTTAAAAATATGCCATTTATTTTTCTTTTGGCACAAGCTACCATATATTCCAGGAATTCTGATAAGCATATCACATTACTACAGAAGGGCTTTTTTTTTTTTTTTTTTTTTTTTCAGTGCTGGAGAAGTTTGATGGAACTGTGTCCTTGGCTGATTGTCTGGTGTTTCTATTGTCCAGGAATAGAAGCAACTCCAACTATACAGTTCTGAATTCTCAAAAAATGTCCACTGATGTTCACCACTGGGCAGTTGATGAGAATTCTAGTGTGAAATTTTGGAACAGTTTGCCCATTTGAATTCAAACTGAGTGGAATGATAATGACTTGATTCTTGTGTTTAAAAATCCCAAATATAAATTCCTCCTACCCAACAGCACTTCCCAGTCCCTCTTGCCTTTGCCCCTCCACAAAAGTTTCTGGATTTAAGATTAAAACATAAAAATAACCAGCATGGAGTTAAAAAAATTAAAACATTTTTATCCGATGAATGGTCATACATCACTGCAGACAATGGGAGTAGGGGGTAGAGGGATGGTCAAAGACCAAATACCATGTTTACAGATTTCCCATTAATCCTATTTTCAGTCCCACATCTCTCTTTTCTCCCAGTACCTGGTGTTTCAAAGTCTCAAGTCTCTCTGAGGCCTATGGGAAAGATCAGTTCCCTTCTCTATGTCTCAGTCTAGATTTTAGTAGAGGCAAACCCCAGGGGGTTAGAGGTGGTACAACAGAGTAAAAAAGAATATAGAACTAGCCCTGGCTGGTGTGGCTCAGCGGATTGAGTGCCAGCCTTCAAGCCAAAGGGTCACTGATTTGATTCCCAGTCAGGGCACATGCCTGGGTTGCATGCCAGGTCCCCAGTAGAAGGCCCACGAAAGGCAACCACACATTGATGTTTCTCTCCCTCTCGTTCTTCCTCCCCTTCTGTCTAAAAATAAATCTTAATTTTAAAAAAGAATGTAGAACCATATTGTAGTCCTACACCTGCTACTGACTTGACCTTCATGTCACCTCTCTGGGTCTCTCCCCCATATAACCTAGCAGAGTCAGGCACTCTGCTTTGGTGATAGAACCTCCACATCTAATCACCCCTAAGCAAAACAGCCAACACTTTCCAGAGAGAGGATGAGCCACGGAGGTAGAAAGTCCTAAGGGACCGAAGAACATAGAATGCCTCAGGAGGGAGCTATGCTGGCAGCCTGAAGTCATAAATACCCATCCTGCACTTTTAAAGGGCTGTGAACAGATAGCGCTTTACAATGATGGATTGTAGGTGGTGGATTGTAGGCCTCAGCCCAGCAGAAGCTGAATCCAGATGAGACCTCTGGGAAAGCTGGGGATGGGCCTGTGCAATAACTTTTCACTTCAAGGAGTCTCTTTGGCCTGACAGGGTAAAGAACACACTGCCACTCTGGGCTTTAAGTTGACCATGCAGGTCAAGAGTATGTTGGATGTACCACATGTGTGCACCTGGGGTTTTCAGGATTAGATATAACAAAAGAGCCACATCCAGAAGTTAACAACTTGTGCCTTGGGCTCAAATCTCAAATGGATTGGCTTTCATTGGAGCTGATTCTGAGACAAGACATTATCGATTAGTGCACATGAGGTTTCTGAGGGAGTACTCTCAAGATCAACTCCTGTGGGGGAAGGGAAGCAAATAGACTGAGCAGAGGAAGGACTGTGCAGTCACAGGGTTTCTGGCAGACCCCACAGGGAGCTCTGAAGTTGGATGGCATTTTGGAGTTGTTAGCTGGGGTAGAGAGGCCAAGCCTTTGTATGCCTACATGGACCAGTCACTGGATGCTAGCTACCCCAGGAATGGGGCATGCATGATCTTAGGTAAGTTGGCTCTCAGCCAAGGACAGTTCCTTGAGAGGGTTGGCAGCTGTGATCTGTCAACCCACCTACTACCATCTCAGTATCTGTAGAATAGGCGCTTCAGCTTCAGCTCTGAGGGGGGCCTAGGCAACACACTAGCATTTGCAACAGTGAACACATGGTGCAACACTTCTTTTCAATTTAAAGAGCAGCACCTTCAGGACCCTGGTGGGCATCTTTTCCTGTGGAAAACTTATAATAGGAGGATGAGTGGAACACCAACTACAGCTGCAGAACTGATATTAATCTCATTTCCCTCCTCTCCTATCATCCTTGATTCTTCAAACCCTCTGCCAGCACATCTAATGGCCTAGGTGGCTTATGTAGTGGGAGGCCTAGGCGTCCATCACATAATCCCTCCATCACCTGATGAATTTGAGCCCCTGGGTGCCATTTAATTCTCAGGTGGTAGCTGCTGTATTTGTCTATTTACTGTCAAAATAGGATGAGGGAGTGCTAAGAGACACCCACATGAATCTTGTGGGTGCCAAACCACTCCGTTTTACTACTGGTGGAAAATCAAACAATCTAAGTGCTTCCCTGTCTACTGTGGATGGGGTCCTCATTGTTACATGGGCGGTGAATCATCCAGCTCCCAAATCCTATTGTAGCATCTGTTCTTTCAGACCACGCCAACTGCTGGTGCAAGTGGGTTCTCTAGGAAACACATTCTGAGTTACAGAAAGTTTACTGGGGACTGTTCTTGGAACCCACACCTGTGGGGGGAGGGAAGGAAGTAGGACGAGGCAGAATAAGAAGTGAAGTTGCAGTGCAGCCACAGATGGACCTCAGTAGCCCCATATGGACTTCTGAAGTGAGGATGGCCCTCCAGAGTTGTTTGAGTTGTACACAGAGCAGGTTTTTACCTTGCACTGACTAGTCACTGGGTACTGGCTTACTAGGGAAGTTGTGAACTTGGGCAAGAAGCTCTCTTTGGCTAGCAGCATGGTTGAGATAGAGGCAGGAAGAAAAAGTTGATCAGTCTTGAAGGGGCATCTGGGTGGCATAGCACAGAATCCATGACAGTTTGTATCCTGCAGTTCCAATAATCAGTATGATCTTGGCATCTGCTCAAAAGAGCATTTTCAGCCTGAGTTGGATGAGAGGTGGATGGAGCCCCTGTACCAGGCCCCAAGATGCTTCCCTCACAGAACCTCAAATGCTGCCATGCTTCATTCCTGCTAACACTCACCATTCCCCTACTGATAGGAAAATGGAGGAAAAGGATGTATTTTATGGTAGAATTAATTTGCTATCTGGACAGCTGCTTCACCAAATGATTCAGAGGAAGAAACAGGCCGTCCATTGTAAGAAGCCACCTGCAGGAGACTCCTTGAGGTTGGGAATGGTAGGAAACAGGACGACTTTGTTCATTTCCCTTTGCACCAGCCTTTGCAACACAGAATTTATCCAACAAGAAATCTGCCCTGGCTCTGACCAGTGTAGCTCGGTTGGTTGGGCAGCATCCCCCAAAGCGAAAGGTTTGATTCCCTGGTCAGGGCACAAACCTGGTTTGCAGTTCGGTTCCAGGTCTGAATGCATACAGGAGGCAACTGATCAATGCATCTTTCTCACATCGATGTTCCTCTCCTTCTCTTTCTCCCTCCCTTACCCTCTCTCCAGAGATAAATAAATAAAATCTTAGGGAAAAAATATTTCCTTTAAAAAAATACCTTTTGAGAGGAGATTTATGAGAGGGAAATCATGTCACCCAAACCAGTGTGGTCTTTGGGTTTCAGAGGAATACTCACAACAAGAGAAGAGCAAATTTGTTGGAATAAGAAATATTTTGTAACTCATCTAGGTTTCTTAAACAGTTTCTGAAGATAAAATTGATATGTGAGTTACTGAAGCCCAGAAAGTACAAAGAAGTGGGGAAAAAAAGAAACCTGCCCTGGTTTATTGTTTGGGTAGAGCCATAGAAACAGCTGAATAAGCTGGGAGCTTCCCAGGTCTGGACATCTTTGCACAGTGCCTGACACCTAATGGGTACTTGATTACTATTTGTTGAAGGCAAGAGTACAAGGTGCTTAACTTCTCAGTCTAATCAGAGTGGGAAGGGCAACAGGACCTACCTCATTCTCTTGTTTTTATTTCTTCTAAAATTTATTTTTGATCGTTTATATTTTCCTAAAATTGTCCATTCCATCTCTTTTTGAAATCTCAGTTCCAAGAGGTAGAGCCCTTGTTTTGTCTTGTCTTGTGCATCAGCACAGACTGTAGAGCAGGCTTCTGGTATGAGTAAATGTGTGTAGGAGGAAGGGTTATTTTGGAAAAATAAGAATTAATTCCTCTCTGAACCAGAACTCATTTTTTTTCAGGTCCCCTTGGCTATTTCTCATTCAAAATATCCGTGAAAAAAGTGCAGTTCCAAAACAGTTGAAACAGTTGGTGTAACAATATTTAGAAACTTTATTGGGAGGTAGCAGGGGAGTCTGTGCTTGCTGCGATGGTCCCCTGCGGACCATTTCACATCTTTGAGACCCTCCCCTGTGTTTTCTCCACTCTCTCCATTTCAGTAGTTTCCCAGGAATGGATGTGAACTTGCTGTGAGCAGCGCTGTTCTAGTACCCGCAGAAGTTTCGTTTTTCTCTACTGAAATATTCACACTCCATTTTCCAAGTTCCAAAGGCCTTGCGATGACGTCACTGATCAACCTCTGGGTGTCACGCACAGCCCCTGGGGCAACCCATGGCGCCAGCCCTAGGTCTTTCCACACCCGCAATTGGACCACGTGCGGCGAAGCACCCTGGCTCCTCGCTCCTCCAGGATTCGAGGGACCGTTGAGAATTGGACCGACTTTGGCTCACCCGGGGAGGCGCTTCTTGACAGCCTGCCCTTCAGGGGCCATGGAGAATGCCATCTACAAAAGCAGAAAAGGTGAGTGGAGAGAGAGTGGACAAGCCTTCCTCGCTTTTTTCCTCTGTAAAATGGGAACAACACCCTCTTGGCTTCTTGCCATTACTTGTTTACCAGACTATAATTTACATACAGTAAGAGCCTCCCTTCTCAGGGCACAGGTCGGTGAGTTTTGAAAATCGTTTACCCATGTTTAACCACCACCACAGTCAAAATGCTGTTCCTTGGCCACCAACCTCTCCCCAACCTCAGCTCCTCATCTGTTTCTGTAGTTTTTCCCTTCCCACAGAAAATGTCACAAAAATGGGATCATATTGTATAGAGTCGTTTGAGTCTGGCTTCTTTCACTTACCCCTGCTGTCTTTTGAGGCATAATAGAGTGAAACCCTGCCTAAAAGACCACTTTTCTGTAGGCTTAAAGAGAGGACGAAAACCACCTGGTCTAAATTGCCCCTAAAATCTTTTATTTTCTCCGGGCCTTTATTTAGTTATTCCTAGAGAGAAGGGGACAAGAGAGAGAGGGAGAGAAACATCGATCCGTTGTTTCTTGTTTGTGCCCCGACCTGGGATTGAACGCCCAACCCAAGCATGTGCCCTGACCAGAAATCAGACGATACCCAACCAACTGAGTCATACTGCTCAGGGCATGCCCCTATAATCTTGAAAAGTTTCTGGAGTCAGTTCCTCCTTCACCCTAGGTTTTTTGCACGCAGAGAGGATGAAGATAGACAAGGACACCTGCTGGGCAGAAATAGCAGTGAACCCTGCCAGCTGGGGTAGGGAGAGCAGGGGAAGCCCTTCCTCAATAGTGAAAGATCTCCCAGGCCCCCCAAACACCAGTCACATGAATTTGGCAAAGGCTTAGTGAGTAGCACTTTGTCACTTGTCCTTAAGGAAAGTGTTGCATGTGTGTGAAACATTGGGAAAATGTGCAGAAAACAAATCTCCCCAGAAGTTCCTGTGTACGGAAAGTGAGTTTCCCAAAAGCTTCCTGTTTGGAAGAATAACTTATTTTAAATCACTCTTCAGTCTTTAAAACTTTTCTTGTGAGGTTTCATTTCCTCCCACCACCATTGTCCCAGGTCCTCCTCCCAAATGCTTTTTTACAACTGTGCATTTCCACTGTCATTGCCATTACATGCTTGGGCAATTGCGGTAACCCCTTTATTTCTCACATCCACTCTGGACTCCACAATCTAATCTCCACACAACCAGAGTGAGTTTGCTTTCTTTTCTTTTCTTTGTAATTCCTTCCTTCCTTCCTTCCTTCCTTCCTTCCTTCCTTCCTTCCTTCCTTCCTTCCTTCCTTCCTTCCTTCCTTCCTTCCTTCTTTCTTTTTTTCTTTTTTCTTTTGTAAATGCAAATCTTACTGTGTCCTGCATAAATTGCTTCTAGCTTTTCCAGTTAGGTAAACCCACAAGGCAGGTCTGCTCTGCCTTTGCTCCTCCTGTGTGCCCCTACTGGTATCCTTTATGCTCTTTCCTGTCTCTGAATCTTGATACAGTTTACTCCCTTCCATGTCCTTTTCCTAAATATTTTCTATTAGTTCTTTGGACCTCAATTCAGTTTTACCTCCTCTGTGAAGCCTGGTCTGCCTTCCCCACAGGAGACCTTGACCTCCTGTTGGTCACCCTGAGCCTTCTATACTTTTCCTTCATAACATGTGTTATAGCTGTTATTCAACATATTTAGATGATTAATAGATATCTGTCTCCTGCACTAGGTGGGAAGATCCATGAGTAGAAGAAACACTTCCTGAATCCACAAATATATGTTAAGTGAATGGATAATAATAATTAATGTTAATTAAACATTCATAATGTGCTAAGCACTGTGCAAAAGCCTTTCTTTCACTGTCTTATTTAATTCTCATAATAACCCCCTCAGGTGGACACTGTTCTTTACTGGGGAGGAAACTGAAGAGTGGAAAGGTTAACTTCCCTAGAGGTCTGGCTTTAGAGCCCCAGTGACGATTCTCATGCTTCTGTTTCCGTGAAGGTCTAAAACATATCCCCCTCTTTTTATTAGAAAAACAAATCAGCTTGCAGGTCAAGTCATCTGTGCACAACTTGAGCAAAACTCAGCAGACCAAACTCACTGTGGGAAGCCTGGGGTTAGGCTTGATCATCATCCAGCAAGGGCCCTACCTCCAGATCACACACCTCATCAAGAAGGGGACTGCAGCCAGGGATGGAAAACTCCAGCCAGGTGACTGTGGTTCCCCATGCCTTCCGCCACCCAACCCTGCCTCCTTCCCGCTGCCTTTGGGGACACTCAGGTTATTA
Source organism: Artibeus jamaicensis (assembly GCF_021234435.1). Lineage (NCBI taxonomy): Eukaryota > Metazoa > Chordata > Mammalia > Chiroptera > Phyllostomidae > Artibeus > Artibeus jamaicensis. The sequence continues at coordinate 1,802,959 of NW_026522053.1, read as the reverse complement.
GGTTTCAGTGTAACCATAATGATGATATTGTCTGAGAGCTTTCTGTGGGTCAGCCAGTTGCCATCACTTATGTAACCCTCCCTCTTGCACATTATTTGTTCATTGAATTCTTATAATAACCCTCTAGGTAGAAAGTATTATCATTCCTCTTTTAGGAGGTGAGGAAACTGAGGCTCAGTGAGAATTGAGTTCCTTTTCCAGTTTCACCCCCATCTAGCACGTGGAATACAAACACAGGCAGTGTCACTGCAGAGCTCATGGCTCACTGTGGATAAAGATTTCCTCTCTGGTAGGCAGTATTAGTCATTAACATTTAGATACATGACCTCATTTTAGCCTCCTGACAAAGAAGTCTCCTGAAGAAGACTCTGCTATTTTAAGGACCTTACAGAGCCCTGGATGGTGTGGTTCAGTTGGTTGGAGAGTCATCCCATAACTGAAAGTTTGAAGGTTCAATCCCTAGTGCAGGTACATATGATCCCCAACCTGGGTGTATATGGGAGGCAACCAATTTATGCTTCTCTCTCTCCCTTCCTCTCTAAAAGCAATGAAAAAATGTCCTCGGGTGAGGATACAAAAAAGAAAAAAAAAAAAGGACCTTACAGATAAGGAATCAGATATTTTAGAAACCTGCCCATGGTCACACCAAGGTTCCCAGGAGAGGGCATGTGGGAAGTGACCACACATTGATGTTTCTCTCCATTTCTTTCTTCCTCCTACCCCCTTTCTAAAAATAAATAAATAAAATCTTTAAAAAATAAAGAGGAAGAGAATGAGAGAAAAAAGTTGATTTGTTGTTTCTCTTATTTATGCATTCATTGGATGATTCTTGTATGTGCCCTGACACTGGGGATGGAACTCACAACCTTGGTGCATTGGGACAACACACTGGACAACTGAGCTACCCAGCCAGGGTCAGAGACAATCTTGAATTCATCTTTGAAATTCAGTACTTACCTGTAATACTGGCATATTTATTATGTCTGTGCTTAATGAATGAATAATAATTGAGTATTTTACCTAGGTATTGTGCATTGTGTTTCTATATTATCTAATTTAATTTTGCAACACTGCTGGAGGGTAGATAATGAAATATAGAGGCTTAGTTAGGTAAAGAAACAATACACAGAGCTGAGCGGTTAGAGCTGGGACTTGAACCAGGTCTACCTAGAAAGTCTCTACCTTTGACTAGAAATGATTTTTTTCTATTGATTTAGAGAGAGAGGAAGAAGAGAGAGAGAGAGATTTGTTGCTCCACTTGTTTATGCATTCATTAGTTGTCTCTTCTCTGTGCCCTAACCAGGGACTGAAACTGCAACCTTGGTGTATAGGGATAACACTCCACCCCACTGAGATACCTGGCCAGGACAGAAATGAGATTTTAATAAAGAGAAAGTCCAGAGTCCTAAATTTCGTCATGGCAAGTCAGCCACTCCTCTTCAGGGTTCAGGCTTCATAGACTGTAATTCCTTCCTTTTGACAATGGTTGAAATTTTGAGATGGCGATACTCCTTGAAACCTGCAGTTTCTTTGACCTCATCATTTCCCAGACCCATTCTCATCCATGTGCTTCAGATTTCTCTCCTTTCGGTGTTTCATACAGGTTTCATCTTGATTTCCTAATTAAGTTTAGTGTTAACTTGTTCTGGCTAAACTTTATTTTTTTTAAATTTTATTTATTGGTTTTAGAGAGAGAGTAGAAAGGAGAGAGAGAGAAAAAAACATTGATTTGTTGTTGTTCCACTTATGTATGCATTCATTGGTTGATTCTTCTATGTGCCCTGACCCAGGGATTGAACCCATGGCCTTGGCATATTGGACTCATGCTCTAACCAACTGAGCTGCCTGGCCAGGGCTTCTAGCTAAACTTTAAATTCCTTTTGGCCAGTATAGCTTTAACAGACTCTGATATATTAAGAAATTAAAATATCTTTGAGGATAAATACAAGTCCCGTACTGGCTATCATTGTTACCAAGACACATTCGTTAAGTATCTCCTGAATGCTGGCTATGCGCAGGCTTCCTGCTCTGTGCTGGGTCTCACACCACATGGACCTTATGGAACTTAAGCCTAGTTAGGAGAAACGGAGAAAAATAAATAAATCTATTTTTTAGTAGTGGCTTGGCTGCTACTAAAATAAGTAGATTTAAATAAGTAGATTTAAAATAAGTGGACTTAAATAAGTAAATGAAACAAAGTTTATATGATGTGGTTCCTAAGCCTATTAAAATGAAACATGTGTAATAAGGTTGGTATTTATAAATACTAGATTGGTGTTTGTTTTTGAAGGGCCATGTGAATATCCAGTGCCACAGTAATCACATTCATACAATGACATGTTTGGTTTACAGTATCAGGGCATCAAGCTGTTTATTTTCTGCCCTCTTGATAAAAATCACCCTTTAACAACATAATTAAGGAAAATGTGCCAAGCCATAGCTTTCAGCTATAAACTTTCCTTTTAACATTAGGCAAGTGAGCTCACCCAGTGAGTTTTTGCCATTGTAATTAAATGTCCGTTGGACCATACAATCTGCAGGTAGCTGGGGGAAAGAAGTCTTGCATCATTCTGAAGCTGGTTTTGTTAGTTTACTCTTAGCTACTTTTTCAGACCAAAGTAAAGTTTTCTCTACCCTTCTAAACATTCTTCAATACTGGAAACTTTTTTTTTAATTGAGTTGTCAAGTGATCTTTAACTGAAATATTTTCCTTTGTAGTTCTTAACTAGCCAGGCATTCCACTGCACCACTGCTGACGTAATCTATGATGTTGTCTAGGATGTTGTGAAGGTGTTGTCAACATTGCAGCCCACAGACTGGGCAGTCCCCAGGATCTCTGTAATGGTTCCAGAGAGTTCTCTAGCTAAAGACCAGTGCCATGTCTCTCAGGCAATGTGGACAATCTCATCAAAAGTTTTCTTTCCACTGTGCTTAGTTGTTTGTTTGTTTTTTGTTTCTT